>NC_140031.1:54673632-55136132 GCF_963513975.1 Fringilla coelebs | reverse complement strand
CAAAGATCAGGTTACTAAGTATTTAAACAAATATAGTTTGTACAAGAGCAGGTTTTCCGTGATGACTCCTTTCTGGTTACGCTCATTGGTGTACTTAGAAAAAATAGATGAGATTTGTGGCACAAAAAAAAAATCTTTCTTATGCCATAGAGGTTTATATAATGATTTTAATATGTAACTTGATGACTTCCTTATGAAGGAATTGTTGGAACTAATAATTTCTTAGATAGGTGAAAAATGCCTCTAGTCTTTTTCCTTCAGGAGTATTTAATTGTTTTCACTAGAAATGCAGTGATTATTTCCTTCACAATAGTACCATACTGTGATTTTGTATTTGATTAGCATGAAAAATTATTTCAGCTGAGTCCTATTTGAAAATGTATTTGTGATATTTTAAGATATCATTAAACAGTTCTTAAGAAGACATTGTATATTATTCTATTAGATTACATTTTCCTTCAGCATTACTAAATGCTTTACTTATTACTTTATCATGTTGCATTAACTGTCAATATTCATAACTAAAATCTAAAATGGGAAAGAGTGATACATAATAGAAACTGGTTTCTCTCTGCAATCATGGTTTCAAAATACATCCAGCTATTTTTATTGCCATAATTGGTTTTAAAATATTTAAAGCATTAGTACGTGAGATACAATATTACAATTTTATGAGTCTCATTAGAGCCTTCAATCAGTGAAAACAACAAGGCTAGGGTGCATGAGGTGATGCTGCCCTTTGAAGGCAGTGAGGAAACCCAGCGTTCTGAGGCAGGTATAACCTATCAGATTTTGAAGAGGAGTAATATTTTTACTCCTAGCCAGGGGAAGAGTGGATTCCATGATTCCAACTTTCTTTGACTTTTTATGCTTGTACACCAGCTAAAGTCAACTCAAAACCTTTCTTGCAAACCTGCTCCTGGCATAGGAGCCTGGGTCCCTTGCATTTTGTGAGGAGTGATGTGCTCAGACTGGATACCAGGGGCTGATCTCCTCCAGAGGCCCCTCCAGGGTTCTGTGCATGCTCCAGCCTTGGTGTGCTGCCACTCAAACCCAGGATTAGCCTGGACATTTTTATTGTCTCAAATTATTTTCAAGTTCTGTAAACAGAGGTGATAATGATGGATTTTCATATTCATAAACTCAAAGGAATTTTCCTCCTGGCCATGGAAGAATAGTTAAGAGGTTATTATAAAATCAGGCCTGCACTGTGTGTAGAAGTTCTGAAACATAGCTTTATATTCCTTGAATAAAGTAATTGTTTTAGAGAAGTATATTTCACATAACTTTGTGCAGAAAAGAGAGGAAAATTGGAATATAGCCTTATCTATCTTTATTAATATAGCTTCAAGCCTGTTCTTTCACAAGAGCATTAAGATTACAAGCAATATGCTGAAATGTTACAGAAAAACCACTGTAAATAAGGATTCCTTGTTCCTATGTATTACATTACAATCCTTAAGTATAATGATCAAATACTACTTGTTCTAAGATTTCAGTATGTATGCTGTGTTCCAAGGAAATCTCAGCACAGTGTAGAAAAGACCTGAAAGAGTCCAACCATCTCCAAACTTGCTTCCTGTAATAACTTGATTTTGCCCTGAGGCAGAACCTTCAGAAAGAACTGAATTTCATTACTTATGAAAACTTTGAGACAGTATAAGAACCTGGAGTGGTATTTCATGCAAGAAAAAAACTGTGGCCGATTTTATACCATGTATAGGCTCCCAAAAGACAAACACCATTTCTTAAAAGAGAATATATATACAAAGGCAGATGTTATAAATACATGACTCATATAAATTCAGCAGTGTTCCCTAAAATGACCTAACAAATCAGAGAAGACAGGTTAAGTATTCTTTTGAGGAAACACTGAATGTGTCTACATGAGCTTTTAGTTTTCATCAGGAGTGCGATTTTGAAGCAGATCTCCAGGTTGTCTCTACTTACTGCACTTTGGTTCACAGCACACAGACATCAGCTTGCTCAGTATGGTTTTCTTTCAGATGAAACTAAAATGAAATACAATTGGAAAAGCCACTTCACGCATCCCAGCCACAGCCCAGGAGAAATAGTCTCCAAAAGAAAAAGTAAGGAAGAGCACACAAAACCCCCTGAAATGTGTGTTTTGTGTGTTTCAGGATCTTGCCATCAGCTACAGCTCCACAGAGAAGTTTTGTTGCTCTGAGGGCTCATGTCGACCCAGCCAAAGCTGCTACAGATTACTTCTGGGGGTGTACGCTGCAGCAAGAGTGTATCATTCAAAAGAACAGATCTTGCAGAATATTACATGTCAGAGTGAAGAAGCCTTGATTGGAGGGGGAAAAAACACAGTAGAAAAATATTTTTTGAAGACTACTAAAGTTATAGGTAGCAGTCAAGAAACCTTGC
Source organism: Fringilla coelebs (assembly GCF_963513975.1). Classification (NCBI taxonomy): domain Eukaryota; kingdom Metazoa; phylum Chordata; class Aves; order Passeriformes; family Fringillidae; genus Fringilla; species Fringilla coelebs. The sequence goes on along the minus strand of NC_140031.1, from coordinate 55,133,741 downwards.
AGTGGTATTACTGTGCATTATTAATAGCACTGCTTGTTTACAGTGGTAAATTTTTTTCTACTATCTCAAAACCTATATAATTTTGAGTTGGCATATTAATGGCTTCAGAATCTGTCTGTGCATGCACATTTTTCTTATATTCTTTGAGTTTTTCTTAGTGAAAGGGCGAATTAATATTTTCTTTAATTAAGAAAAATGAGAATAAATTGTTGGCTAAGATATTTTCTGTAGTTGCTAAAATTAATATTAAACTGGAAGTATTTGTATGATGCAGAAATGTATTTGAATTTGTATGGGCAGAAAGGAGATGTGCATTATCCCACATGCCTTTATTGAGGGAATTTCTAGAGAAAGCCAAGTACCTTAAAGGACCTTCCTGAAAAATATAGCAGCAAATGTGAACATATCTGTGACGTTTGCCAGATTGTTTATTGTGCTCTACTGGGCATGAAATGAAATGGTAAAAAACAGAATAGATAGAATTATAAGGGAAAATCTGGTGGATTTTTCTTGTAAGATTACATGTATGCTGTAGAATACATGGTGACACCCTTGGACTGTGTCCAGTTCTCATGCTGCTGTTAAAGAAAAGAGGTTGTTCTGATTGTCTGAGTAAGTTCATGGTCCATCATGAGGTGGCTGTCCCATGTATGGTCATAGAATCATTGAATCATAGTATGATTCGGCTTGAAAGGGAATTTAAAAATCATGGTTCCAACTCATCCTTTTGGGCAGGGACACCTTCCACTAGACCAGACCCCATCCAACCAGCCTTGAACACTTCCAGGGTTGGGGCATCCGCAGCTTCTCTGGGCAAGCTGTTCCAGTGCCTCACCACCTCCACAGGAAAGAGTTTCTTTTTTATATCTGGTTTAAATCTACCCTATTTCAGTTTAGAGATGCTTTCCCTTGTGCCCTTGGAAGAAATTCAGTCTCCAGCTTTTTTCTAGACCTTTCTGGAAGTCTTCTGGAAGTAAGGTCTCCTTGGGTCTTCTCTGGATTAAACCCCAGCTCTCTCAGCCTGCCTTCACCAGAGGACATGATGCCAAAATGTTTTCATTTGCTACACGCTTGAAATAGTGCAACTCCAAACATTTTTTAATGGCTTTAAACCTCTCTTTCCACCACCTGGCAAAACTGCCTTAACTGCCTAATCTTGTTGGGAATAGTCATAGGTACAACAATATTATCACATCATTTCTGCTGGAGTGGGATGTTTAAGTGATTCCCTGTCATCAAAGTCAACAAGGTTAATTATAAACATCATACGATGCAATAGCTCTGGGTTTAAAGTGGAGTCTTCCTGTCCTCTAGGAATGGCTGGTAACTACAAAAAAGAGAAATTAAACTCAAAGTGGCAGGAGTTAGTGTATTATATCACATGCAGTTATATATTGTCACACAGAAGGGGGGGGGATTACTAAAGAAGAAGAGAGATCCAGGGTGAATATAAGGAAAGTGTGGTGGCTTGAATACTGTGAAATTTTATAAAATCATCAAGAATCATCAGGACCACAATCCACTATCAGTCAATGGTCATCACTGTTAGGAATAATTTGGCCTAACAGGATCCTTTGGGAATCACTATTTTATAATAAATTCTTTGCTAGTCTAGTTCTGCCAGAATGAGGTGGTACATTTTGCATTTCCTGAATCTTGCAAAACTCACCACGCCTTCCTCTGGAGCATTTTAAAAGCTGCGGTACATTGAGGTGCAGTGTAAAACAACAGAGTACAACAAACCCCCAAACAATTCCGCAAACACAACCACAGCAAATCAGGGCATTATTTTTAATAAAGTGCTTGACTAAAGTGATGTTTCTGACACTGGAATGACGTCTCTTACTTATATAGTATAAATTATTTGCATTTAGATTTTATTAAATATGTCTCCTCCTACTTTCAGTGACACATCCTGACTAAACAAGCATCTTAGAGAGGAGACAGTGTTTAGCTTTTTGTTTTTCTTTAACTCTTTGAACTTCAATGGTATTTTTATAGAATAGAAAGAATTCTGCTAGTTTCTGTTTGTTTGTTTTTTCCATACTTTAGTCATTAGGGCAAATATCTTGGCTCAAGTTAAATAAAACATCTAGTCGGTATCTTTGGCAGATGGATATTCTTGATGGTAGATAGAATTTGAGGCCCTGTGCTCAGAGTTCAGAGGTCATGTGTGAATTTGTTATGCTTTCTGGTTAACTCAACAAAATAAATGAATCTGGTGAAATTCTCATGAAATATTTATTTTTTAATGTTTCTATGATATACAGTAAATTATAATTGATGAAGTGTAATTGAAAAAAGTCTAGAGGAAGTTGTGTATAAGATTAGGGGATTATTAAATCAACTTTTTTGTGTTTTCAAACAAAATATTTTTCAGTTACAATAAATTGTTTGAGACTGCTATCAACCCACAAATTTTACTAATTTAATAAATACACAGCTGTAAAGTGGGACATATAGCCAAATCCCAGAGTGGTTTGTGCACAGAGTATTACAATACTAATATAATATTTTTCCTTTACTTATAGTGGAAGAGTGACCTGTTTGTATGCATAACACATGGTGATTGGTCATTTGTTCTAATGAACTGCACCTAAGAACTTGCAGGAGTTAGGAGAATAGTTGTCATCCCCCTACTTTTTCTCCATCTGTTGCAGGCTGTGAGGTACTGCTGTTGAATACAAGGAGAGACCATCACTTATTACCTCTCTTGAAGCACGTTGACCTTTTAGGCTCCTGGCAAAGTGACTGCAATGTCAATATTCATCCTATGGGAGACTGAAGGCAGTTATTCATCTCTCAGTGCTTGGTGCTTGTCTGGAAGGAAACAAATAGGAAAAATGCGAATTTGTTTCTCTTGAAGGAGGGTAAGAATGAACAGAATGAGAAAGGAGCTGCTGCAATTGGTGTGTATGTGTGGGTGGGTGTGTGCTTTGTGTTTCTTAATTTTTCAAACATTATTATTACTATGATTTGATCATAACTATGATTTTGAAATGGTACCATGAAAATTATCTGTGGGAATTTTTTTGCACATAGCCCTGGCAAACTGTCCTGAAAGTAGAATGGAACATAAGGAAAGATCTGAGATCTTCTGCAACAGTAGCTGCTCAGCACAATATGGTGGGAGCAATGGGGTCAAAGAGATTTGGAGAAGAACTCTGTCCAGATCTTGATAAGAAAGGTCCAACAACAAATGCAGATAACTGTTTTAATAGGAAGAGGAATTTAGACACCCAGCAAACCTTAAGTCCCTTCAGGTGTTGGACACCCTGCATTTGTGCAGCATCCTTTGGAGCCCAGGGAGACTTTCACAGTGTATTCAGTGTGATGTAAACACCCCTGCTGCCCCCACCTTCTCTCTCTGCGCTGTTCAGAGATGATCCAGTCCATGAGGGAAAGCTGGGAAAGCTCTCCCTTTTGGTGATATAATTTCTTCACGAGCAAGCAACTCTGTTCTAATGAGAACTTCTTGCTGCCGTTTCAGGTAAAGGCAAGGCCATGAAGGTGGTCCAATAAACAACACCCAGTGGAAGCTGCCTGCAAAATTCTCTCTTGCAATGTGTAGGCTTAGTTTATGCTGCAGCCAAGGAACTTTTGCTGCACAGTACAGCCCCGAAGGCCTCACATTATGTGCAGCTCAGCACAGCACAGTTCAGCACAGTCCTGTGCTCCCTTAAGTTCTGTCTACCACTAGGTCCCAAATGTGCAATACTCCCCCGCTCTGTACCAATAGAGTAGGTATCCAACAGTGACATAGCTGAGTTCAGAGTGCAGTGTACAGTGAATCTATGTTTGTTGACAATACAGCACCTAGAAATAATTTATTTTAATATCATTTATGATAAATATTTCAATAATACACTGGGTTTTTTCCTGGAGATTTAAGTAACTAACTCTAAAAGGAAAAGAAATCCTTCAGTTGCTTCTACTTCTCCCATGTTAGAAAGACCCTACAGATGGATGAGATTTCATCCAATTTGCAGTGACTGAATAGAGGGAATAGTTGTATGATAGCTGGTAATCTATACAGACTATTTGCATTATATACAAATACAACTTCAAAATCTATTGAAAGGATATGCATGTGTGTATTAATTCACCCTTTTATTGCAAAGGGAGAATCTGTTTTCTTTCAGATTATGCTTATCTCATGTGAAAGGAATCCTCATTTATTAGTGGATAAGACCATGTATCAAGTGACTGTTCCCACCTTTGAAGCAATTTCATTTTGCGACTGTATATATAGATATATACGTGTGCACACTTCAGATACATTTTGACTTAATGAAGAGCTTAATAAAAATCAGCATTCATAGCTTCTGTGTAGTCAGATAAATTAGTTAATGCACAAACTGAGCTCTTATGTATTATGCAAAAGATTAGTTCTAAGATTTGCATAATGTGCTACAAATGACCTACTGTTTCAAACAGTAGCAGCTTGGGTAAAAGTGGGTTGAAAGCTGAAGTGACGTCAATAAAGTAATTACTCCTGGCTTGGCACATCTCATTCACTGTCAAAAGTTCAAGTCCCTGTAGTGCTGAGAGAACAGCTGAAAGACATTGAAGGCAGGTTAAAGCAAAAATACTGCTACAATAGTCAGCGGGAAGGGCAGAGAATGGTCAGTGTGATTGGGATAGCAGGGATTCTTAGCTCTTCAGCATATGATCCAAAATCTCATTAAAATGAAAAGCAGTCCTTGTGCCTCCTTAAACAGTATTATTATTCTGAACTACAAGCTGCAGATCTGAGTTATGAGATTGTACTAATTCAGACCTGACTACACTGTTAACTAAACCTTAAATCAGTTCAGTTTCTGAGAAGGGGGAGAAATACTCTTTCCTTACAAATCTTGAAGTAATTATGTAGTAGATTCGCTACACGAGAAACAGCAAGTGCCTGAATTTACATAACGAGTTTGATCATATCAGGGGGCAACACTCAGAGTGGATTGGAAACACATGGACTCCAGTCAGCCCTTCATTTGGTTTCTTATGCAGCCAAAGCCCTTATTTCTCTTTCCTCAGATGTCCCTTAGGAGAAATTTTTGTGAAAACGCGTCACAAAATTTTGTCTTGCTATGGCAAACACCTTACAAGCTAAAGTCCATGGCACTAACACTACTCAGCATGGATTTCCTGAATCAATATTAGTCTAAAAATATTATTGTCTAGCTATCTCTTGTATAGGCAGCCTATACTGAAGGCATTTCAGTCCCTCTTCACTCCTGGGGGCCAAAAAAAGCTCTTGAATTGGTGCTATTAAAAGGCCTTCTTAATTTGCTCTCAAACAAAGGATTAAATGGATATTAGAATTGTTAGCTCCAGATTGACTGAGGCATGTGAACAGAGCAATTAGAAGAGATACAATACCACCACTGACTGAGTAATGGTCTTCCCTCTGTCAGATGCTGGAAAAGCACAAAGAAGCACAAAATCTTTTCTTCTGTGTTTTCTTCTGTGTTGTGCAGGTGCGTAAATTCACTTACTGTAATTTAAATCTAATTTTTAAAGGGATTATTAATAATTTTTTAAGAAATAATCAATACACAACGTATTATAATTTTACTCATTCTCTTCTTATTGAAGGAGGAAAAAAAACGAAATTTTTTTTGCATTAGGGGCAATAAGAGTTTGCAATCCAAATAATTTTTGGCTGAGCCATCTTAAATTATGGTTTTCTGAAGGTAGAATAAGGTCTAATCCACTCTTGTAGTATAAAAAATATGAGCTGCAGCAGTTGAATTTCTGTGTTGCCAATTTGTGCAGTTTGTTAGCATGGCTCTTATAATCTTTGACTGTTCCAGAGAAGCCTCAGCCACCAAAGCTGTGTGAAAATATAAGTACAATAAATTAATAGGTCATCAAGTTAGAAAGAAGAAGCTTTGAGAACCAGACATATTTGTAGAACTGGAAAAAGAAGTAATTTTTGTGGCAAGGGGCAGAAAGACTGGTTGACCAGCAGTGCATCAGCAGTGTGGGCTGGGGGTATTATGGTTTCCAGAGGAATGATGCCCATGGTGACTGCCACATGGAATGACGTGCCCTGTGCTTTGTTCTTATCAGCACCCTCAAAGTGCCATGTGCTTCTACTGCCAACAGGGAAGCCTTGAATGGCCAAGAGTCTGTGCACCCTCCAGAATGGGAGCTGCAGCCCAGTGTGACCACCCAGGGCTGGTGAATGTGTTCACCTGCCAGCTCTGTTCAACGCCAGCACTTGTTCCTACTCTGACTCCCACTCTTCTTCTGGTTTCATACACAGTGCTGCTCAAATAACTGAATTTTAAATAAAACGCTGTGTGGCTCAAGAAGAAATGGGAGAGTGGGAACCCCTTCATTTCATCAACATACACTGGTATAGCAGATGGAATAAATGGACCAGCTGCTTTCTGTAGTGAGGTACCTGGATTTTACTCCAGCCACTATATCAGGAGGAAAATTACATGCTTGAATGTCTGCTTGAAACCTTTTTTGGGAAAAAGGAGCAAGAAATTGAAAATTGTATACTTAATTCAAAAATTATATCCTTACAATCTTTGATGATCATGGGCAATAGTAAGAAACCAAGTAGGGTACCTAATAGTGGTAACTGTTTTCAGAGACTTGGTAACAGCCACAGGCACAGTGGATTGAAGTCTGGTCATTTTTAACAATAAGATAAAGTCTCATTGTTTCACTAGGAAGCAGTGTTTGTAGCTATCTTTATGACAGGCAGTGTTCTGTCTTAATTAGTAATATTATTTCTACTTCACCTAAAATAGCTGAAGGGTTCTCCTGGGATCTATTCTTGGATACAATTTTGTTTAATCTTATTATTAATGGTAATAATTTTTTTCTTGCTTGGATTATCATCTGTATGCCAATGATTCTGTTATTTAAACAAGTAATTATTACACATTACAATTCCATTTACTGCATGACAATAACAAATCATAGTTACAGCTCATTCAAAGTAAATTAGTTCTAAAACACTAATAAAATTAATTGCAAGATGCTTGATTGAAAAATAGAAACAGTTAAAATAGGAGTCTTTATCATGGTGTTTGATAGTATATTCCTTTCTGGAATAAAGTTACTAGCCTTAAATATCTTGGTAATTGTTAGCAAACAAAGAGTAATTGAAACTTGGTTGCTAAGAAACATTATTTCTCATTGTTGACAATAATGATTTTCTTTGATTGCTACTTCTATTGTTGTTCATGGCACAAGCTAAATATTTTCTCATAACATTGTGAAAACATTCTTTAGATTCCAATTGTTTTATGTGATACCACTGGGTCTGTTTTAAAAGCTTACAGCAGCATGGTATGTTCTTGGAAGAGTGGTGGTGTGGGATTTTCTGTGGTAGATGTAAATTTTTAGAATGCCAAAGATACATGAATGAAAGCTGGAATTGCAGTCCAAGGTCAGCAATGCTAAGCTTCTCTCATACACTGCAGGTGCAAAAATTTGTAGGAATACTTTTCTTGATGTCTAAATGGCCTAGCAGCAGTAGATACATTTTTCAGATGCTAACCCTTGCTTTTGGGAAAGCAATTTTAGTAATCTGAAAAGAGGCTTTATTTTTCAATTTTTTGAAGTCCCAAAAAAGTGGCTTTAGTTCCCCCAAAGTCATTAATCAAAATCCATTAAAAATGTAGCCACATTTGTAGCTGGAAAAGTATTCTTTGGCAAAAGTCAGAGCTCTTTGATTGCTGATAGAGGCAGCCATCTACAATTTTTTCCCCAAGCATTTCTGTTTGATCAGATCATATAGTTGGCAGATTCTATTCCAAATTTCTTTGTGATTAATGCAAAGGGGAATGAAAAATTAACAGCAAAAATACTCACCCATGCTAGTTTATTATTTTGACCCATTAAATAGACAAGTTCTCTCTTAGGCCAAAACTCTGTTCTGTGAAAATTACTTTAATATTCAAATGGCAAAAGTTTTAAAAAACAATTTAAAGATTTAAATTTTTTTTTTATGTTTTGGAGTGTTTTTTAAATGCATAAACTGTCTTTGAAATGAAATAAAATCTAATGCATGCATATCCTAACTCTAAGAGGCAATACTAGGAAAAGAGAAAATACTTGGAATAAAGACTTGCACTACAAACTACAAGTGCCAGTGAGGATTTTTCATTCTCCTGCATGATTTTCTTTGTAGAGACCTATGCTATATCCCTTTTCTCTTGTCTTTTAGTTATTAGCTGAGGTGTCTTTTAGTTATTACCTTCTTCAGGATGGCTGACTGTTGCTTGTATCTCTAAAAGCAAGGAGTCCACAAGTACAGGAGCTGCATACAATTTACAAGACAGGATTGGTTTACAGAGAAATTTACAGCATAAATTTTCAGACTGGGAATGTATGCTTTGGACAGATGCCAGCTGCAGTTTGAGGAGGAAGGAGGTATTACCTATTTTGTTTTGACTACAGTTTTTTTTTCAGATCAGGAGTTATAACTTTGTGTCTGTGAAGTACTCTGAAAAATTAAGTCAAAACCCACCTGGTGCTACAGAGCACAACTGTTGCATACATCAGTCCTTGTGCTGTAAAGAAAACATACATCATAAGGGAGATGTTTCCACCAGAAAGAGAAATGAAATTTGTGTCTGTATGTGTGTACATATGCACCTGATTATTGGTTTCACATGGAAACTCATTGTGGCAAAGAGTGCTGTTAATTTTAGTCCTCTAAAGACTGAATTTCCATGCTGAAAAGTTTGAAGTTGAACTCTTTCAAATAATTTCTGTGTTTGAAGATTTTTTTTTTTTTTTTTCTTTTTGATCTGAAAAGCTGGGGTTTTTTCACTTATTTAGAGAGGGATAACTTCTACTTCTTGAAAATGCTGGGAAGTGAGGTTTGTATTTACTGTGTAAAAAAAGGAATATGTGGAAAAAACATCAGACTTCTTAATTCTCTTCTGAAAGTAAAATGTTTTTTGCAATACGTCTCAACATCTCCTTTGTGTGTTTCCATATGTAGTAAGTATATGCTGATGTTGGTAAAATCTGTTTTCCTAATGAGTGTTTCAGTACTTTTTTGTTCCATTGTTTAAGTCCCTATTAACTGGCTAACTGTTTAGGTGCTGTGACTAATTCTTGGTTTCTAGTTTCTAATTTGATTACTTAATTAACAGTTTCCAGAGTTCCAGAATGATGTTACTTTTATAAATGAAATGCACATACCACTGTTTCTGTGTGTGACAAAAAAGGACTAAATGTCAGTCAAGTTTCAATGAAGAGAAGAGAAGAGAAGAGAAGAGAAGAGAAGAGAAGAGAAGAGAAGAGAAGAGAAGAGAAGAGAAGAGAAGAGAAGAGAAGAGAAGAGAAGAGAAGAGAAGAGAAAAACATGTAAGTGAGAAGGAGAATTGATCCAGTAGCGAAGGCAAAATTTTAATGGATTTTAGGTAATCTGAATGCGGCAATTATACATATAAAAGGAGCGAGCTTCTCTATTAGAGTAAGCCAGACTGAGTCCCTCATGAGAATCTCAAGTTTTCTGTTCTACATGCACTCTATGATTTTGCACAGGAGCAAAGTTATAAATTCTGCTATTGTTATCTGTGTAGAATTACAGAGTGTGTTGCTATCTAGTCTTTTGGGATTTTATTCTTTCAAAAGAGAAAGTGTATTCATAAGATCTTGTCACCTAGTAACAATGAGGAAGTACTGTCTGTGTACAGAAAGCAGATTAGGTTGGGGTCGGTGACTTTATGACAGCTATTCCAGTATGTTTTATTTGAAAGGCAAAATGCCAGAGATTTAGTGCATTTGAAAATAGTGGTATGTAAAGCCTGTGTTGTATAATGAACAAAATAGAGGAACAGCAATGACAGCAAAGAGTTTTTAAAATTTCTTTAAATGTTCCTTCTTTCCATAACAGTCCCTGTGTCACATCATCCTTAAACACTGCTGGAGTGTCTCAGTAGGACATTTACTCTGGAGAGATGTTTGTCACATATGGACTGTCTTCAAGCAAGGAATTCAATTGCATAGAAGGCAATACGCTGAAGGAAGGTAGTTTGGTAAAAAAGGGAGAAAGGCTTGAAATGCCTCAGTAAAACCACCATCTCCAGTGCAGGTTAGGTTCACCTAGATAGTAAGCATAGCTAAGCAAAAGAGAAGACCAAAGACATTAAAACGCTGCATCCATGTTGCAAGAATGATTATAAAGTACGAGGCTGAAAATATGTGATATAATAGAGAAGTCAGTGTAACGAGCAGAGGGAAGAGCACCTTTTATCAAGCTGTGCCATGTGTTTTGAAGAAGCTGATATCTATATCAAAAAGTGACTCACCTGACATATCATCTCTATCCGGGCGTTTGCTCTCCAGACATGGTAGTTGTAGGTGGAAGACTGGGTACAACTGTAATGTGGGTAATTTCTGTATTTGTGTTCATAGCCATATTATGCTACCTGTGAGACAAGTATTTAGGCTTGCATCCCTGGTTTGCTTCAGAAATAATCTCATTAAAATCAATGAGCATATTGATTTTATCCAATGCTAGGGATAGGAATCTGGTGTCATATCAGTTGAGAAATGTGTATGACAATGCACTTGCTCATGAAAGAGGCACCAAGGGCATTCAAAGCTGCTACTGCCAAAACAACAAAGTGAGATTTTTCTGTCTTTTATATGAAATAAAAGGAAGATTTTTAATATTTAGGCCCTCCTCAAGTTATGATGTTGTGCGTGGTAGTATCTGTGGGCGCTGGATTAAATTCACTGCACTTTGTAATTACTCATTACACATCCACTCCTGTAAATGTCATTACACTTTTCTGGGTAGTGGTGATAGGACAAGCCTGGGCTCTCTCAGCCCCCATGGCTATGGCATCTGTGCTCTGGTTTGAAAAGAGAGTTAATCCTCCTGGGAGAGGGAGAGGGAGAGGGAGAGGGAGAGGGAGAGGGAGAGGGAGAGGGTGTTAAGTCTGAGGCATGGTTTAGAGTAGCCTGAAAGTATTTCAATATTTATGTGCGTTTTATTCTGTGTATGCACAAAGCACTTGCCATTCTGAGTCAAGAGAATGAGAGGTTTGAGTGTTATGAAAAATGAGACAATGTTCTGCTACCAATGTTTGCACCTTTGTGTTCTGAGTGCAAAGTAGATTTGGCATGTTACCAGCCCAGACGGGTAATATTTCATTCCTGCATTATAATAATATAAGCACCTATGAACAGCAGAGGGTAAAAAAGTTGTAGTGTTGCCAATTCTTGAGACGTAACTGAGCTTCACACTTTTTTTGTGTCTTATGGTGCCAAAAGTGAGAAACTTGACCTTTATTTAAGAAAACTTATAAACCTTATTTTTATAAAAAGATTCTTGAAAACAGATGGAGAAACATACTTGAACGATATAATCAGATGTCTTTCAAGCTGCATACAATGAAACATCATTTAACTATATGATAAATTTAGGATTAGAAGTTTGTTCAATGGATAAAATTCTTCTTTGGATTTATTTTTTATCAAGGGCGTTTTCAGTTGCTGAAGTATGAGGCTGAGGAAATTAATAATTTTAAACATTTTTATTTTAATACATCTGTGTTTCTATCACATTTCCATACCTGGCATAGTTCCATACTCAGTGTTTGTTTCCGAACACTTAGTTGGGCTTCAGTCTGTCCTGAAAACCTTTTTGCATATGTTTAAATTTGAGGCATAAGTGCATGTATTCTGTTACTACATGTGGAGATACTATTTGGTGTGAGTAAAGAAACCAGGAGCTGTGTACTGCCTACCACTTATCTAACAAAATGGCTTATGCTTCCAACATAAATTAGTCACCCAAATTGTGGGAGTCAGAACCTCACAATCCCTCAAAGTCAAATTTTGACGGAGTCAGGCTCTCCCTCTGGGATATACAATACTCTATTTGTAATGCTTTGCGCTTCCACTGTTTCTACTTCCACATAAATCTTTTTGGGATACTGTTTATGTTTTTGGTTTCAGATATTTTAGTGTGGCTGTAACTTTTCATTTGCACCACATGCTTTTCCAGGGGAATATAATTGATCTATTCCCCTTTGCAATATTCTGTATTTTATATTCACTTTAGCTGCCTGCCTTTCTTCCTCCACCCCAATAAATTCTTTATTGCAGATTTTTTTTTCTCAAAAGCTTCCAGATTTATTGTTTCTGTTTTAAAGAAATGTGTAAAACGATAATTGGTGAAGGCATTACTGCTTTCAGTTTACAATGTTACTAACAAGAATGACACTCATTTTGCTGATAAATGTGAAGTAAACTAGAAATTTAGAACAAAGAAGTCATTACTTTTTTTTGTTTGTTTGTTTGTTTGAGAAAAAGATTTTTAAATGCCCTACACCATAACTTGTCAATCAAGAATTTTTAGCAGCCAGGGCTTTTACGTGTAGTGAGTGCATGGTTCAGGGTAAGAGGTCAAAGACAAAGATCTCCCTCAGCTGTCAATATTCAGGCAATTGATCTTCTCCTTTTATTTAATCTCACCAGCCACTTCCCGTCCTTTCCTCTCCTTTCCTCTCTCTTTTTTCCCTTCCCCCATTCTACTCAGGGAAACTAAATGTTCCTGCTGCCAGCAGAGCTTAGTGTAAGTGTAATATTACATGAATCAAAGGCCCTTTAGGCCATGATATAGACTGGTAATTTATTACTGAAGAACAGAGGCTTTTTTGAAATTTCCTTTAGTTCAGGCAGATCACTATGAATTAACTAGGCAAGAGGGCAGCAGGTGCTCTCATTAAATTTACAGTCACTGCCAACAGACAGGGAAGCATTTAAAAAAAGAATATGCAGCTGTGCTGACACATGTAATTGCAACCATCCACAGACTCACAAGATGTGTGGGGGTAGCCACAGACTTTTGGTCACTGTGCTCGAGCTGCGCTGGCACACAAGGACCAATGCACATTATGCTTATGATTAGGTTCCTAAAACGGCAAATTGCTTTTACTAGACCTCCAAATGTTGTGTGAGAAACAAATGAACTACTGGCAGGGCTGGGTTTAGTCAAACCTCCCAGCTGAAGTGACCTTGAACTTCAGAGAAGTTCATAGCCTGATTGCAGCTTTGTGGTTTTGGCATTGCTCCACTTACCCTTTGTAAAATAACAGCTTCAACAGATCTCCCCTTGATCTATGTTCTTGGCTCAGTTTCTTCAGCCATCAGATAGTGTTTTGTGTATAACTGGTATTTGAAACTAATGAAATGACATTTTTTGCAGAATGAAACCTATATTTTCCTTAAAAGAAAGGAAATTCCATGCAAAGCTGCCCACTAATGATACCTTCTTAGTTTTCCTTTGTAATTTCTTATTACAATAAAATAGTATAGAAATGCTTATTTTGCACCCCAAACATTCCTTGGGGAAGCACTAACAAAGTAAACTCTTGGCATTGATCCAGAGTTCCTTTGAGTCAAGACTTCCATTGACTTCAGTGAGGTTTTGCATATGGTCTTTAAAACCTAGTTTTAACTTTAGACATATGTGTTTTGTTTTCATTACTTTTCATGGAAGTTTCACACACATGTCTCAGGTTCTAAACTAACCAGAGTCTTATGCCTTGTTATCTAAGTTCAAAACAATCCTCAAGTGCAAATGTGCTGGAGTCAGTGCTCTGTATTCAGAATATGTTTTACTTCGTCTCTGGCTGTGCATCATATGGTGTTTGCAATACTGCACACTGTTACAAAAATGTGACTATTTTTTCCCCTAAGTTTCTTTTCAAAATATTTTAACTAATAAAAACCTGAAAAAGTTAGTTTGATTGATTAGATGATTACATCTAAATAATGTAATTCATCATATATAACTAAAAAGAGATTAGATTTTTTGTTTATTGAAAAGATCCTTCCTTCCTTCCTTCCTTCCTTCCTTCCTTCCTTCCTTCCTTCCTTCCTTCCTTCCTTCCTTCCTTCCTTCCTTCCTTCCTTCCTTCCTTCCTTCCTTCCTTCCTTCCTTCCTTCCTTCCTTCCTTCCTTCCTTCCTTCCTTCCTTCCTTCCTTCCTTCCTTCCTTCCTTCCTTCCTTCCTTCCTTCCTTCCTTCCTTCCTTCCTTCCTTCCTTCCTTCCTTCCTTCCTTCTCAGAGTGCATAAGCCAAAAAATAAGGTATAGTTTCAAGTTTTTTGTTCCTTTTAATCTTAAAGATGCTTCATATTGCATTTTTAGTGTGTCTGAACCTTTAGGCAAATAAAGGGAAATATTGGCACAATTCTTTAATATTTTTCTATTTGTTCTATAAACTTCTTTTCAAGATTATAAATCACCAAATATTTCTATATACAGTCATTTAGAGAAGGTTTGAAGGAGAAGTTTCTTCTCTCTTGTCTTGTATTTACAGTTTCCTTGTGTTCATAAAATAGTTTGATGCTACAGAGCTGTGAACAAATTACACTACTTTTAATAGAGCCATTTATCTGCTTTAGAGAAGATTAGCATGCAATCCCTAGAGACATTTCTCAGCTAATAAGAATAAAATGAATGTTACTTGAGCACCTGTAATCAAATTACTTTTTATTCCCTAAACCTCTGACAGACTCTGCAAGTCTTGCAGTTTCCTAGGTGGGTGTTTTAGTGACCCTGGCAGCATACTGCTGGGATTTTTCCTTTCTCTCCTCTCACATTTTGCCCACTCACCAGCCACCATTTCTTGAGAGAAAAGTGCACCAACCACCCAACCAGAAGACTCCTCTCAGGATGAAAATCCCAGCATTTTGGAAGGATGAAGCACCCCACCAGCCATTCCTCTGTAGGCTTCACAGCCCAGTCTGAAGTGCTGGCCCTGGACAAGGGCCAAATAATTTTGTATCTTGTTGAGGAATGTTGCTACTGCAGACTTGATTGTTCCCAGATAGCTGTTGCAGCAAGGCTGCTGTGCCTACAAAAACCAAAACAAAAACCAAAACAAAAGCCAAAACAAAACCCAAAATATAGAAAAACAAATCAAACCAACCCAGCCAAAAAAAGGTTAAATTAAAGAAGGAAAAAATCCCATTTGGGCATAGCAAAGTCTCTCAGTTCAAATGAAAAGTAATGCATAAAACTAATTCTGTTCAATATAAATTGGTTTTCAAGAATAATACTGGGCTCAAATTTAGTTGGATGTTTTCAGACAGAATTCAGTAGTTTTAACTCAAAATACTTTAAAAGGGTAAATCTGAGTTTGTTATATGTATATTTAAAAATTAAATGGTACTTCTGATGAACATTTCTGTTATCTCCACATGAGGAGGTTTGGTTTTGTCTCATAATATCAAAATTACCTAGCTATGATAGATCCATTTTCAGACTGGGAAACAGAAGTTATGTTTCTGCACTAAATTCATGGGTTCTTCAAGCCGGAGACCCATTTGGATTTATACTTATCCCTCTGAAAATGAATTAATTTAATTAATTTTATATATTTTAATTATTACCAATAAATTTGCTGTATTAACAGAAAGAAAGCCAACAGAACAGACACAGAATACTGCTAGATTAAAAAAAAAGGCAAGTACTAACTATTGGTGGAAAAGTTGCTATATAAGCAGATGTTCATGTCAGGACGTCGTTTCATGGATTTCAGATCAGACATGACACCAGCTTGATATCAAATCTTTTATTCTCATCTCACTCTCTGTAATCTCTCAGCATGGGACTCCCGAGCACTTGTGCTGACACTGTCTTCACAATGTCAATCACACTTGCATCTCGGGTGATACTGATCAGAAAGATTTCAGTGAAAAGGACTTCTCCAGGCATCTCTGCATTTTGAAAGGAAAACCTCTCAGGGGCTGTTTAGAAGAAAGAGAAAAGGTTGTTTGCTAGGTGTGGGGTTTTTTAATTAGCTTTGAATTTAGTCCACATGAAATCTGAAAATCTACTCCCACTCCCTACAGTAGAAGTTACATGCCTCACCTGTCTGGAAAATTATAGTGTAAAGCATGAATTAACAAATCCCAAACAAGATACCTGCAAATCATCTCAATATCAAAAACTTTCAGTAGTCTGTCCTATTTCCACATCTTATGCATGCTTTATTACTCCATTTCTACATGAACTCATTAGACAAAGTATCTGATGAAACAGTGGCTAACTTGTCATCTAGGTTTTTTTTTCCTTCTTATAATTATTTGTGAACTTTTTTTATCTTTCTTAAAATTTAAGATGTATCCTGTAGAGTGAGCAGGAGTCAGAGCATATTACCAGCAATGAGCTTATTTACACAACAATGCATCAATATCTTACTGGCTGTCAAAGACAGATGAGTCCATATGCATGTCAAAAGCAAAAGGCTCCTACAATGAGGGCCCTTTTGATGGGAAGCTGCAGGAAATCTTTGCTTGGAGTTTTTGTCTTTTTTCTTTTTAAAAAATATTTTCCTTTTTATTTTCCTACTATTTTCCTACTATCTTGAGTTTGTTTTCTCATACTTTGGGTACTGCAAGTTCATACAGAAGAAAGGGAAAAAACCTTGCACGGTCTTCATTGGGACTGAAATAATAATAATAGTTCTTGAAAGCACATGCTCAGTCCTGGAAAGTCCTTTAATGATTTCATGATGTAATATTGGTCTATGAACATCAAAATATATGAACCTCTTAATAACTCTTGAAAGTTTATTTTACATCATTTAATTGGAGCTTAAATGTCCTTGATGAGTCATCTGTGGTATTGAAAACCTAGAGCAAATATTGTTACAAATTAATACAGGAATAAAAGCATTATCAAAATCTGACAATTTTTTTCACTGCTGTTAGGTGAAGTTCTGCAGTGGAAAAACCCAATGTGTTGCCAACTACCTTTTTACAGTGTCCAGAAATTTCATTTTGCTGATACTGGGATTTCCTTCATAACAGAAACAAAAACTACTGGGTATAAACCTTACCTAATTATTGTCAAATGCAAGAATCTGCACCTAAAGCCATAAATTTACATGCCTGCTTAAACAGAGCACTTATGTTTCCAAATTTTATGTAAGAATGCGTGGCACTTTACTGAAGAAGATCTTTACATCTTGGCATGTGTGTATCCAAAGGAATATCTGGTTACCATAAATTCTTTTAATTTAACAGACACCACTGTGACATTTGATTTCAGTGATTAGTTGTCCAGATGGTTAATGTTGAAGTAACAAGGGTTTTATTTATCAAAAGCACGCATTATTTCCTGGAAGCCATGACCTTCCCATTATATTTACCATACAGGTGCCTTCATTAAAATTTCTTTTAAAAGTATCTATGTGTATGTCCTGTGTCTTCTCTCCCCCCTGTGCAAATGAGTATCATGCTGTCATGTCTCTCTTTTAGGGTTTTGCTGAGGACAATAAAACGGAGTACACCACATTACAAATGGAGCACACCACATTACACATTACAATGTCACTCAGCCAAAGGAATGAACCTCCAGATGCCCCCACATCGTTGCCCACCTAGAGTAAGATCTACACTGGCATGCCCTCGTGTTCCTTTGATCAAGAATTTCCGAGTGCAGGGCTGTCTGACTGACCTCTAACCAAGCTCTGCTCCACAACCAGAAGTCCCAGTGTAGCTTCATCTTTTTTTAACTATTTTTACTCACACATACCACTTCTGTCTATTTCTCACCCTCTATGGCTTTTCACTTTTCACCTCACACTGGTCATTTGTTTACCCTATTTTGATTTTCACGGTATTTTACTCAGACCTTTCTCTTTTTCTCCAGCTCCCCCATCAAGCATGTTAAAATTAGGGGATAAAGCAAAAATCATTGTGGTTTAATGCCTTTTTAAAGTCAAGTAATTAAACTCATATTTTAATATAATTCTAACAATTTATGCCAAAAATCAATTTTTTTTACATTTAAATTATAAGCACAATTTAAAGTTTTAAGAGGACTAAGCGGGCTAATTACATATTCTTTGTCCTTTCTTGTGTATCAGTTTAAATGCAGAAGAGATTCAAAATTTTTTTTCTAGTTGTGCCAGGTTCCCTCATCATCATCACCTTTATAATCTGTGAAATGCAACCAGACAAGAAAAAAGAAGTTTACCTTTTTAGTTGAAACTCAAGGAAAGATTCTAGACTCTCATCTAAGAGCCTACTAACAGCTGTATTTCAGATCCAGGTGAAAAAGGGCTATTAATTGGGCAAGAATTGTCAGATTCAGTGGATTGCAATAATCATATTAACCAGATGTGGAAGGGGGAGAGCACCAGTGAAAAACAGTGATGGTTTCTTGCCTTGAGGTATACACCAGCACTTTAAAAACATTCTGTAGCATTGTGTGACCAATGTGAGACAACATGATGGTCAGTCAGCAACTAAGATCATTTGCTTTTCCCCAAAACTTGACAGAATACAAATATATTTTTTAGAAAAACAAATTAAGCAGCGATTGACACAATATTCATGCTGTGGAATATTGAATAGCTTAATCTGAGATGTACCAAATTCTGATCTGTTTTTTTAGAACGCACTTTAAATAGATGATTTATGTCTCTTTCTAATACAAATAACCATGTCAAATGCAAATTTTCAGGTTTTTAAGTTAGTGTAGGGGGCCAAGAAGTATCTGTCTCAAATCAAAATCAGTAAATAATCTCTACTTTAGCAATATTCATGTTGTATTCTTCTGATATTTCTTTCTGTGAAAGAAGCAGAACTTTTAAAAAATCTTATTGTAATGCCTTGTCTCAAGGGACTCTGACAACAGGAAAAGCAATTTCTTGTTATTCAGTGGAGCTTCAGTTGAAACTGTCTAACAAATGAAAACAACAGTCAGGTTTATATTTGCTAAATCTTGATCCATGTGCAGAAAAATTTGAATGACTTTATTGCTGCGCTATATCTCTGATTCACAAAATTCTTGAAAACATTCTGAGCCCTAACTAGTGGGTGTTCTGGTTGGCAAACTTTGAAAGCTTCACCTCTACACAGTGCCTGAAGAGGGCACAGATTTGGTGTGAACAGTGAGATGACTCCCCTCAGTGATGACCAGTGAGTAGGGGACATCTCTGCGGGCTCACAGTTTGAGTGGAGGCCATGTGCGTGTCAGTTAGAGGTGTTGAATCTCATCCAACATATGCATAAATGTGTGATGAAAGCTATATTTTAGCCTGCATTTGATAAAAATGTGTTGCTAAGTAATTATTTCTGAGAAAGCAGATATTTCCCTTGGGAATTTGGAAGCCTGTTGTAATGTACATTGTTATACTGCGTAAAGCACTCAATGGGCATTTCAGGTAGGGCAAGGATAATTCCTCTCATGGCAGGAGATTTCTTTTCCTCTAGTTCTGATAAAGAGATGATGTTTCAAGGGACTTCTTGAACCTTTTTTCTTTACTTAGGGTGTAAATAATTCTATGCAAATTGAGAAGTTACTCTCCACCACAGCACCAGTTCCTGCCATGAGTTTGTACTGGATAAATGCAGGTATGGGTTTGCTCAAATACATATGTTTTACCAGGAGTCATATGCTCATCACAAGACATGTTCTTCTAAGCCTATAGATGGGGCCAGAAATAAATAGTTTTTTGAGGTCATTCAGATATATGGATTGCAGCTCTAATCATCTCTCTCTCTCTTGCCAACTCTCTTCCACTCCCTCTCCCCTCACCTTTAGTTTTGATTTTGTTAGTCCTTCCGGCTCAGCCATTTGCACTGTTTCTGTAGATAGACAAAAGTCCCACACATCTGCCATATGGGCAAGTGATGCACTAGCCTATCAAAGCCTTCTTTGGCTTTAATAGAAACTCAGCAAGTTCAATTCCTACTTTGGCAGAATTGGTTGGTGGGATACCATGGCAGGGTGATGTGTCTAAATACCTGCTTTTTTAACATCCTCACACAGGAATTTTAATTGCTCCCTAGTTGGCTAGTATCTTTGATGATACTTGGGCCCTCTACAGAGCCTGTGGCATTCCACCTACAGACTTTTATTCCAGAATGGATTAGGCATCTCTTCTAAGTGTGTCTCTGCTCCCACTGAAGTACCTCTATCCCTCTGTTATGCACACACACATATATATGCTACTCTTTTGTACAGACACTTCATCTTAATAGCACCAATGCATTGAGGAAGCAGGTGGAGCTCCTCCTATGGTATCTGCTTATTCTGACAGAAATATAGAAGTGAGACCTTAATCATAAATGTCCTGTATTTTTATAAAGCTAGAAAGTAAACCTTGATGGTTTTTTTCCCCTCAAATTATTTCTAGTCCCTGCCTTGAAGGCAACACACATTTGCTTTGATTAATGCACAGACTAAATATCCTTTGTTCTTGTTCAGCTGCCATATTTCTGGGCTGCAAAACTGTTCTTGCATCAGCCATGTACATAAAAGCACAGAAGATGGAACTTGAATACTAGGCTGTTCTGTCATGACAGTACAAAGCATACAAATCTGTTTCAAAAACTCTCCAGTGATGAATATTTGACTATTTCCCCACTCAATTGGTTCTAGCACTTCACCTTCCTTATCCCTATGAAATTTTTCCTAATCTAATTATTTTCTCTCTCACACAATTTAAGTGCATTGCCTCTTGTTCTAACTGCCATTGATGTGGAGAACAAAGTATTCTCTTCCTCCTTTATCTACCTTTTTCTAATATATTTGAATGCTTCCACTACATTCCCCTATCAATTTTATATTTGAGACATGCAATGCCAGTTCTTTTAATCCTTCCCTATGGATCATGTTTTCTAGACAACCAATTACTTCCAGTTTCTCTCCTCTGACCTTTTCAACCTTTTTTCCTTTAAGAACTTTTTTTGGATTTCCTTTCTTCCACATCTCACCACCCCACTCCAGATTCTAATATATACACATAGGTATGCGTGCCTCCTATGCCTTTATATGCCTCCTCCTATGAGGAGTCTGAGGAAGCTGGATATGTTTAACCAAAATAAGAAAAGGCTGGAGGGAAACAGTTCACAGAGTCACAGAATGGGTCAGATTGGAAGCGATCACCACTGGCCATCTGGTCCAACCTCCCTGCTCAGTCGAGGCCTAAAACACATTCCACAAGATTGTCTCCAGACTTTTCTTGAATATCTCTAGACAGGGAGAATCCACAATCTCTGGGAAACCTGTTCTAGTGCACAGTCACCTGCACAGCAAAGTTCTTCCTCATGTTCAGGTGGAACTTCTGTGCATCAGTTTCTGCCTGTTGCCTCTTGTCCTACCCCTTGGCACCACCAAGCAGAGTCTGGCTCTATCCCCTTGAGACCCTTCTTTCAGATACTCATAGACATTGAAGTGGTCCCATCTCAGTCATCTCTTATCAAGGTGGAATGGACCCTGCCCCCTCAGCCTTCCCTCATAAGAGAGATGCTTCTGTCCCTTAATCACTTTCACAGTCTTCTGCTGGACCCACTCCAGGAGCTCCATGTCTCTTGTACTGAGCACTTCAGAAGTGGTTGCTGTCTTCAGTGATGTAACACTATGTAGAGAAGACAAATTCGTCTAAGGTGCATTGTGAACAGATGAGAGACAAAGGTCACAAATTGAACCAATAGAATTTTAATTGAATATCTAGAGTGAGAATGATAAAGCATTGAAACAGAAGCTCTGAGAGGCAGTGAATTGTCCATCCTTGAGAATTTCAAAATTCACCTCATCAGGAATTTTAACAGCCTTTGATTGAAAGGCCTGACTAGGTGACCTGGACTGGTCCTTTCCAGATTAAATGATTCCACGAATCTTTGTTGCCTTAAACTGATCACAATACACTGTGCTTCATCAATGCCCACAGAGGTAGAATCACAAAATAACAGAATAGAAAGGACTTCTGTAGACCATTTAGTGGACCTTGGCAGGGTCACCAGGACAGCAAGTTACACAGGAATTGGTCTGGGTGAGTTTTGAATGTCACCAGAGGGGGAGACTCTCTGGGCAATCTGTTCCAGTGCTCTGGAACAGACTGCCACCCTTCACAAAAAGTGCCACCCTTAACAAAAAGTTCTTCCTCATGTTGACGTGGAAGTTCTTGTGCTTTATTTTAAGGCCTTCTGTCTCTGGGCATCAATGAAAAGAGCCTGGCACCATTTACTGGTGTCCTTTGCACCTTCCACATTTTCTTCATGATCTCAGATCATTCTGTTTCCCTGTGAATGAAGAATGGTAAAACACATCAGAGCTATATATTAAAAATCTTTAATTTTTCTGATAATTTAAGATAATTTCTTTCATAATTGCCTTGATATTTCTGTTTTTTAAAAAATTCTGCAGTTTATTGATATGAATGTGTTGATTGTTGGACTACCATGTTCTGCCTTGATCTCTACCAGAACCATTAGAAAGATGTATTTGTATTTTTCCAAAGCTGGGACTTGCTTGCTTCTTGAGACACATATGAATATCTTGTAAATCATTCCTTCTAATCATGTCACTCTTCCTAACAAATCTCTGTTAGGTCAGTTAAATCACAGCTTTTATCTTAAACCACTTCTTATATGTCTTCTTGATTGTTTCCCAATCCATTTCTGCTGGCACCCAGAAATCACAAACATGTAACTGAGTTCATTCACTGAACTTAGTTCCTTCATATGATGTTTTTATTAATAATCTTATCCTTCTTGCTTTTAAAGGACTTTATCCAGAGTATTCCAGTTTCTCCTTGCCAGTCAGCCAGAGCTTAAGAGATCCTTCTCTAAAGCTAATGAATGTCACGCAATACGTGTAAACCCCTTTCATGTCATAGAAACCACCCTCCAACAATGACTTATGGACCATCTTCCCAAAGTCAAGGAAACTAAAGCCCTCCTGGTGAACCATCTGTGCAACCCTGCTTTCATCTGTAGGATGAATCTGTCCTGGTTTGATCCTTTGACCCTTGATAGAAAGGATTAATGAAAATACTGTCTGAACCTCTGACTTCTTCACCCTTGCTCTGAGCCTCATTGTCACTTTTGATCCATTTAGAGGCATTCATGGCAGTATTGTTAGCATTCAGGTCTTTTGTTAAATCACATTCACTTCAATAGTGTGTGCTACTGAATAACCATTTTGGAGAGTTTTTCTAAGAATTTGTCATTAGTCTCTGTGCAATAATTACCTGTCTGTGGGGACACTGCAAAAATCTTTTTTGCACACCAGCACTATTGTAAGGCAGTATTTTTTGGTCTGAATTAACTCATGCTATGTTGATGCAAGAGTCCTTCATTAAAAACCCCAGACTGACTGTTTTCTATAGCTGACCCTCAGTAGTTCCTCATTGTCAATACATGAGAACTGACTTGTTCGCACCATGAAATATCAAGATGAGACTGCCATGGATGAGCATCAGGGAGATTGCAAAACCTGAAAATTTCTTTATTTACTTTTGTGAAGATGAGGATCAGGAATGAAGTCCAAACAGAGAAGTCGTAAAGTCTCCCAGGGACAACATTTCACTTAATCTTAACATTTATATCCTTATTTTTAATTAATTTCCTATCTATTTACTGACTATAACAAGCAAATGTGGGAATGATCATGCTGATACCAAATTCTCTTCATGTCCACATATATTTGGTTAAAATGTTGGCTTCTACATGTCCTGTTCTTACTGTTTGCTGGCAATCAAAATTTGACTGTTTCAGGAAAAGACATAGTTTGTTGCAATCATCTGCATGCTGTAAGGTGTTTGTTGCTGCGGTTTTCTAACTACTAATTTCTGCCAATATTTGTCTTTGGTATTAAATATACAGAAATAGAATGTATATGAATTTTTCTCCACTGGTAATAATGATGATATCAGGGAGTAAGGATGGAATACTCAATCAATGACTAGGGTTGAATTCTTTTAGGAGGACACCTGAATCAAAGGGAAGACATTTTAGTTTAAGATTTAGTTTCCAGATACTTCATCAACATTTTCCAAATGATATTTCAGAAGTGCCACTTAGTTCAGAAGTCCCATTAGTTTTTTAATACAACAAAAAAGTTTTTAATTAAAATAATACAACATTTTACTCTTAAAGATAGATTAAAATGTTAAACAAAATGGCTAATTTAGTCTTGAGCCAGGTAAACTTTCATTGCTTCTCAATAAAATTCAGAATCAGATAATGTACCATCCCAAAGGAAGCAGAAGAAAAGAAAATCCAAGTTATTCTAATTGAGATATTTCTTGTTCATATGTCAAAGGAAATGAACTAGAGACTGTTTATAAAATGTGAATTAGGAAGGGATAGCAGTTTTGGCTGGGAACATGTTACTGCTAGGTTAAAGGTTGAACTTAATGATCTTAGAGGTCTTTTCCAATCTTAATGTTACTATGATATGTTAGACTATTATGTTATATAAGGGAAGAAGAATTTTTGTTTGATTATATGATGTCTATTGAAAGAGTAACCAATTATGCTAGGCCTAGAAGACAGAAAATAAGGCAGAAATAAAACTGAAACTTACTTAACTAGCTGAATAATTGTTCTCAAAGAGAGTTCATCTGTTGCTTCTGTAGGGTAGGAAGGAGGGATGATGGTCACTCCAACTGGATCTGCAGGAGGGGACAGCCAACAGATATCTCTGACAAAGAGCATTGCTTGCTTTGTTTCAGGTGATGCTGAGTAGCTGTGGAGCAGAGTTGCGACACACTGCTGAAGAACAGACACCAGGAGGTATGCTACAAGCCATCAAATTGCCTTCCAGAACAAGATGGCAGCATTTGAATTTTCTATATAGATAGTGAAAGAAGGAACCAGCTTGCATTACTGGGGTAAAAAATTTAGTCTGATTGATTTAAACTGAATGACAGTAGAAGACTTAGATTAGATTCTATGAAAAAATTCTTTAATGTGGGGGTGGTGATGCACTGGAATTGCCCAGAGAAGTTCTGGATTCCCCATCCCTGTAAGCCTTCAAGGCCAGGTTGGGTGGGGTTTTTTGATTCTAGTCTAGTTTGGTTTTCCTGGTCTAGTGGTCTAGTGCCCCGACCCATGGTGGGAAGTGTGTGTATGTGTGTGTGTGTGTGAGGGTGTTTAAACAGATGATCTCTAAAGTTCCATGACTGACATTTAGGTTCTAATGTTTCTCAAATAGGTCTAGAAGTTATTACTGACAGTTTGCTAATTTAAAAACAGCTACATTCAACACATGGAGACTTGCTCATCAGCTTAGCAGAGTTTTAAAAGATTGTACATGTTTAAATGCTGATGCATTTATTCTGGGAAAAAACAAAAAAAAAAGATAAATAAATGCCAATGCTCATCTTTAAATTAAATATCTGTGTGTCTTAAAGAAGAAAAATATGAGTGGTAACTGAATCCTGCTATGAAGTATCATAGTATATGCTCCCAAACTACATATCTGCCATCAGCACAAGAAGCAGGACCATTTATACTATAAAATAATAAAAGGTAAGTAGAAGTATAATTTAGAGTTGATCATTAAATATTCAGCAACGTATAAAAAGTGTTAAAAATGCACAGCAAGGAGAGAGAATTGTTTAAAAATTGACTGAAATGTATTTTAAATTAAATAATCTGTGTTTAGAGATTGCAAGGATCAAAATGAAGCCCAAAAACTGTATTATTCATTATCACATAGAAATCACAGAATACCCCAGAATATTCCAAGTTATAAGGAAAACACAATGATCATGGAGTTCAACTCTCAGCCTTGCACATGGCTTTCTGAAGAATCCCAACATGTGACTGTCAGTAATAAAGTAGAGGAAGTGCTCAAAAAATGTTATGTCACAATCAGCTGTTGTACATCTGATGGCAGGAGTGGCCATGATAATATCTTTTCCTATCCTCTAAATAATTCTGAAGGATCTTAAGCAGTTAAACCATTAGATCTAAAGCATAAGAAGTGTTTTAATGTATTTTAAACAAGATGTAAAAAAACTAGCTGGTGACCTCTGATCCTCAGGTTTTCCATATTTTTTAAAAGACACGAAGTTCCACAGTACTTGAATAAAGCTAATGCTAAACCAATGTTTTTAATGGTGATTTTCATGCTGTGCATAATTAAAAGTTTATAAAATAAAATAATAGATTAGGACGTGAAGCAATACAAAGTTTGCCAATGGCACTAAACTGGGAGGAGATGCTGTCTCCCTCAAAGACAGAAAGGTCCAGCAGAGAGATTGCAACAAATCAGAGAGCTACAAGGGCACTCACCAACATACGAAGTTTAACACAGGCACCTGTCAGACTCCACACCTGGGACTGGGCAACGCTCTTTGTGTGTACAAACAAGGGAACAAAAGGCTGGAGAGCAGCACTGCAGAAAGAGACTTGAGTTTCCAGGTCAATGACAAGGTGAACCTGAGCCCGCAGTGCCCTGGCAGCCAGGAGGGCCCCGTGTGCTGGGGGCATCAGGCACAGCATCACAGCCGGGCAAGGGAGGGGATTGTCCTGCCCTGCTCTGCTCTGGGGCAGCCTCACCTCGAGGGCTGGGGGCAGCTCTGGGTGCCACAACACAAAAAGACATTGAGCTGCCAGAGAGTGTCCAAAGGAGCCACGAGGATGGGGAAGGGCTTGGGGTGAAGCCGTGTGGGGGTGGCTGAGGTGACCTGGTCTGCTCAGGCTGGAGGAGAGGAGACGGAGGGCAGAGGTTCCTTCTTCACGAGGGCAAGCAGGAGGGGCAGATACAGATCTCTGTGGTGATCAGTGACAGGACTCAAGGAAAAGGCATGAAACTGACACAGGGCAGGTTTAGGTTGGATTAGGTTTGGTTTACCTTCAGGTAAAGGTTTTTCTTCCAAAGGATGTTTGGGCACTGGAACAGACTCCCCGGGGAAGTGGCTGCAGCACCAATCCTGACGGAGCTCAAGAAGGCAATCAGAGGCTCAGCTCAAGAAGGCAACGCTCAGAGGTGTGATTTTTGGAATGTCCTGTGCGGAGCAGGGAGTTGGTCTGTAATTCTCAACATGGGAAAGTCTTCCTTTCTGTAGACCTCCTCCTTGGTTCCGTCATCACTGCCTTGGCAGTGAAGTCTGAAGCACAGGTGCTCAGTATCTTTGCCTTCTCTGCAACCTCTGTTTCAAGGGCTCCCTTTGTATTCTCACTAAATCCACATTTTCCCTACTATTCATTTTGTTATTGATGTATTTGACCAAGGCCTGCTTGCTGTGTATGACAGGCTTAACTCCAGATGGGCCTTGGTCTTCCTCTCTGCATTTCTGACAATCTCTCAGTATTCATCCCTGCTCCCACCTTGTGTATCTTCTGTTTACATCTGTGTTTTAACAGGAATTCTTTCTTCACCCAGGTCTCAGCCATTTTTGTTCAACTTCTCCCCTGGGGATGCACCACTCTTGAGCCTAGAGGAAGTGACTCCCAAGTATCAACCAGTTCTCTTGCTGTTTTAGAATAGACCTTTATTGCATTTTCAGATTTTTTTTGTTGTCTAAAAACTTTCCATTTGCAAACACATCCATTTCTGTGGCCATCTGCTCTGTTTTCTTTCTTCCTTTTTATTTCACTCTCCATCTCCATGCACTTAGTTTCTGATTTCAGCAATCTGCAGAAGCTCATTGGGCTCAATGTTGACCCCATACTCAATGTTCCCAAGCACAAAAAGAGAGAAAGAATTAAGACAGTGGCATATTTCATGCTTCCTTTTTTTTTATTGCACATATTTACAGTCTTTTTCAAAAGTACTTCCTGAAAATACATTTCTTCACTTTTCTTAACATAAGACTATATTAAGTATATCTTTAATTTTTTAATTCCATGTTGATAAGCTATCTCTTGTAATTGATATGACCTGCATATTAAATTAAATGACTTTCAAATAGACATGTTTATTTCAGTGTTTTGCAAAGAGGTGAATTTTATTTATAAAAATAAATATTTTAAGATCCTTGCAGTATAGAAACATGTCATGTTTTTTCTGATTGTATGTGAGATAATATCTCGCTGTGGACCATTATTGACACTTAGGACTATCTGGTTAAAAAATTTTTTTACACTGTTTTTTTAACATTTTTTTCATATTATTTTTGTGGAGTTCTATGTTACTTTTTCCTTTTGTGTGGGAATTTCTTTGCTTCAAAATTATTTCAAAGAGGTATCTGCCTGCATATCATCCTGATGTACAGCTAGAAGCCAGTTTTAAAAAAGGCAAAACTTTGCAGACATACTGTTTTGTTTTTTTTGGAACAGTTTGCAAAAATGTCAGCAGATTTGTAGGAAACACAGCAGCATGAAGGAATAAGGGGATAATTTTGATCATTACCAGGAACCCTTGGAAAAAAAAAATCCATCTGTTTATCTAATACAACTTTAAAAATTAACGTTACAAATCCTATTCATATTGTTTGTGTTATTATTTGTCCTGTCTTGTCAAAATCATTCAACTTATGGGAAAAGAATTGAGAATTTTTTCCCACAAGTAACTAGAAGAAGTCCTAGCAATTCAATACTTGTCTTAAAGAATCAAAAATTATGTATTTAGAAGAGAGGCCAGGCAACCTGCCACAGAGCAGCTCTGATATAAAATTCTACTTTCTTCAAATTTACAAACATTGTAAGGGTCATACTAATGCTTAATAAAGCACAGAAATTTATTTTTAAGTAAATGCAATGTGAATTTCTTCAAGTATCTTCTTCTGTTCAACACACCCAAACTCTATCCAGGCTCCGCCATTAAGCAGAGTTCATGCATTTGTATGATGATACTCCATAAATTGCTATTGCAGAGTGAAGTGACATACATAAATGTGGAAGGAAGAGTCTTTTGTAACTAAATGCAATTGGGGAAAATTGCCATCTATTTTCTAAGTCTGAAATGATAGGCAATAATAAGGAGACGGTCAGGCAGACCTGACCATGTAGAAGAAGAATTTTACAGACATACTTGGTGTTTCAGAAGTTTGTAGGGTATGGGGAAAAAAATTGGCAACCTGGAGGAGTAGAATATTTTTGTGAAGTGAGCTCAGCTTGATATTATTTTTCAAGCATTAAAAAAAGAATTACAAGGATTGCATACACCTACCTGTGTATTCCTGGCTGATCCTTTCCCTTCAGTGTTTGCCAGTTTGCAGCTACATGTTTTATTTTCCATGTGTTGGTACAGATTTAAGAGGCAAGCCTTTCTTCTGACCCTTTCAATAAATGTTAATCTCTGTTGGGTACTTCCTAAGCCCCAGGCCCTGGGAAATGAGCCTCCTCAGGCAGGGCAGTGTAGGAAGGAGAGATTGTCACTGTGGGGCCACCATGTATCTCTGGGATTTAAGGGGAATGACAGAGAAATAGGTAGTGAGTCTGGAGAGGAAGGCTGTCACGTGTTGCCTCTGGAAGGCAGCTTTTGTGTTAATTGACACCCATGGCCAAAGTATTCCTTTTACAGGCATGGTCTAGCCCTTAATCACTGCACATTATAAGCTCAAATGGGACCATTTCCAG
Organism: Fringilla coelebs; assembly: GCF_963513975.1. Lineage (NCBI taxonomy): Eukaryota > Metazoa > Chordata > Aves > Passeriformes > Fringillidae > Fringilla > Fringilla coelebs. The sequence continues at coordinate 55,104,473 of NC_140031.1, read as the reverse complement.
TGCTACACATTAAGAATATTTATTAGAAGGCCCAATAAAGCTTTCCTCTGTAGTCAGGCTCTTATTGTATGGTGTCATTACATAAACAAGATTTGGAAGACTGCTTCCACTTACAGACGTGTAGCAGAAGGCTTAATCTGAGAGGCCCAGTAGGATGTGATTTTAGGCCTTTTTTTCCATCAACATTACAGCAGACTAAATATTGAGGATGATTTGGGGACTAGAGTGCTTCAGCCAAAAACACTTCTTGCAATAAATTATTTCCCTGTTTTCATTCCTTTACTTTAGAGACTTGGAAGGCTGGGAGTTTCTTTTTTCTAATTTTTTTTTTAATATAATATTGTGGAGTCTGTACCAGCATCAGCTTCCCATATGTTAGAGGCATCTCAGGGTTTATTAGTCAGCCTAGGTCAGCTGAGATTTGTTGTATTTGCTTTCATAAAAGCTGTGTGTACTATATATTTCTTGAACTGGAAATCACACAATGCTTCTTACTAGCCTTCAATCACTCACAGATGCAGAATGGTCAGACCATTTCCCTTTAAATTGACCTGAGGGATTAGAGGAATTCAAAGGAATTTCCAGCTAACTAGTGCCTGTGATTTCCCTGACTTTATTTCTTGAGCCTTCGAGGTCAGAGTCTCTGGTAACTTAATCTGTCTCTGCCTCCCCCTGATTTGTTCACTTCCTTCCTTTTGTTTACCTCCAGAGCAGTAACTGAGTAGCCAGGCTCAACTCCTGTGTTTGCATGCGTCCAAAATTTCAAACCAAACAGTTGTGCAAATCTGGTGAGAGGAGGGTGCTGTGTTAAGAGCACAGGAGTCTGAAATGCTCCTTCATAGCAGTTTACGCCTCTAATCCGCAGCCATCGATAGGCGTAGAAATATATCAAAGAATTAGATCAAAGAATTTCACGTGGAAAACAAGCCTGTTGGCAGTTTAAATCTGGCATGCAAGGGTCCCAGCTTCCACTGAACGAAACCTACGGGGATTGGAGAAAGCCTGAAAACTGAAATTGCAGCAGAGAATTTGGAACAAGTGAAGGTCTTTCGGTGCTGATAAAAGCTGTCCTGAAGAGGAGGATTCAAGAAATTCTGACTCACAGCAGAAGATGAAAAATCCAAGGAGGGGAAGGGGGAAGTTGGGAAGAGGAGAGCAGGGCCACAATCTGCTTTCAATCAGGGACGGCTAATGGCAGTTCTGCATCTTTTGTTGGTTTTTGTTTCAGAAACTGGTCAGGAGTCTTTGAGTGGATTGTCTCAATTATCAGGGGACAGGAGCTTACTTAGCAGGTGGCCATCTGAAAAGTGGCTGATGGTTTTAAAAATACCTCTAACTCTTTTGTTCTCTGCCTGCTGCCATAACTTCGGCGTTTCTAGTTTTGACATCTGCTCTTCATCCAATTACTCTTTTTGACTAAGTTCTTGTAGGGAATGAAAGGGGCTTCCTTCCAAAGACTTTATGTGTCATTACATAGCTGACTGCCATCTTCCCTATGAATCAGCTTCTATTTAAAAAATAAACTAAAAACTAAGCCCAGCAAACTTTCAATCAGATCAGTGATAAAAAAACCCTAAAAAACCTAAAAGCTTTCTCATTTTTCCTTGATTTTTTAACATGAAAAGTATTCACAAAGATTACTGATTCTAAAAAGTAGTTATTTAAAAATCTCACAATGATCAATGGTGTAAAAATCTTCAAAATATGAACAAGATCTTTCCAAGGAAGACAGTAATTTTTGGCTTGTGTTTGTCAAGTAAAGAAAAACTAAATCTCTTATCATTACTAAAACTGCCACCTTCCTGTCCAATGTGTTGTGGTGATCCCCCAAAAACTAATTTAAATGCATATTTTACCTACTCATCCTGATTAAAATGAGAAAAACAAGTAAAATATGAAGGAAAAAAAATACAATATTTGATTTTCCTGGAATAATGTTGGATTGTTATATAGCAAGCAGCTGCCACTTAAAAGTTTTCATTTATTTTATTTCTTCATTGTGACCAGACAGGCAAATTCTGTGAGGATGGAACAAAACTTGAGGTACCTCTGAATCCATCTAAAGTAGCTAGAAGTGTTTCCAGCAGTTTTGTCAATATTTCTTTGGAATCGAAAGAGCCTGAGGATACTCAGGAAAATGTTAAGTTTTAGAAATCTATGGGATCTAAGAACAGATTTGGAGAGAAAAAATAGATGATGAACTCAAAGGAAAAAAATTATGTCAGTCTGGCTTTGAAGTTCAGTCTTATCTTTGCTTGTTCAAGTTTTAAAGGAGGAAGGAAATGTTAATGAAGCTGCTGTATCCACAAAGCTTCCTTTTAATCCTGTCTCTCCTTTTCTTGCACTGCTCTAGCAAGTGCTCTGTCCTGTCATTTATTGCTTTCCGGTGAAAAGTAATAAAGAGATTATATAAGGTGAATAAAACCTTAACTGTGTGAAATATTTTTCTTCATTTTCATGCAAGCATCTTTCCATAAATTGTACAAGTAAATTGTCTCAGATGAAATGCAAAAATATGAATTAGCTTCAGAGCTATTGTGATTGCTTCCAGCAGCCTGTGGAAGTCTATAGTCTTTTGGCTTATCCAGGATGCACATCCTCCTGAATCAAAAATGTGGTCTGTAGTTCTTTTATATTAAATTTCTCTCATGCTATACTGGCGAATGAGGCACACATTAGCTCCCCTCAGGAGAGAGGGATTGGCTGTTTTCTCCCATCCATCTCAGTTTGGAAAAGAGGTATTGGCAGTTTAATAGAAATGACCTCTATCAATAAGACTGCGAACAGAAGTGTGAAAGGAGCCCTAGAACAATGATTTTACTGAGGAAAAATGTGGGGGAATTTACTTGGCGCTCGGAAATCCAAGGCAGGCCAGCAGACTGTTACTGCCAAAGCATGAAGTTGCACACCCACAGTTCTGCCACACAAACGCATCAAGTGGAAATCTAAACAACAAGTGCTGCTTAGAGACAAGAAACATGAGACTTGTAGAGAGAGAACCATCATATAAATTGCAAGAATATATATTTTGCAGTGTGCTATACTCTTTTGTTTTAAATGATGCAATAGATAGTGATACATTTTTCTAAGACACAGATTTCAGAGCAGGGAAGTTTTTTTCTGTTATTCAATCTACATTTATTTTGGCTTCTTTCCATCTTCTGACTCTCAGTTATACCTTGGTGGACTAAGCCTGTGCAGCTCCATGCTTCAGACCACCATGTACTTCCTGAACTTGCTGCCTTCAGTAGATGATGAAGAGGGGCTGGAAGGGTCACTTGTAGCCAGTCCTTGACTTGAATAATTATGATGTCTCCCTGGTGCCCGCATCCTGCAGTTAATCATAGCAGTATTTAGCTGATCTTGCTGCATTTTAAGTCTGTGAAAATAATGAAATTGATTTCCATAGATGAAAGCTCAGGACCTGTGTTTTTGATCATGCTGCTTAATCCTTCATTTATGGAAGTTCTCTGAACTTTCTCTGACATGTTAGCAACTTTCTGTTTTACCTGAGTTGCCAAGAAATTAATATTGATGTTTGAGTTCAGTCACACCACTACTATACAGAGAACTGTCACTTCTTGTATATGAGAAATGATGGCTTTTTCATATGGTTTCATAAAGTGTATTGATCTCTTTTGCCACCAATTTTCTAGTTACAAGTTCTTTGCTAATTTTGACTTTCCTATTAGTCTTCTTGAGCTTTTTTCCTTTCACTGTTTTGCAAATACCTCCCTCCTGCTGGGTATCTGTTTCAATTTATTTTTGCTCAAACACTTTAACTTGCCTTTTTCACAAGACTCTCATTTTGTGACTTCCTGCCTATATTTCTGACCCTTCTAGGACACTTTGGTTTATGATCAAACAAACCTGTTCATAGGCTCCATGAAAGAAGAGACTGTGCATTTGAAGGTTTATTTTTATTGAATCATAGTGAAAATTGCACCTTGAGGGAGGACTTTATTACATTTAACTACTTAGCTAGGATTTATTAAAAATAAACAGCATAGGAGTCAAGACCTTCCAGATGGGATCTCACTTTAAATTTTGCTTCAAAGTATATACAGACTTATGCATTTTCTACTTATAACTCCTCTGATTAATGAATCTTAGATCAGCCTAGATTAGTTGCTCATTATTTTTGGTTCAGATACTCCTAAAGCCTTTGTATACCATGGATTTGAACAGGTTGAGTGTGGTGACTGAAGAGGAGTTTCCCTGCTCAAGGCACTTTTATGTGGGAATAATAATTAAAAACACCACATAGGAAAGAATTTACCTGCACCTTGTCCTCTGTCATAATTAAGTTCCTTCCAGCATTTCTGGGGACTCTGCCTTTTTAGGAAGCTAATTTGCTGTCCTGCAGTGCTAAATAGCTAAACTCTATTTTGTCAATATTTGTGGGAGTTGAGGGACATCTGGAACTTTGCAGTGAAAGCATCTTTTGTTGGATCCTAACTCACAGATTATTTATACAGTAAGAAAAATATATTTTTCCCATATTTTTCCCATATTTTCCCATATTTTTTCTCCTGGTATTTTGAAGAGTCCAAAACTTCCAGTAAAAAATTCAGTGGTTTGATTTAATAGAATGTTTACAGGAAAAGAAAGAATTTTGCTATATAAGTGGAAATCTTGCACTGAACCAGGTTTTCATCTGTAAAGCTAAACTAATTCTACTGATCCTAGTGCAACAACATGGGATTTTTTTTCTGGATTCACACTGGACTTATAGAGATCAGACTTTAAATTTCTATTTCTGGAATGGACTTTAGAGAAAGTATTAACAGTATTTGAAGGATTTCTGCAACACACATGGACTGCCTGTATACGACATTTTTTTCTTTACATGTGCATATGCACTTTTTAGAGACAATAGTAGGGGAAGAAGTCCCTGACAGAAGTGACTTACAGGCAAAATACTTTTATTTTAATTTCTTTTTTTTCACTAACACTACAATGTTGGTAAAGTTTAAATAAGCATACTGCACGGCTATAGAAGAAATAGGCACAACAGTATTGCACCAAAAACTGGGTCTCAGGCAAGCAAAAATCAAAGCCGGTGTCAAGTACATCAAGATCACTATCAGACTTTGTCCGGCTGCTAAAAAGAGCTTACTCCTGATAAAGGGGGAAAAGGCAGGAGGAAGCAAGGTTTTATACTCATAACTCACATTTCATATCACATAACAGCTTTGTCTCATCCTTTAAATCTGTTCTTTACTGAAGAATGAAAGAAAGGAATGAGAAATCCACAGAAGGAGGTGTGCAGTGCCTGCACAGAGAATCTCTCTATGCTGGCAGCTTGCTGTAATGCCATGTAGACATCACCACTGCCAGCCAAAGAAGAAAGAACGCGGCTCTGTGCTGTGTGTGCTTTCCCCTTACCCCCTGCACACTTGTGCTCATTACAGCTCTTTCTTTAAACTGCTGGCTAGACAGCTGGCCATGCCTCAGAGGAGCGTGGGGTAAGGGAGCATATAAATTACTGTTGCATTTTATGGCCAAGATAAACTCAAACTGCAGGGTTATAGCTTGAACTGACATACAAAAGAGAAAACCTTGCAGGCTTCTGAAAAACAAAGGGAAGGAAAAGGAAAGTAAATGTATTTCAGCTAATCAAGCAGTGGTGGGGGGGGTGGGGAAAAGAAAAGACACAAAAGATAGATCTTCTCTAGGTCTATAGATAAGAGCTAGGTTAATACTTCTGTGTTTGTAACTGTAAATCTGTAATTTCAAATTAGTATTTTTTAAGAAGCTTTAGGCATCCTTGTATTATGGCATCACTGTGTATTTTCCAAGGTGGCAAAGAATATGGTGTGATAATTTTCATACTGTGCACTTTATTAAACGAGGCTTAACATATATTTACTTTCAGGCAGGTAAATGCTTGGATAACCTTCCTGGATGAACAGTAAGCTGGTTGGTCTACTTGGATCTGTCTGTGGTGGTTCCATGCCTCCCACATCTGATAAGGTATAGCCTGTTATTTTTTAAAAAATATTCAAGATACATTTGAGTGTAAAAGAGTTATTAAGAAATAAAATATAATTTCACCCATGTTAATTTCTGATTGGCTTTACATAGGAAAGAATAAATAGTGGTTCCTAATTTCACAGAATCACAAAATGGGTCAGGTTGGACAGGACCACAGTGGGTCATCTGGTCCAACTTGATTAAATCCAAACAAGGATGGAATAACTCCAGCGAGGGAGAATCCATACATTTTCTGGTCTGTGTGTGGTCACTTACACAGTAAAAATATTCTTCTTCATGTTGAAGTGGATCTTCCTGTGCATCAGTTTCTGCCTCTTGTCCTACTGCTGGGCACCACTGAGAAGAGTCTGCCTTCATCTTATTGACACCCTCCCTTCAGATACTCATAGACACTGATGAAGTTCCCTCTCAGTTGTCTTTTCTTGAGGCTGAATAGGCCTAGCTCCCTCAGCCTTTCTATTCATTAAAGACTAGCCCAGTCTCTTAATTACCTTGATGTTCATAGCCCAACTCACTCTAGGAACTCTATGTCCCTCATGTACTGAGAAATCCTTCACTGGACATAGCCTGCCAGGTGAGGCTTCACTGGGGGCTAAGCAGAGAGGGAAGATCTCCTTTGACCTCCTGGAAATCTTGTTCCTAATGCACCCCTGAATACCATTGGCCCTGGCCACCAGGGCACCGCTGGCTCATGGAGAGCTTGTTGTCCAGCAGCACCCCCAGCTCCTTCTCCGCAGAGCTGCTTCCAGCAGGTCAGCCCCGGGCTGTGCCGTGCCTGGGGTTGTTCCTCCCCAGGTGCAGGACCCTGCCCTTGCCTTGGCTGAATTTCAGGAGGTTCCTCAGTGCCCGTCTCTCCAGGCTGCTGAGGTCCTTCTGAAGGGCTGCACAGCCCTCTGGGCTCTCGGCCGCTCCTCCCAGCTTCGTGCTGTCAGTGAAATTGCTGAGGAGGCCTCTGCCCCTTCACCCAAGTCATTGTGGATAAATTAAACAAGACTGGGCCCACTGTTGGTGGGAGACACCATGAGTGACAAGCCTCCAACTAGAGCCTGTGCCATTGATTGTGACTCTGGGATCTGCTGTTCAGCCAGTTCTCAATTAATCTCCCTGTCCACTCATCCACCCTTCCTGAATTTGCCTGTGAAGACATTGTTAGAGACAGTGCCAAAAGCCTTGAAGCTGAGGTAGACAAGATCTGCTGCTCTCCCCTCATCCATCCAGGTAGTTGTTTCACTGTGGAAGGCAATCAGGTTGCTCAAGCATGACTTGCCTTTAACGAATCCATGCTGACGACTCCTGACCACCTTCTTTTATTCCCTGTGGATAGAGGTGCCCTCCAGAATGAGGTGCTCCATCACCTTTCCAGGGGCTGAGGTGAGGCTGACTGGCTGATAGTTCCCTGCATCCTCCTTCTTTCCCTTACTGAAAACTGGAGTGAAATTGGCTTTCTTCAATCCTCAGGCACTAGTCCTGATCTCCATGACCTTTCAAAGATAAGGAAGCATAGCTATGATGTCCATCAGCTGTCTCAGCACTCCTATGCTCATCCTGCTGAGGCCCATGGACTTGTAGATGTCAAGTTTGCTTAGGTGTTCTCCAACACAACCCATTTTCACCAAAGAAAATTCTTCCAGCGATCCTTTACCCTGGTCTCCTGGGTCAGAGATTACTGCAGGCTGGTCTTGCCAGGGAATACCAAAACAAAGGTGTCATTCAGTAACTCTGCCTTCTCTGTGCCCTCTGTTACAAGGGTCTCCTTTTAATTTAGTAATAGGCCCACATTATCCTTCGTTTTCCATTGGTTATTGACGTATTTGAAGACACTTGTATTGTTGTCCTTGACATCCTTGTCAAGATTTAATTCCAGATCAGCCTTCAACTTCCTCATCTCATTTTATATTTACTCTGGCAACCTCTCTATATTCATTCCAAGTGGCCTGACACTGCTTCCATTACCTATGTATTTTCTGCTCAAACTTGAGTTACAATGGGAGTTCTTGATTCCTCTATGTGGGTATCTTGCCTTCTTTTTCCAGTTTCTTTCTTGCTCCCTGGGATGCCTTGCTCTTGAGCCTGGAGGAAGTTAACCTTGAAAATTGACCAACACTCTTGGAACCCCCCTCCCTGCACAGCCTGTTCACTTACGGTTCTTCCAAGAAGATCCCCAGCAAAACTGCAAATTGAAAATAAGTCCTTGTGCTGTTCTGGCAAATATACAGATGGGGGATGACTTCTAAGTGCTTAAAAGGTTCTCAGAACAACTTTGTGACTTTTCTAGGTGAAAAACATAATAATACCAGATATTTGTTGTGCTTTTGTGGAGGTCTGACAGGTCAGAAAGAACCTTTTAGGAAAAGTAATTATTTGTTTGCTGTATACTAATAATATGATGATGGTCACTTAAATATGATTATATTGTATAAAAAAAAGTCAGAAAATGAGGCAAAATATTATACACAATTTATTATAATACAAATTCTACAAAGAGAAGCCATAACAATCAACGCTATGCACTTCAACAAGCGTGGTATTCTCTAGACCAAATTAGTGACTGAGTTTAGGAAAACCCTTCCGATTTTGGTTCCGATGTCGTAGCATTATGTCATGGTTACAAGAGAAAGAGTGCCAAAGATGTAACCAAACTGTGTATTCTGCACCCATCTACATTATTCCTGGCAAACTGTTGATGGTGGGACATTTGCAGCAGCTGTCCAGTGCACCCTTCAGGCTAAGAGCTGGATGTTAAATGAGATAAGGAAAAGAGACAACCCTGTAATGTTTCTTTTCCTTCACACAGATGACTCAGCCCTTATAGCTCCCTCTGGGGAAGCAGCAGCACAGTCCCACCCATCCTGAGGGGATGGTCCCTGCTAATGGGCCATAATGACCTCAGTGGCACCGGCAGAATAGACATCTGCAATGACCATCAAGGACTCCAAAAACATCTTATGACTCAGGGGACTATCTTATCCCATTGTGAAACTCCATGCCTCAAGGGAGGTACTGAACATTCCTGCCTAGATTTTGAGGGTGTATAATCCTGGGGTTTGAGAACTTGGACACCACCACTACTGGACATCTAGAGGAAGACCTGAACTTCCACAGGGCCACTACTTTTGAAAATAATGTGAACATCACTTCAGCAGCAGTGCAACTATTGCTTAATTGGACTGTGACCACCACCCTGACTAATAGGGGCCAGGCTGTACTGTGATTTTGTGGGTTTAAACAAGTATTTCTGTATCATTACATTTATTGTAATCTTTCAATTAAAATGTAACTCTGACTTAAAATGTAACTCTGACACAAATCTCTTGCAAGGTATTTGTGTGGGGTTAATTTCTCCCACTGGTTTACTTTCAAACCAACAGAATTTCAAATAAGTTCAAATAAGGTTCAAATGTCTAAATATACTTCCTACCAAAACCTACCCAAAAAAACTGTTAAAAACATTGAGACTGACCTATGGACACCATTATTATGAGCCAGGCACTGAAAACTTCTGGCCACGTAACATGGTCTTCTGTAGATGAGATGCAAATTGTGTTTTCAAAAGCCTCTAGTTTTCTGGATGTTTTGGTCATGCTAGTTACATTCAGGTCCTGGACCTATTTTCTGGTGCTGAAAAATGCTGAATTTTATTAATATGTAAAGAAAATAAGAAAAAGATTGCATTCAAAGAATATTCAAAACAGCTCCAACTTGAATTTCACTGGAATCTTCCTGAAAGGCTCTGGGTCATCCCTGCTGTGTGTGCTCCTTCCACCAGCTTCAGCAGCATTGGAAAGGCTGGCATGCACTGCCTCATTGCCTTGCAGTCAGGAGGCTGTTTCCCTGGCTAGTGGGACCAGTGTTCCTGCATTGGAGTGTCCATCATGCTTGAAGTGCTGAACTTCTGTAAGCAGAGTGGGGAAAAAATTCAGAGCTGCCAAACAGACCCCTTTTTTGTCAGAGGAAATTTGTATTTTACAGAGAACTTGTCCATTCCCTTCTTAATGGGAAGAGAAAACCTAGGTACTAGCACTATTTTTTTTGCAAAGGGTGGATTGAACCCAAATGCAGATTACCTGTGACCTTCATGATTATTACATTCTATAGGAACAGCTTTTTATGTCCTCAGAAATAAAAAGATTTCTCGGAGTCTGGCATAGGACCCTTATAATATCCTAAACCCAGTGCTGATATATATATATAGTGTTACAAGTGTGTGACTGGAGTGGATAAAAGCTATCTAAGTACCATCATTTGTTCTCAGCCCACAATAATACAGTATTCATGCATCCTTTCTGCTGTCTGTCATGAATCATGATTGCTGACAAATACAGGTAAAAGGCTTCACAGTACTGTAAACAAGCAGATAGTTCCTTTCTGGGGTTTTTTATCTGTAAAACGGTTGAGTAAATAGACTTCTGTGGCCATGAGTTCTTCCAATCATTAAGAGGCAGCTATGAAAAATGTTTTGCATTAAAAGAAGAATACGCAGATTTTCTGTAACTCCTAGGTTCTCCTATTAGATTATTTTCATTATAAACAAGCAGTAATTCTTACTTTGAATTCACTGTAAATTCTGTATGTGAAACAATTATTAAATAGATTAAAATTTAGTGGCTTTATATTTAAGAAGTACTTCAACACTAATGTTGATAAGGTCCTAATACTAACTCTGCTTTGGAGATAGGTTTCCAATAACTAAATTAGGCTTCTGATCAATAAACAAAAATATATATATTTCTGTCCAATTATTAAATTTTACATCAGGAAACACTACATACTAATAGAGTGAATTATTTTTGCAGAAAAAATATAGAACACTTCTTCAAAGGAAATTTGAATTTATGTCATGATTTGTTCTTCTGAAGATTAGATTCATTCAAGGCAGCTTTTTGCAGTTAGATTATTTCAACATCTAAACCGAGGCAGCAGTTTTTTGGAGACAATACTGTAATCTAAAGGATGTAGTAACAGGTAGCCTTGTAATTGAAAGAGACAGAGTATTGCCTTAAAAAACAAACCCTCTAATATTTATTTAATTTCTTTTGAAGCCAGAAATTTGCTGGAGTGTCTGTCACTATTCTCTTGAGAAAACACTTATTTCCTATGACACTAAGTAGGACATCAAATGATATTAGAGGTCAGATATGATTCCAACTTTTCTGCTAAATATTAACTCTCATTGCTTCATATAATGTTTTTTCAGTTGCTCTCTTTTCCACAATTAATCTCCCTTATTCCACAATCCTATCCTGTTACTCTTTGTTTTTTCCCACTTACAGTCTTTAGGTTGTGTTGCGTTGCTGCTTCCCAGTTGAAAGTCACCCTCTTCACTCACTTGACTTTCATAATTGTATAAGATAATTATGATAGTTTATAATTATGGCCTTTGGTTTAAATTTGCTTTTATTTTTGGAGTTTAATTTATTGAGATAAAGTCTAGAGGATGAACAAAGAATGGTTGGTATTATAAAGTGCAGACCAGTTGAAAATCAAAACATTTTTGATTCCAATCTTCCTGCATCTATATTAAATTTATTTTGAGATTATTTCTGATGGCCTTACATATTCCATCATCTCATCTTTATTTTGTGTTTGTATAAATTATTTCATTTGTTTTGATAGTAATGTGTTTTGGTAACAAATTTTACTAACATTTGCCGTTTATCCTTTTTACGGAGTAAGAGAACTTTAATAAGAAGTGAGGCTATCCAAAGGCTAGCATCATTAAATTAAATAGACAGTGTTTTCTATTTTAATGTATAAATTTTAGTCTATTTCATAGGATATGGATATGCAGCTCACCTGAGCTTCCTGTGTAAAGTTCCACTTTTCCTGTCTCTCACACCTTGTGAGACAGCATAAGCATTTCTTGTTATGTGTGTTAAGATATGCAAATTTTGCAGGTGCTGAAGAGTGCTTTCCCCCTCATAAATGCTAATGATGGAGAAAAGAATGGTCTCAATGAAAAAAGGCACCTGTACAGTAATGTGTGTTATTTTTCAAACAGAAACACAGTCTTTCAAAATAAAAAAAGTGTGTGGTCTCTGAAATCCATCCTAGATGAAACTGCATAGCTATAGCTGAAGTATGTCAATCAATTCCTCGCTGGCTTTTCTTTGAAGAAAAAATAAAATAGCAAGTACACAGAATGGGGATCAAATTGCTGGAAGCGTGGAGATAGATAAATTATTCACCATTTATTACAAAATAGAATAGTTCAGCAATTCATAAATAAAAGCTAAGATAAATACCTAAATCATGATTATTACAATGGGTTTATTTCTGTCTTTATTACATTTTGCTTTTAGATGAGATTTTTAAAAGAATTAGGATATTTTTATGTGGATAAATACCTAAATCATGATTATTACAATGGGTTTATTTCTGTCTTTATTACATTTTGCTTTTAGATGAGATTTTTAAAAGAATTAGGATATTTTTATGTGAAAAATTTACCGGGGAAAAAATTTCCATTACCTTTCTGGTTATTTCATGTACCTGAGATTTCATTCTTCCATAAAATTCCTCTGGAATAATAGAAATTTTTCATATTGAATCACGCAAATATTTTCAAGCCACTTCTGTGTGAAATGACATGCTCTGTAGTTCTGATGAGACACTTAAGAGGAATTGTGGCCACATTTTAAATCTCTATCTTGAAGGAAAATAACAGTAAAAATGAAGACATGATCGTTATCTAGACAAGCTGGCTGCAGCAGTGCTCTTATGTGTTTCTAATTTGATGCCGGACTGAAAAAATAAAAATCACTGTTTCTTAAAGAAAGGAAATAGTAGTACTTGGTATTCTAAGGGAAAATTATTGTGTGGCTTATTTGTAAACAGAGTGAGATGATTTCACAGAGCCTTGTCTGCTGATAGATAATCTGCCAGAGCATGACCTGCTGAGAAGTTCCTCAGGTTGGAGAAAAATAGGGAAGTACTGTGATTTTAGTTGGGCAAGGGGAAATTGAGCCCAGCTTTCATTTCTAAGGATTTTGCTTTCTAGATATAAGTCTTGGAAAAACTGGTTGTTTCCTCTTGTTTCTCAGATGAGAATTTTTGTTGCGGATCACGTAGGAGAGGAATACTGCAGCTCTTAAAGCAAAATCCTCATTCCAGGTTGGTGGTCCCTTTCCTGAGGGACTAAAGGGTAGGAATGCAAGGAAAGAATCCTAAACCCTCACTTTCTAGAAGGATTGTGAAGAAGTTCTTTGTGGCAGGCAAGCTCAAGTGAAAAGGGCACGTTTAGAGTCAGACAGCAAGCAGGAAGGGGCACGCTGCCTCTGCTAACATAGAGCACATAGCACCACGCAGAGTCTGTTGGGAGGCAGGCATGATCCTACCATTACCATAGACATGCCACGACCTCTCCAGGTCCTTCACCAGCAAAAACGAGTCTGTAAGCCATTTTTCTGGCTGTCTCTTCCATTGGCTGCAAGCTCTATGTTGCCTCCTCTACAAGACGTGAATCTGAAGTAACAACAGCCAGCTTTAAGTTACTACACAGATTGAGCAGGTTTGCAAATGAGTAAGTGCCTCTCTAGCTGAAGAGCAGGAGGCAAGATGCTGTCCATGAGGACATACCAAAACAAACATACACAAATTCCTGATGTGGGAATCTCCAAATGGTGTATGAATACTCCATTAAACAGCCCTTCCTGAAGTCTCAATTTATGTTGTAGTTAATGCTCTAAATAACTTGGAATCAGTCTGAAGATAAGACACAAAATTTTTATAGAATTAAGTTTGTCTGGCTTTGCTGAATCACATTATTCTGTCCAGTTCCTCCATTTTGCCACTTAATCTGCAATTTAACCAATATGTATAAAGTATCATGACTCAAAGGTAATGCAGAATTTTGAAGCAATCAATCTGGCTATTAAGGACTCTAAATGACAAGAATAGGGAAAAACCTCTACATAATAGAGATTAAAGATTTTCTGAAGTCTTTTGAAGAGACTGGAAAATTATCTACAAAAGACAAATGTTCTCAACAGCATTGCAGCTCTATATTCTTCACAGATTTCAATGCTTCCTGAAATGATAACCTCTCTCATTATCAGAACATCAAGAAATACTATGTTGGTGATGTCAGGATTGATTTTTCAGCTCTGATCTGAAATCTGTGTTCAAGTGTGCAATAGGCAATCATATGCAAGTGGACAGCTCTGCAACTCCTAATGCTGCATGTTCTGCTTCTGGGACTGACAGGTATAAGTATAGTGATTTTGTTTGCAACAACAGCTGAACACAAAAGCAAATAATAAGTTCTGAAGAGAAGAAATTACCTTATTTCTCAAATTTATTTCCCACAATTTATGATCAAGTTTGAAAATATCAAATAATTGAGCTGTAAAGGGGACAGGTGGTTGACAAATCCAGAAATTGTACCGGCATTCAGGTTTGCCCTGAATTTTCCAGGGAGTGAGTCACTACAGTTTTTCAGAAGCTGCGGTGCCAGGCAGAGCTTCATGTGGAAATAAGACTTTTTAAAAAATATACTTGTTAAGAATTTCCTCTTCATATCTGATGCATGCCTCAGTGGATGTCATAATATTTAAGTGGTTGCTTACTGTTCAGACTGTGTAAAATGCACAGCTTGGGAATGTGCTCAGTCACTTGTGCTGAACTGTGAAGCCAAGGGCAAGAGTGAGTTTCCAGGGTGAAGACTAAACTGCTGGATGACAGTAAAGATAGTGATGGATACAGGCTCACAGCACCAGCCTTACATCTTAAACAGATCTTCGTCAGGCACAAGACCGCACAGTCCCCACAGTAATAATAAAGCAGCACGTCCTCTGGTTTTTTACACACTTCTCTCTTTGAAGAACTGTTATTGGTAGTCAAGTCTTCTGACAGATTTGACATATTGTTATTACTGCGTGTCCAGCACAAACAGTTCTCAAAATACTCAGAAAAGAGGAAAAAAAAATTCTATTAAAAAACACAGAGGTGCTTTCACATCCAGTCAAGTGAGACTAGTCAGTTTAGTGCGGCTGCATGGCTGCAGTCATTAATTGAGAGCCAAGGGAGATATATTCTACAGAGAGCAGAGCATTTTACAGCATATCTTGGATAAAACATCTCCTGGTCAGTATTAACTCCCAAGCCTTGTTAAACAGCATAATTGAAAGAAAAATGTCACATAATTTTGCTCCTAAATAATTGATGGCAGCTGAGCACTAGACAAAAGGCCTGGCTCTCCCTCCCCTCTTTAAGGCTCTCCAGGCCATTTCTGCAAAAACCTGCCAGCAGTCAATGGAATTTATGGGGATGTAAAAATATTGTAGCTGATCAGAGAAACAGGGTGTGTACCGGCCTTCACAGCTTTTGTTTACTACACTATTCCTATTGTTTTGAGTTTTCATAGACCTGTTTTCTTTTGCTGAATACACAGATATACCCAAGAGAGTTTAGGAAAATACCTTAGAATATAAAAATACTGCTGGCTTGTCTGTTGCACTTAAAGAAGCTTACAAGCTAAAGAAATCTGGGATCAAGTTTTCTGTTTGCTAACAATAGAAGGGAAAATCTACAAAATCAGATTACAAGCTAAAAACTAAAAAAAAAAAAAAAAACTATTTCTTGTATGCAAAACAGATGGACTTTATAAAGAGAGATTATAAATAGTTCCTTTATTTTTTTTTTATATAGGAATTTTGAAAGGAATTTACCTACTTGGAAATAATTTCCTCTAAAGCTAGGAGGACCTTTCTAGCATTTTGAGTTCACAAAGAACCTTATACACAGAATGAAATTCATACATAGTTATATAATTTTGCATAATGAAAGTGACACTTCTTCATCCATTTTCATCTTTTTCTTTCTTGTGAATTGCAGCTGTTACATCTGTGGCAGTTTCCATAGTAACATTCAATTTTGGACTTTACTAAAGGGTGGGAACGAGTAGCTGGAGAATGATTGACCAGGAAATAGATTTAAAATGCAAAATTATAAAACATTTAGGGTCTATTAGGGGGAAAAAAATCGAAACCCCACACAAATGAAAAACCTTGAACCCCTTCCAGCCCCTTACAGAGTTTTAACCCAGCTTTCCAAAACTACTCCAAACAGCAGTTCTGGAAACATAAAACATTAACACGGTGACCTGAGATTTGGCAGTTTGATGAGACAGTGGTTTCCACTGTGAAGATCATGGCACTGTGACTTTGTACTAAATTTTCCCTATAAAGAGTCCCGTAATTTTTGCAATCATTCCACTTTCTCTCAGGAAGCAATCTTGCCTCAGCAACATGTGTGTTGGAGTCACATGTGATAGCACTGAGGTGGTCTGGACAAGCTCTAGAGTATGATCTCAGTGCAGTAAGATTTAATAATAATCACATGGCAGTTGCACGGGAAAAAGTTCATAAATTACAAGAATGCTTCCCCCCATCTGCCACAAAGTCAGTTTTAAGGACCATCTCTGTTTTAAAGCTGTGCTTATATATATTTAGCTAAAGCTCAAAAGAATAATGTGAGTAGGAACTAGTAGCAACATAAAGAGCCTGGAAGACAGAGTCTACCATGACTGCTGCACAAGCCTGCCCCATGGAGCGAATACTCTCTAGAAATAACTGTTGCTAATAACTTCAAAGGGAGGGAAAATAGAAGAGAGAGCAGATATTTGGTGGTTTAGCAGCTAAAACTTTGAACCTTTCACCTCTGTATCCATGATGAAAGCCCAGCTTGAAATTCTCAGAAAAAGTATTTTCTACTTCAAAATGGAAAGACCATACATAATTGGAAGTGATTTAGGATAAGGAGTTAAAATAGTAGTTTTATAGGGTCATGACCTTTAACCTCCACATTTTGTCATGGTGCTTTTTTACAGCTGGTGACATTTAGTCCAGGGAATAATTTGTCTTGACATATTTTTGTTTTGCTTTGTGTTCAGTTTTGTAGCAGCATTTGGTTTTTCAGCAGTGGCACATAGATACTTCTCATAAGTGTTTAGATGCCCTAAATTGGATTATTAGAAGGTTGATTATTTGTCTCATCTTCTGATTTATTGTAGAACAATTACAATGCACGCTCATATCTAAAATCAGCATTACAAAGGCATGATTGGAATTCCATGGAAAGAAACCAGACTAAACAGAGAAGGCAGATTGTGTGCTCTAATGAATGCCTGCCTGGTGGGGATGGACTCTGTAGCTGTTCCAGGCCACCAAAAAGTTTAAATTTTACACAATCATGATAGATACCTGTTCCAAGACTAAAGCAAATCATGGGACTGAGCCTAAAGCCTTTATTCCCTGCTATCAACCTTTTGATTATACAATTTCTGTATAAGAAATTGTATAATCAAAAGGTTGATAGCAGGGATGCCTTGTCACAAGTTGTGCATCTCTCTCAGAGCTGGGTTTCTGTGTAAGCAATGAAGACACTTGGAAACACACACGATGCGTCTGCAAGTGTGAGCAGGGACTGCAGTCTCTGCTTAACAAAGCCTTCACTTAAGTCTTCACCAGACTTTTCTGTTATGTAAAAATTACCAAACATATTTACGCATGCGTGCATAAATTTGTAAATAGAGGGTTTAATGATTTGAAAAGGATTTCAGCTTATCCTGATATGACTTTGCTAACCCTTTTCAGAAACACTGTGATGAGAAAAGGAAAAGCATCTCAAAAAACAACTGAGTAGAAGTTTAGGCTTATGAATCATGATAACTGAGGGAAGGCAGGAGAAGGAAAGCGAAAACCAATCCAAACTCTGAAGAAAAGTGAAGAACAAGATGACTAGTGAAAGAGTTAAGTGCTTTGCTTTGTGCAGCTTGGCAAATAGAAGAACACAAATCACTGTAAAGGAAAAAACGCTCTTGGAAATCTCTGGAGACTGGTTTCACATGGCTAATTTACAACCACATGCAGCATCTGTCACTTTTACAAATCAATGAGAGTGCCTACCCTCTAATAGCACAGGTTCACTGGTAAAGGTTGCTGGTGTCGGCCATACAGATGAGACCTTTCAGGATGTCAGAAAAAAATGTCGGTGACGCACATTAACACCCACACGCTCCTTTATGTCACTTCCAATTTACTTTATCTTAAATTGTCAGCTAGCAGAGCTCACTCTGATATTAATAACTGGAGGTTTGCATCCAAGCCAGGAAAAATAAACCCTGCTGATAGCTCCATGAGACATCTGGCTTGCTCAAAGGAAAGCCAAAAGTGAAAGATAGTGCTCTTAGTCCTTCTTAGTAGAGGCTGCAATATTCAGAAAGGAAAAAGATGGTATGACTCACAGATGGCCCATGTGTACAGAGTAACACTTGCATTTTGTCATTTTTTGTAGATGTTGTTCAACAGGAGAGTGATTCAATTATTTTACAGTATAGGAGTACAATAGAAATTATTAAAGCCACATACTAATATAAAATGTTCCCATGAGTTACAAGTAGTTTATATTTCTCCATGGTAGTAGTAGGCATTTATCCTCTTTCTCACTCATTATGTCTCTCCAGTCTTATTGGAGAGACTTAATGGTCTTCATTCAATTTCTGAATTCAGGGGGTGTAAGTTGAGATGTGGGACTTAACATGGATCTATTATTTGGGTAAATCAACAATGCCAAACTTGTCTCAGACCAGCTAGCAGGCAGTCACCCAAAGCACACATCCATCATTGTTCTTTGCCAGTTCAGGACTGGATCCCCATCCAGCTGCTGGGGAGAAGCGCTGGTGCAGCTAGTGCCCACAAGTGTACTTTGCCAGGGTTACTCCGTGACACTGCAGCTTTCCATTGAGGGAAATCACAGAGAGCCTTATACCACTCCCCATGGTAATTGGAGCTCTCTTCTTTCGTGTACTTAATCAGGGGAATGAAACCCTAACTTTTATTTCTGTCTCCCTCACCTAAGGAGGGGAGACATTTATCTACAATTTTGACTGAATGTGCACATGAGAACCTTGCTTTTGCCGAGAAAACTTTATTATGGTCATTGGAGGGCTGAGAAAAGAATATGTCCCCATTTGGATGATTATCAAACTTCCACCTCAAGGAATTTCTAGGACTCATTCCATACTTGCAATTTTATTAACTTCATCTGTACCCCTTTATTCATATTATTTTCAAGATAAAACATCCTAGAAATGTTTTTCTTTTTTCATCAGATCCTTTCCCTGTCTCTAAGGTTGTTGGCAAGCTCTATCACCTACCTCACTGTCTCCTTTTCCTGGTTATTTACACATAGGTAAAATGTCAGCATTTATGTCAGCAACAACCTCATTGCATCCTCTTCCTCCACAAAAATACTTGTTTATTTCTACATTTTATTTTCTGGTTTTACTATATTTTTATGTCCTGGGCTTGTCTCCTCTCCTTTCTTGCAACATCACTGGAACCAACCTTTAACAGGGAGCGAGACTGAAAGCTTATCTGAAAGTTCAACCACATAGTATTAGCCAGCTCATGCTTACCCCCATGTTTTAGGTGATTTATTCCAATAAATCTAGTGGCTATACTAGTGGTGATTTCCAGCTTATTTCCAAGCATGTCATACTAATCCCAGAGATCATTACCTCTTTTTTTGTCAGCTTCCTGGAAACAAATTTCAGTGGTCTTAAGTCTGACTTTCAAGTACGTAATTTTCAGGACTATCCTTGAAGCACCATTAAAGATTGATGCCATGCTTGCCATCCCTTTTTCCTCTAGGGGTAAGTTAAATATCTTTGACTCATCAGTAGTCACCCTTGGATTGCAGAATAGACACAGCCTCAGTAGCAATAAATTTAGCAAATGGATGCATGTCAGGCAAAAAAGATTCATCTGCCATCTTTGAAATGTTCAGAGAAAACCAGAACACTCACCCATGT
Organism: Fringilla coelebs; assembly: GCF_963513975.1. Lineage (NCBI taxonomy): Eukaryota > Metazoa > Chordata > Aves > Passeriformes > Fringillidae > Fringilla > Fringilla coelebs. The sequence goes on along the minus strand of NC_140031.1, from coordinate 55,084,666 downwards.
CCTGGGATGCATCAGGCCCAGCATCTTCAGCTGGGTAAGGGATTGTCCTGCTCTGCTCCGCACTGGGGCTGGCACTGATCCCTTCTCCTTGGTGTTCAGGACATGACAGCATGGCCTGAAGTTGTGTCATGAAACATTTAAGTCAGATATTAGAAAAAGATTCTTTCCCCTGAGGGCAGTTGGGCACTGAAACAGGCTCCCAGGGAAATGATCACAGCACCAACCTGTCAGAGCTCAAAAGGCATTTGGACAATGCTCTCAGCCACTTTTGGGGCTGGTACTGTGCAGGGTAAGGAGCTGGACTCAGTGATCCGTGTTGGTCCCTTCCAGCTCACCTTATTCTGTGATTCTATGACTAATTACATCTCTATGAAGAAAGTTATGACATTTACTCAGACTCTTAAGCTTTCTGTAAGAACTGTCTCTATTCTTGCACTTCTGCTTAGGTGATGGAATTTTGCATAGGAAAAAATAACTAACCTAGCTGTCAATCACCTAAACTACACATATTTCACTAATCTATGTCAGGTGTTAGATAGGGGAAGAAAGTGAGCAGTAAACACATAAGGCAGAGACTCCCCAAAATAGGGATGTTGCAGAAGTGATTTACACATTGCAGCAAAAATGTTGCCCCTAGATTTACCTCTATTTGGCTGTTAGGCTGGAGCTGTCACACTTCTTGATGTGATAACAAAACAGAAAAAACCTTGCGGAATTGTTGTTATTGTTGGCAACTAAGCACAATATAGCTCTCTCCAAGTGAAGCAAACATTTTCTCTAAGTGATTTGCAAAGTACAATAGGGTGTTAATGAAAAAACATACAGCTATGAAGGAAATCTCTGTAATTTTACATTTTGAAACTGAAGGCAAGAATTCAAGCAGTCATTTCTGCTCTCAAACTCCAATGGAATCTTCCTGTTTGTAATGGGACTCAACAGACACAGGCTATGGAAGAAGGTAGAGCATGCTCTTGCTCAGAATAGATTTCTGGGATTCTTTGTGACATAGCAGCGTGTCATCCCAGATTTAAAATTTGGTCTTTTCCTCAAGATTTTCAGCGCTGACTGTTATTCTTTTGTAATAACTAAAGTAATTGGAATACTAAGAATTAAGAATTATTATTTTACTACTAATGCTTTCTGATGACTATGAACACTGCATAGTGAATGTTGAAAATTTTGGCCATATTTTCATTTAAACTCAGGAATTTTAAACTTAACAGAAGCACATGGGGTACTGGCAGAAATAAACAGCACATAGGTACAATAGGAAAGACACAGTTCCTGTTGTTTTGTATAGAAACCAGTGTTCCTTAATTAGTTGTGGTTGCTGTTTTCATTTATCAGCAGTGATTTCCAGAAGACAAAATGGTACGTAACTTGTGCAAGATACACAGCTAGATACATCTGCTTAGCAGCTCTAGTGACCTATACTCAGCTTTTACTCAGTTGCTTTTCGTGCACCACTGTCAATCTTTCAGGCCAAGCTGACAGTCTTAATCATGCCTTGCTGGCTTTGTTTCAAGTCTATAAAAAACATGCTTCTTACTTCTGACTAAAATGTAGAACCTGTTCCCAATTTTTTCTTCTCTTGCGCTTATATTAATTAAAATATGTTTGGGATAAAGCATTGTTAAAAATATTTTATCTCACAGGAAATTAACACGTAATGAAATCATACTGAACTACATCTTCACAGAGGAAACAAGCACTGAATGTAACATTAAAACATTCAGTGAAGTTCAGAGCTTAGTGCATAAGATCAATTTCAGCTATTTCCCTGTCTCTATCCAGAAGATGCTGTGCACAGGAGTGATCCTGATATACCATATTGAAACCCATAAATTTCCTGAATTGTCAATAAGTGCAAAACTCTGAAACCACAGTAACAGCTGCTGAGGCATGTAGAAATTTTCTTTAAAACCCATGGGTTTTCACAGCAAACTCTCCTTGGTTTTTTATTCAATTGGCATTTCAAGGACTAACAATATTCCAAATGCCTCATATGGGACAAGTTGCTTTCTTGTGCTGGATAATCATCTTAGACCAAAATAAGCTGTCCTTCAGACAGTCCATAAAAATTAAAAAAAAAAAAAAAAGAAGAAGAAAAATTTTAGACTGGTCTTCTCAGACACAGACTGTTTCAGATCAACAATAACAGCATTAAAATGACAAGACTTCTGTTTCATATATTTTGATCAAAGAAGTATATATTTTTTTAATTTAGGTCCTTAGAAGAATGGGCATTGTCTGTAATTCTTAGATCTCTTGCCCAGAGAAAGTTTTACTTTATCGTTTTAGATCCATTTCTTGCTATTCTATTTTTTTCCTTAATTCAAAGTGCTCCAAGGAGGGGTTTTGCTTGTTTATTTTTTTGGGAGAGTTTTTTATTTGTTTTGGTTTGGGTTTTTTGTGTTTTGTTTTTATTTTTTTATAATTTCTTCTTCCTTCCTTTTACAGTCTTTTCATGTTCTCTAGTGAATGTAGTCAGTTAAATAAATTACCATTTTTATCTGTGCATCACTCCGGCTCAGCATGATGCTATAAAGAAAATGGAAGGAATAATGGACATTGGTCAAGGAGCTAAAGGCTGAACTTGATCCATCAGTAAACAATACTTTCACATGACTGAGAGAAGAGCAAGCAGCTATCACTGATCTTTTTTATATGACTCATATCCATTTGAAAGCTTACTTTAATACTGGGGCTTTGCCTGCTATCATTGTCAGCAAAATTTTAGACTCTGCTCTAGATAAATAATTTTTTTTTCTTTCTGCACATATAATATTTTTTAACTTGTTGACACAGAATTTTATGTAGGAAAGTGAGAATGCACTGTAATTCAAAGAAATATTTGAACAAATAAGGCAAGAATTGAACACCCTTTGTCCCCACTCCGAGGAGGCTGGAGTAGAAACTGCCCAGAAGGGATCTGCACTCTTCAATCGTTCAGCGTGCTGTGGAGAAGAGATACAGATTGGCAAGAACTGGCAGAAAAGATGCTGCCCAGAAACCAAATGCTCTTCAAGCATTCTCAGGACACTGGCAAGGTTCCTGAAACAGCATATCAGAGCAAAATAAACTCAAAGCCAAAAATTAAACCTAGGAAATACTGTCAACTGCTCTTACTATTTGTGCTCAAGAAGATGGTCTTCTTGAAGAGTTCTCCTTGCATGTGAAATTACTTCTCAGCACTACTGTTGTCATTGCAAACTTTCATTCTCTAATTTTGCAAATTTAATAAAATTCTGATGCAAATCAGAAGTCAAAAGCCTAGTGCAAGTCCTGAAGGTTCTCTCTGACTACAGGTATGATCAACACTTACCTTGGGGGTGGGGTTCCAGGGAGGTTTTCTCATTGTAATGTTTATGAAGAAGTTTTTATCTTTCATGATTTTTTACCTAAATGCTCCATTATCCTAGTACCTAACCAAACCCTTAAAAACTAAATGACATTCAACACAATGTAGAAAAAATGTGTCATCTCCATCTAGATTAAACAGATACTGAACAATGTATTTTTCAAAACTAATCAGATTGCAAATAAAAATATAATCATTTAAATACTGATGTTCTTGAAACAGTTTTTCATGGTGTAACCGCAGTGTTTAATCACATGAACATAGTCACTCACTTCCCAGTGATGAGCTCTAACCTACTATTGAAAAAATTCATCTTCATAGCTGAGTTCTGCATGGACAGTTGTAATTTATATGCAGGTCTTTACCCTTCATTTTTGTCCTAAGTTCTCCAGATATGCCTCAGTCTGCAATATATTTACCTGTCCTGTATCCACTCTACTTCGTATCTGATCTCAATTTCGATCACATATCTTTCCAAGCCTGTGAGTGAGTGTGTGCAGCAGTGAGCGAAAGATTAAATCATGTAAGTGGTCTTCTCAGTCTCTTTATAAAGAAACTTAAGGCAATCTTCTGCCTCCTAATCCTGGTGGTTCAGACCACTTGTCCATTTGTTGACAGATTCTGTTCAAGGTGACTTATTCTGAGTGAATAAGGATTTTTGCCTATGTAGACCTATGCAATGCTTTTTGGCTTGGCCATAAAAGCCTGTACTGTTCACTGACACAATAAACCTGTGTACCTAGCCACAAACCCAACATCTTTTGCATATTAATTTCAGTCATGTGCTGCTCTGAGGGGACAAAAATTACAGGGAAATTGTGCAACAGTTTGTGGGCTTAAAAAAAATAGTATTGTATCTCAAAAATTTTAATCTTATTTGCAATTTTTCCTAAGGTATTTTTGGAAGCATGGACCTCCACACCATATCAATAGAGGAAAAGTTAATCAAGAAAATTCTAGACTGGAATCCAAGATTCATTCCCTTTTTTTTTTTTTTTTACTTCATATAATAAATTCATTCAATGTATCAGAAGATGTACACTCCTGCTTTTCTTTTTTACTTGAAAAATTATTTACATAGATATGTTTCCTTCAACCTCCACTTCAGGTGATACTTGGAACACAGCAATACATATTACTAAAGAAGGTGAGTTATTGTGCATTCTTCATTTCCTCTACCTGGTATTAACTGGTGGTAGTTATGGTGCAGTTACTGCCATACTTATGGAAAAGCACCCTTTGGATAAAATAATATTGAATATTTAAGTAATACTGCACAAAACCTGATTCCTTTGGGTATTTTTCCCAACTCAAATTCTGTCTCTTCTACAACCCAAATGCACAACAGAGGTGATCATACACACCAAAGCAATGGGTTTTTTTCTATTCTGTAATGTAGAAAACATGAAAAAGAATTTTGGCCTCTGGGATTTCTTTTTCTTTCTACAGAAGAAAAGGAAAGAAAAGATATTATGAAAGCAACTACTCTGAATTGATCAGAACTTAACCATGAAAGCAAAAGAAATAGGGAAAAACAAATAATTACAATAACTCAAAAATGAAAGGAATCCTTATGGGAATTCTATGTCTGTGCAAGATAATGTGCCTTTGGAGGTCCAATGGGTACTTTTCTGAGAATCATTAATACATAAGTAGCTTTAATGCAATATATCTGATATTGTTTGTAAATACTTTTATTGTTGTAATACTTCACCTGTATTATCATAATAATTAATTATTGAGTTATTCACAGCACATTAAAGCATAAATAACCCATGGAAATTACTACCATTTAAAGACAAATGTTTTACAGGACAAAAGGTGCAAAGGTATAGGCACTGAATTTACTGCAATGGCAAAGACATATAGCACCCACACTAAAAAGCTCCTGCATTTGGAGTATGAATACATAATAAGATCTTAGTAGTGTAGCATATATGCTTAAGAACAAGGTTGTACAATGTTGTAGTTAGCAGAAGAAATAAAAGCAGGAAATTGATGGTAGAAATTGACGGTAGAGGAAAGAAGAGAATACAAGATTAAAGGAATCTAACAAGGAATCTATTTCTGGAACACATGGTTAGAAATTATTGTCCCCCCATTTCATTTAGAACAAGCTTAGAAATAGCTAATAAGTGTAAAGCAGGTGTTATGGAAGCATTTGATGTGGATTTAAACCCTACTTTTGATCAGAATTATTCAGAGAATTGATGGTGGGAGTTGGAAAGAAGTAAGGCAGACTCAAGTTCTTTTATTTGCTTAAAGGATGAAGCAATCCTAATTAAATAATCTCCCATGGTTTGTGTTGAGCAGTAATGACATTTTCTTCCCCTGGCACCGAAGAGTGTTTTACAGTTTCAGCAGCACTCTGTGTTTAAATCCTATTATTACCTACCAGAATAAACAAGAAGTTTAACACGATTATTTGGGATGTTCCACTTACTTAAAGCTGGATTTGTTACTACATCTATCAATAGGTTCAGCATTTTCTTAGACCATAAGATAGAGGGTGAGCATCTGTTAGCCTTTCTGTAATACTTAGAACACTGCTTAATGAAAATTATGTTCATTTGGGGAGAAATTCACTCAGAATAGTTTAAAAGGCCTATTTCTAAATATACTAGTCTTGAGAGTTGCAACTTTTGGAAGATTCAAGATAGTGAGCACACCACAACAGTCTTATACAGATGCTTAAGAAGGAGGAATAAAATGTATACATAGGAAGGAGTTCCTCTGAAGCAAAGAGTAAAAACTTCTCAGCACTTCAGGCATACATTGCCTCTGCCATCATTAGTTTATAAAGGTGGCAGAGTGACCACGTATTTGTTTCAAACTAAGTGCTTAAAATTAGCAGTGTAAAACAGTGTTGCCATGTCTCATTGAGAAAAATCCTGAAGTTTTTTTCAGAATAGAAGGAAGATTTCAAGTGAGGCTACCTTATGCTTAGTACCAGCTTTCAGACATCCTGTGCTCATTGCTGGTGCTGAGCTGCAATTAAATGAATCCCTGGGAAAGCTGAAGTATTCTTATTTTGAGGTGCTTGGAGAGGCTGGATGGATATTTCTTCTATTTCAAGTGGATAATGATGTTATGGTCTATCATCAGACAACCTTTGTAATGTGACTACTTCTGCTAATTAAGTCCTGCAACAACACCCTTTCCTACTATGGACAGAGTGGCAAGTGTGTGACCACTTCAGGACATGAGACCACCTCAACCCTGTTGCAAGTTTCATGCTTTAATTAGCCAAGCAGCCCAGGGAACAGAAAACCTGTGCAGTGTTACAGCAGGCTGGGTGAGGGTCAGGGGAAGCAGCAGCCTCCTGTTCACAGGAGGGTGAGCACTGCTGCATGCTTTCAGCTCACCCAGTGGCTTGTCCTCTCCGTTTCACTGCCACCACCCTGCCACCCCCTCCCAGGGGAACCCTGAAGGACCAGAAGGTTCCTAAACAAGAGAGATGGCTAAAAAAACCCTGCTCTATTTTAAAAAATGTGATTTCCTTCTAGTGGAACCACATTCTTGAAAGCAGTAGCCCAAAACGCAGGCACCAGGTCTCAGTGATTTTTCTGAATACCTCAGGTGAAAATTTTCACTCATTAGTACTCATTAGTCAGTTTACAGTATATCACAATCATTAGAGAGCTATTCTTGCTAATTCAACATTTAAGACTTCTGCAATTCATACAGAGTAAGTTTTTCTTATGCACAAAACTCTCTTGATGGTTTTCCTCATTTGTTAATTTTATAGTCATATTGTAAATTAAGATTATTCTCTGTTCATACACAAATGTTGTAATATAGGTGTTACGTTTGAAACAAGGTTTTGCGCAACATGGAAAGAGGAGAGGATATATTAAAATTTTTCTAGTGGATTTAAATTGGCTACTGATGGTTATTTTCCAAAACTCTTCCCACATGAAGTTTAGTGGCAGATGATAAAGTCAGCCACTAATTTTCATTTTCTTTTCTGGTTTGAACTTCTATGGCTCTTTTTTCCATTTCATGCCCACAAACCATGGAACAGAGATAATGTAATAATGCACAAAAAAACCTGTTCCTTGGGAAAGCTGCAGTTTAATGTGATCAGATTAAATTCAGTACTGAATGCAACTGTGCTCAAAGATTGTTTTAGCTGCTATTAGCAATATGCAACATTTTCTGATGCGAGATGCTGGGATAGACAGACTCTAGCAAGCCTTACTAACTTGTTAGGATACCAAGATATGGGTATTAAGATACTTTCTATATATAATTATTAGGATACCTCATACACAGGTATTAGGATACCGATATGAATATATCATTATCCTCCATAGAGGACTTTGATACCTGATTAGGACTGTAATATCTCTGTGTTTAAAATCATGTGATATTATCAGGATGGAATGAGAAGTCCATGAAAGATGATGTGATGCCAAGATGTGATCTCATACAAACACTTGCATCAGTTGTGTTATTGAAATAGCAAAAGTAATCCTTGCACCAGCTATTGGCACAACTTTATGCTGTTTATGGTAGTTTACGCTGCATTTTTACTGGGTATTGATGTTCCAAACTTAAATTTTCTTTTGCAGTTGTTTTTCTATGATCATTGACCACAGGGTTTCGTTAATTTTCATCACGATTATTTTTAAGTTTTATAGAATCATAAAATCATAAAACAGTTTGTGTTGGAAGGGACCTTAAAGATAATCTAGTGTCAACTTCCCTGTCATAGACACGGACACCCTTTAGTAGGCCAAGTTTCTTGAAAGCCCCATTCATCCTGACCTTGAACACAGCCAGGGATGGGACAGCCACAGCCCTGGGCAACAGGTTATGGTGCCTCACCACCCTCACAGTAAAAACTTCTTTCCTAATATCTGATCTCAGCCTGCCCTCTTTTAATTTGAAACCATTCCCCCTGGTCCCATCAAAAGATACACCTATAAATAGTCTCTATCCATCTGTCTTGTAGGCTCCCTTCAGGTACTGGAAGGATGCAGTAAGAAGCATCCCAAAGCCCTCTCTTTTTATAATAGCACAATTTCTCTTTACATAATAGCAGAGAAAACAAAAAAAAAAAAATCTGCCTTTTTACAAAAAGGTTTTTACTTTTAAAAGGGAGGCAGTTGGCACTCTAAACTGGCTACAGTCATTTACAAGTAAAACCAGCAAAAAATGGGTGTGATGAATTCTACCTCCTCAGTAAATAACACCTATGATCTTCAATAAACCAAAGAAATTCAGGCATCTGTTCTGTTAAACTTTGACTGTTTGAAAATTTGCCTTACACACAATACCCCCTCTGACTAGTGTATATGGGTATCTTTAGTGCTACAGCTGTCAGCTGTAGTTAGACATAATAGAAACCAACTATATTAGGCTTCAGAGAACCTTAAATTAGGAAGTCAACGCTGTCTTGAAAAGTAGAAATTTCATGTGTCTCTACTACCATGTTCCAGTGAATATAATTGAACTTCATCAGTTAATTTTATTACGTCTATAACGATAGATCCTATTTTGCAAAACTACACATGTAAAAAATCAGAATATCCTTAGATATTACTTCAGTGTTTGAAATATTTTTGGGCTGTCACCTCCGAAAAACAGTAATAGTTTTGGACCAGAACTTTCAAAACTGGCTTTAATAGTCAGTTTTCATCTTGTCAGGTGGGGCCCAATTTTTTGCGATTTCCTGAACAGTTTTTTTTGAGAAAAATCAGCCTTTAGACATCCTTGAGATTATATTCCTTTAAAGCCTTAAATCACAGCTTTACCTCTGAAAGCCATTCTTTTTAGACATCATTATTCTGATTTTTTTCTAAACATTATTCATCAGTCTCAGTCTAAGTCTGACCTGCTATTCATCTGACCTGATTATTGGTGTTGCTTTGGCTGTTGTTTCCAGCCAGTAGATTGACAGCACTTTTCTGCTCTTGAAAAGAGAGTCTTTGCTGATATGAACTAATATCATTCAATGATGAGGTGATTTTACTGATTTTTCCTGGTTTTCTTATATTCTTGTATTTTACTTAATCTACTTGAATTTTTTAAGTACACCTCCAGTATTTCACAGAAAATTTGGATAGTTTAGCAAGCGGTTAATTTGCTTGACATGCAGAATAGACTTACTGCACTAGCATCCTATACTTCATTTTCTACCCTCCAGCCCTTGAAGAAGTGCTATATGGCATGTGCACACCCCAGGCCACTTCTTCTGACATCCCGGAAGATATCGGATACATTCATCTACAATTCCAGCTTCTTTTCAACATAATTGATCTTGTTTCATTCACTGGAAAATTTCTTCTATAGACCTAAAGCTAATACCTCTTACACATTTTTTTTGGTGTATCTACTGTTGGGTTTTGGTTTACTTCTTTTGCTTCCTTTGGTGCTCCTGATGTGGGGTGGTTGCCATGGTAAGGATGGGTTGTATGCCAACCACAACACAGAACCCTGGACACTGAGAATCTAAGACAAGAAACACCTTGTTAGGTGAGAAGGAGAAGAAAAGGATGATGGGAACATTAGGGAGATTAAGTTATTCCTTACAAGGTTATGTTCTGAACCCTGCCCTCTGATTGGTTAATCTTTGTTCCATATAAGGTATTGTTTTTGTTTCTCTCTGTTCATTGGTTCCCTGCCCTCAGATAATGTCTATATAAGGTTGTGTCTTTCTCATTTGGGGGCTTCTAAAGGAGCTGTGTAGATCTGGGCTGTTTTTATTTTATGTTGCTCCATTGTGTACCTTCTTTATTTATATTAAAACTTTCCATTTCTGACCCTTTAGTCATTTCCATCCTTCCTTTCTTTATTGCCACGCTTCCAGCTGACCCAGTCCCGGGGTAGCACGCATCATTGCTGCAAGAGCACCCGTGCAACACTACACCTGTGTACAAAACTTAAATGAAGTACAGACTATAATAATCTTGGTTTTCCCTTTTACCAAGTAATTTTAATCAGATGTAGTCTGTGAGGTGTTTTAAGTATTGACAAACAACATGGTACAGACCTCAGTAGGTAAAAGTGTAGTGATGGATGTGGACCAGAAACTTGTACTTCCCCTAGGCTGCAACTAAAGCTGCAGAGCTGCCTGCTGAGAACCTTCTCCTCTTGGACAGTGCCTTCCCCTGAGCACAACACAGAATCATCTTGAAAATGCCATAAACTGGGATGCTGGGTTAACCTACTGCGTGTGAAATTTCTGTTGGGGCCTACGTACAATTATGGCCTATCTTTATTTTTTCATTTTGTTTTCAGCTTCAGTAGCATTAGACACTCTCTTATTAAGGGAATTAGTAGATATTATGAAATTAAAGCTGAAGCTGCTGCAAATCTAGATAACGATAATAGGAATCTCCCTATCCATCATATTTTACATCTATAGGCACATAATTATGTGAGTATAGTCATGGATATAAGTGAATGTAAAATTAAATATGCGAAATGCTATAATTTTACTCAATTGCATTTTCTTGTGATCAATAATAATTTTTGGTTTAATTTTAAATAGAAATATTCATATAAATATTTATATTTTAGGAGATTATTGCTCAGTAGATATTGTTAAATAATAACAATAATAATATTCTTGATCTCTGTACAAAATGTAGTTATCAGAATCCATATGCATTACTTTTGTCTTGAAAAGTTCAAAGACCAGCCTTTAGTGTTCAATTATTAAGGTTTCAAGGTAATGTCTAGAATTTTGTATTGAAACTAATTTCCATGAAGTGTTATTGAAGTGTTATTGCTATCTCTTCTTATCAAAACAGAGCTTTCTCATGAAAATAAGGATTTTTGGTTGTAAACAAATTATTTAACCAAAATCAATGCTGAAGCAAAAATCCCAAGTCTCAATTGAGCACTCTAGCTTTAGCAACACAGTTCTTAAACCTGGAGCAATGTTACTGTTTTAAGTATTGAAAAATAAGCGTTTATACCAAATCTATTATGTAAACACAAAATAAACTCTGTGAATCTTCAGTCCTTTCAAGTATACAGCTGCGCTGGACTAATTTAGGAAGTTACAGCTAACCTGAATGGACTAATATGCCAAAGAATAAGAAAGATCATGACTTTGACAAAGCGCTTTCTTTGTATTAATTGCATTTTAAGCAGACAAGCTTATGAAAGAAGGACAGTAATGTTTAAAAAAATCCTGGAAGTCTAAATTGAAGGCAAAATTTGTTTGAAAAAGATGGAAGAGATTTGATTCTTTACATAGTCTGATGGAAAATTAAAGCAATTATTTCATTCTTGCTATCTGGTAAGACAGTGATCATTATGAAGCGGGTTGCCTTTAAAATCTTGACAGTTAGCATTTGTCTACTTGCCATGTGTATTAATACTCTCCAGTGGAGGCTTTAGTCAAGTGGAAAGAAATTGTGAAGTCCTTGTTCTGTTTCAATTTGATACTTGCAGACTGCCTTGTGGAATTTCACTGTTCCAGCTCTGTAATATTTTTTTGAGTTCTCTTAAGATTGACCAATGAGGATTAACCGCATGAGCCCTCTGGTCTATATTAGGCCAAGAGGGCTCAATAAAGATGGCTGTTGCTGTATGACCTTTGTGTGTTTGTCGCTTTCCTGCCTTTGACACATCTTTCCAGGGTCCTGGTGATCCTGATGTGATTTTCCATGTGTAGAGCATAGGAGGCAGGAATGTAGAGCTGCTACCTGTGATGTGTAGAGCTGCGGAAGATGGCATGGAAAGACGTGTCTGGGTTGACCCCCTCCTTCTTTGAGGAGTTAAGAGAAAGTTGCCAGGATGGGAGCATGGGGCTCTATGCCAGCAGAACCTGCCCTCCAGGTGTGGACGATTTTGCTAAAGAAATGTAGTCTAAAATATGACAACTGGGCTCTAATTTTCCAGCTAACGTAGTGCAAAAGCCACAGACTGGATATGACTGACATTTTAAAACATGGCTCTGGGCTGGCAGGCTCACACTCCAAGCAGTGTCCATGGGCAGCCACGAGGAGCCATGGAGACTCATAATGGATTTGCTAAGGCAGCTACAGAGGGAGAGGGTGCCTCAGACACCTTCCAAGATGGGTGAGAGAACTGAGCATCGGGAGAGCCAACGGGAGGCATGGCCCCCGCTCCAGGCATGCACGGGAGCAAAATGGCCCTGTGGGACTGAGCAGCCGTGCCATGCCAGGATGCCTCACCCATGGGGCGCCCTGTGGAGCGCCCAAGGCATTAGAGACTGCCTTGTTGCCCCGTGCCAGGGCATACAGACAGCAGGATGCACCCCAGCTGAGCCTGGCCACCCCGGAGCAGAATGGCAGGATCTGACAGTGGAAGAGCTGCTCCTAGCACCGGAGCCAATTTGCGGGTGGATCCAAGAAATGCATAACCGTAGGTGCCCAGACACCCAGTGAACATTTTACCTGGAAGCAGTGGCAGACTGCAGGGTCCAAAAGTCACTGCCACCACTGTGCATATGCTGCTGCTACCACAGATGAAGTGACCCATCGAATACCCACTTGCTAGGGACACCAAAAGCTAAAGCCACCATTTTTCTGCAGACCTCCAAGACAAAGCCATCATCAGACAATTCCTTCAACTCTGGGGCATAAAACACCACGCAGGTATTCCTCATTCAGCAACAGGGCAAGCCATTGTCAACATGCCCATGGCTCTCTAAAACATATTTTAGAAAAACAGGAAAGGGGAATGTGTTGCGAAACCCCACAAAGTAGAGTTGCCAAAGCTGTTTACACCTTGAGCCACCTAACACTCCCAGGAAAATCCCAGAACCCAACAATCCTGAATTATCTTCTATCCTTGCAGTCGTGTGGTAATGCTCAATCATCTAGATCTAAGGTAATGGTGAAGCACATTATTACGAATAAGTGGGAAGGTCTATGGGACCTTTTTACATGGGAACATGTGTATGCGTGTATTTCTATGGACACCAGAACACAGTGGATACCTGCCCTACATCATGCTCAGGATCAGAGACAATGTCCTCATAATGATCCTCCAGCAGAAGTCAAGGAGCAGGGACTTAAACAACTTGCACACTTGCCACCCAGAGAACTGGAATTTCTTGAGATTACAAGTCTATTTAAAGATTTTACCTATTTAGAGACATCAAGGTTTTATACATATTTAAATGTGAGGACTTGAAGATTTTGAGACAGACTGGAAGATCCACAAGGATTCTCAAAGTCCAAGAGCTGGCCCTGCACAGGACATCCACAAGAATCCCAACATGTGCCTGAGAGTGTTGTCCAACACCTCTTGAGTTCTGTCAGGCTGGTGCTGGGACCAATTAGCTGGGGAAGGACAGCTGATTTGGAAATACTGGAATTCATTGAAAAATTCCCCCTGCATAGAGGGTCTAGCATCCACATTATTTGATTGTCTTAAATCATGTGATTGGAATACCTTCATCTTCAAAATCTGAAAGTTCTTTTTTTCTTAAAAGATGTATTTTCATAGTTATGCACTTTCTTGGCATTTCCTTTGCAAATTCTTTAAGATTTTGAATGGACACTGATAAGCTTTTAACTGGATCCCAAAGATTAAAAATAAATAATTTCATGTTCTCCAAATTTCTGACTAAAATCTTTAAAAAGTTATAATTACCTTTCTTGTTTTATTCATCTAAAACCTTTTTATAGGCTAGTGATGTACAGTGCTCCTAATTACCAAAAACTTCTAAATTTTTTTGAAAACTAGGTTAGAAATTAAAAAAAAACCAAAGCAAACCTATATGACTAGATGATGAATGCTAAAAACTGTTTTATAAAGTAACAACTTCAAATGTTATATCGTCTAAAAAATGAAGATTATTTTTTGGTGTTATCTTGCAATTTTAATATAAAGTAGAATTACACAAATTCTCACAACAGTAATTTACAAATTAACATTTTGTTCAAAGGAATTTGGGTATGTCTTTCTTGTTCTCTGAAAGGATTCTTTTGCAGAGCAAATATGTCTGTTTTTTCCAAGAGTTTGGCATGTTCACAATGTAGACTGCATTAGTATTAGAAATGAGCTGAAACAAAACCTTCGCTATGATAGTCCCAAAGTTATGAGAACAATATAGTTTGGTTTGAGTCTAACATCAGACCCATCATTTTCTAATGCAGATAAACTGAAACATTGACCTTTGTGGAACTTGGGTTCAGAGATGATTCTTTTTTATATAGCACCATCAATAATCACATCACATCACATTAACAGATTGGTCAGTGAGAAGTCAGTCTCGGTTTTTAGACCTTTTGCATTATTTTTGGTTCCCCTTCTGTGCAGACAGTAGCTTTACTTCAAAAGAATACTAAGGGAAAAAATGCCCTGTTAGAGTTGTAGCCCATCTTGTTTAATAGAATAAACCGGAGGAGTTTGTTGGTTGACAAATTTCTGAACAAGAGCCATTAGTGTGCCCAGGTAGCCAAGAAGGCCAGGGACATCTTGACCTGTATCAGCAATATTGTGGCCACCAGAATCAGGCACTTCACTCTCCCTGCTGTGCCTTGAGTGCTGTGTCCAGTTTTGGACCTCTCATAACAAGAAAAACTTTGAGGTGCTGGAGAAGGTCCAGAGAACAGCAGTGGAGCTGGTGAAGGCTCTGGAGCACAAGTCCTATGGGGAGCAGCTGAGGGAGCTGGGGGTGTTTAGCCTTGAGAACAGGAAGAAGAGGAGGGAAACTACTGGTCTCTGCAACTACCTGACACAAGGGTGTAGGTGGGGGTTGGACATATCTTGCAGGTAACAAGCAAACAAGGGGAAATGGTCTCAAGTTGCACCAGAGGAACTTTAAATTAGATAATAGAAATAAGTTTTTTCATGGGGAGGAAGAACACTGGAACGAAGGACAAACTGCACAGCAAGGTGATGGAATCACAATCCCCAGAACTGTTAAAAGATATGTGGATATGGCACATGTGAACATGGTTTACTGGTGAGCACGGTGGTGCCAGGCTGATGGTAGGACTTGATGATTGTTAGTTTTTTCTGACCTCAGCAATTCTCTGATTCTCTGAATGAAATAATTTTAAAGGATGTCTATGTGAACATTTTATCACATATTTATGAAAGATAAGATAAGCAGGGAAATCACCAGTAGCAAATCTTCACTTTTAAAAGTTTTTTTCTTTGAACCTTATTTCAGATTCATCCTCATATATGGATGACAATTTACATTCTCTATTTGCAGAAGTTTATTATCATAATACAATTGCATGAGAAATTGTTCATCCTTTTATGCAGATTTTTTGACTGTATATCTTTTGTTTTAATGCCTTCCTACTTTTGAGCTTAATTTGGTCCAGGAAGACGTGTTAGCAAAATTACCCTATGCAAAGCTACTTTAATGATACCTCTAGCCTAGATGAAATTAGAAAACTAAAAAAAAAAAAAAAATCCAAGAGAGTCAACATCTGACTCCTAGACTACTTTGATTAACGTTAGAAACAACCTTTTAAACCATCTGGATGTCACCTAACATACAAGTATAAGAAATATAGTACTTCTAGTTTTTAGAAGTTCATATGAAGATTTTCTTTGTTTTCATTCATTTCACCTGAAATTGCAGTACTGTCTCCCCAAGTTGTTGGGGGCAGGGAGAGATGTTTAAGCAAACCTGTGCTCATCGGAATTTTTCCAGGAAATCATTCTACATATATTGTTTATTTAAATTTTATTTTATTTTAACAAAAAAAATACTGTAAGGTATTTTAAAGAAAATACTACTACATAAAATTCAAATTAATAAATTTTAATGAGGAATTGCTTTGATTTCAAAATAGTGGATGTGCAAAGTATAAATATAATTTTAAGAATTCTCTTCACCCAGTCAGGAATACAAAATAATCAGGGCAAATAATACATCCAAAAGGTCAAATATGTTGAAACACTTCTGGTTTTACATGTCAACTCCACAGCAAATTTTCTGCACCATTTACAAGGTAATAATTACTTACAGAAGAATCTCTACATATTACTTAGGACAACAGATGCTCAATCTTTTGATAAAAAATTTTTGTAAAGGTTTTAGCTGAACTGAGAACAACTTACTGGTCAAAAATATTTGTCAATTTTCAATGAATGCAAGCAATAGCATTGTTTGCCATGTTTCACATTAAAATATTAAGGTAAGTTTTGGTACAGGACCAAAAATCATTCCTAACTCATCCAAAAAGATGTGAAGGCTTACGAACTTTCATGATCCTTTTAGTAAAACTGGCCAAATTCCAGATTTACAAGCACACACAAATCCATATTTATTTTGGTTCATACTGTAATCACATCCATCCTTCAAAAGCTCAAATGATCTATGTTGAATCATGTCCTTGAAGCTGCACCATTTAGAAGCAAGAGAAAAATTCAGCATCTTATCTGTATATTACCTGATTCTTTTGTAGTCAAGGGAAATTTTTTGCATGGCAAATACATTT
This sequence comes from Fringilla coelebs, assembly GCF_963513975.1. Classification (NCBI taxonomy): domain Eukaryota; kingdom Metazoa; phylum Chordata; class Aves; order Passeriformes; family Fringillidae; genus Fringilla; species Fringilla coelebs. The sequence continues at coordinate 55,067,911 of NC_140031.1, read as the reverse complement.
GTGAAAATTGCCTATGCCTGTGTTAATATGTGAATATGTTGACACAGTTTAACTTTTTCATACTTTGAATTTCATCTAAACAACACTCATAAAAAGTAAAAGCTCAGTAATTATAACTACCCACATTGCATTCAGGCAAACTACAACTGATGTATTTAATACCTTTTGTCTTCTGTGTTTTTAATGACAAAAGAAATAAGCTATAAATGCTTTAAACTGTGAACATCATTTCTGTAAGTACACCCTTTCTACTGAGCTGCAGGATTTAGTCTTAATGACATTTTTGTCAGAATTGCAAATGAGGTGCCAGAGTTTCTTTTGCTGGGTTTGTTTTGTTTTGTTTTTTGTTTTGTTTTTGTTGTTGTTGTTGTTGTTTTGGTTTTGGTTTTGGTTTTGGTTTTGGTTTTTTGTTGCTGTTGTTGTTTTTCTGTCTGATTCTTTGGGGGGAAGTTTTTGTTTTTTTCCAGAGGGATATTATTCCTATGAGGAATAAGCATCAGAAAAAGAAATAGAATCCATATTAAATTGTTTAATTTAATTCAAACTTTCACAGAATTGCCTTTATTATTCCAGCTGGTTTTCTTGGTGGAAGGAAGTTCTCTTTGTTAATAAGACCAATACAACTCTTCCCTTTATACCAGCTCTAACCTAATAAGCCAAATATTTGCACACCTCTTCAGGTTTTTCCAAATAGATTTTTTTATCATGGCAATAAAATCTAGTTGGAATAAGTGTCATATTTGGGTACTTTAAGAAGCAAAAATGAATGGAGAGACCTGTCTGTAATTCCACATTTCAGGGAAGGCTAACTGGATGTGTCCTGAAGGCAGGGACAATGAGAAGTATCTCCTCCCGTTGATGCTTGAGTGCAGTTCTCAATAACGTTACCATGTTATTTTGTTATTTAAATGCTTCCTCCAATAATTTTTATCAGGCTTTATTAATGGATGTCTAAATACTGGAAAATAGCAAGGTTGCAAATATTGCTGGAAAGATGTCACAAGCCAAGCTTAAAAATTTTGGGAATATGAGTCCAAGATTTTAGGAAATACAGAGTGGTGGTGTGGTTTTTGCAGGCAGTAGGGCAAGCTAGACATTATCATCAAGCCATGAATTCTTGAACTGCAGCAGTTTGGCCTTCACTGTGCATGGAAACTGCTTCATCTAGACAGAGCACGATGATGTAGAGAGACATTTCCTGTGTGAGACCTCTGCTTTAACAAGTTTGTTTGCTGCATCTTCTCAGTTTGTGTCTGCATCACACAATCTCCGTTTTTCTTCCTTATGGGAATAAAGGACTGCAAACATTTCAGGGATGCATTGTGCCTTCCACTAAATCTCTATTACAGTGATATGAATTTCAGTTATAAATCTAAAGAAAAACAAGAGCAACTCCAGAAGAGCACTGATGCTTGGAGAGGAGAAGAGCATCAAAGTCTGCTTGTGCTGTTGGGGATGCAGCTGAGCACCCCGAGAGGGGTCAGGAGACTCGACTTTGATGACAGTGAGTGGAATCCCTGGGAGGAGGACCACGGTGGGTCAGCTTCTTCAGAGAACTTGTATGTGGAAGAAATTTACAGTGGGGCTTTGAAGGGTCACTTGGATTGAATTGGCTTGGCCAGCCAGTAGAAAGTCACACTACTTCTGTAGTTATCTCTGCCATAATGTACTCAGCTGCTATTGGAGCACCTTTTACTGAGAAAAGCAGCATCTCCCCTGCTTCCCTTACTCACCATGTTCAGTCATGGTTTTGTTGGAATGTACGACTGATACTGTTTGCTGGAAGAGACCAAAGTGATAGCTTGCAGACTACAAACTATGTGGGTACATTTATTTTTTCATGGAACATTTTTTCACAGTGCTTATAGGTAACAACCTATGGTTTTCCTTGCTTAGAAACAACAACTGTGAAGGCCTCTACTGTGACAATAATGTAATTTAATCACAGAGGGCCTTATTCTGCACTGTCTCTTTGTTGAAGCCCAGAAAGCCATTTCTCTGGAGTCTCTTTGAGTCATCACAATTGAAACCTGCTGCCATGAAGTGCCTGACAGCTTTACCCCAACATATCTGAAGCAGAACTGTGTTCAGATAAACGCAGTTTATTAGAACGGTTTATTAATTTATTTACCTTCAAATAACTGCCTCCTGCTTGAAAAATCTTTTCATAATAATAACCCAAATTAATGTAGGTAAGTGAAATATTTTTAAAGAAAATAATTTCTATAGTCAATAAAATTAGTGTTTATAATTTGAACGTGATGATTCACAAAATGCTGCAATATGGGATAGGCTGCCTTAAGCTGGTAGATGTTTCATTATGATAAAGAGACAATGCAGGGTTATAAAACATAGGAAAGACCTATAGTAAACTTTAAAAAAAAATCCAATATGATATGAATATTTTCAGAAGCTTGGACATTGCCTATAAAGGCCTTCTTTCTTGAAAGTAGGTGTATTGTTAACATTTCATGAAGATTTTTTTTGGCCAGTATGGCTCATCTTATTTTAGTTGCCCTAAGTCAAATACACAGACTTTGGAATTGGTCACAAGGACAGTTAAAAGTATAGTTCGTGGGAACACAGAGGAATTGTATTTTCTCTTTAGAGATTCCTTGTTGAATCATGGAGAAACTATTGATTATATTTCAAAGGCAGGTTTTTTTTTACATACATGCCAGTGACTTCATCTGTCTAGAGCTGTCTGATCTTCAAACAGATTTGGGAAATACAGTAGATAAAAGGAATTTATGAGAAATAAATTATGTCACAAAGATGGTAGAATTCTTTACCCAAAAGAGGAGTCTTTTAAAGGAAAGAAAGGAAAGAATAACCTTTTCCCTCCTTATTGATAATGGAGAAGTTCATAAGTGAATATATGCCTCTTAGTAAATAATTTAAATTAGAGGGTTATGATAGTAATTTTCAAATTACACATGAGACTCTGTCCACCTTTTTCTTATTCTTACGAAAATATATATACTTTCTTATTTGATTGTGTGTTGTCAATGTTTGCTAATTTAGATTTTTCAATCCTCAAATAACTGATCTGTGCCTCCCTTACTTTCTCTAATGATGTGAATAGAAAGGCATAAAGAGCCTTGAGGAGGCAGAGGCATCTCGTGCAGTGTTCATTGTTTGTGATTAGAGAAAACTCCTGCAGCATAACACATGGAGCTGGGAGCGTGTCAGCATGGAGGACGCTCTGGGCAGCTGTGTACCCTGCTCTCAGGCAGAACAGGAAGCTGAAGACGCTGTCCAAGTTGTTTTCTCACTAATCCTTCTCACTAATCCCCTGGGAAAACAGAGAGATGCAGATATCCTTTCTGCAAGGTCTGATACTTGAGCCTGAACCTGGCTTCAGAGAGAGGTGGAGATGTCAGAGCCCAGGTGTGGGAACCTTGATAAATAATGCCAGGAACAGCCCTTCCCACGGACACAAGTGCAAACATGTCATGTGTTCTTCTGCAAGAAAAGTACGTAGTACTCATCAAAGAGTTGGCACAAAAATATTTTAAGATCTTAGTAAAGATAGCTTAGTGGCAATAAAATTGTTGAGGGTCTTTGTTTTCATCACTCACTAATAAGGTTAAAATTAAAAGGATATCTGTCAATTAATGAATTAATTGAGAACACTGAAAGGACCACAGGATTTAAACGAAACATAATTTATTTATTTCAGTGTGGGAGTGAATTTCTGTAAAAATATTGTAACATGGGGATGAAGAATTTATCTTTCAGAACAACCTGAAAACAATTAATTTCTTGAGCTTACTGTAAAGGAGACTATCTAATCAACTATGCCATTCCAAATTAATTTGGTTTTATATTACTAAAATTCAATTTTTCAGGGCTATTCATATCAGGGAAATGTTTCTTCAACATTATGCCAGGCTGCCTGTTTGGGAGGAGGAAGGGACGGAAAACATGGACCAATGGAAAAACATTGTTGCTCTGTGCTGATACATTTCTCCTGTGATTTTCCACCACTTTCAAACCACTCCCTAAATTTCCTACTTTAACCTCAGAACATTCAGGCAGAGTGGGAGGCTGTAGGAGGATGCTGACACTGACATTCTGCTGGATCCACACTGACTCAGTGTGTCCCTTCTGCTAGCTCTCCCCATTGGTTTGACATGGTTGACTTGTGATTTCTTGGTTATGACTTGTTTGTCCACCCAGGACCCTTATTGTGGAAGATTTCCTTTCAAGTGACATCTACATCAATGAAGGTACCTTTAAATCTGCTTTTAGTAAAGTAGGTGGTGAGGGAAACTGACAGGTAGAATTGCTATGTTATTGAAAAAACCCAGACACATGTATTTTTAGTGAGAGGCAGTACTTCAAATGCCTTTTTACTGACAGGATTAAAATGTGACATTTGTCCTTTGCCTTTGTCACGCTGGTTCAGCTGGTTTTCAATGCTATTAAAAAAAAAAAAAAATTGGAAATGTGGTAGTCTTATCTTCCAGTACCATTGACAGGTATCTGCTAAGCTACTAATGTGGATACAAATGAGTAAATCTCATGCATATTTGTCCAACACCAAACAATTTGTTTGTTATCGCAATACTTCAGGGAAAAAGTAAGGATAAGAAATCCCATAATTTCCCTATGACAGGAAGGCAGAAATCTTTCTCTCTAGAATCATTATTATAGCATCATCATGATTATAAGTAATGAGTCCAGGATGACTTCTGTCACCCAGAAGTACAAAGGTGTGTGCTGCACCTCAGTGAAGCATGTGAGAATACTGCCACATGGCTCAGTCTTGCCCCACAAACCCAAAATCACTAAGGGGGCTTTGAGATCCAAAAGTTACTGGCTAAGAGTCATCCTAGCCCTCTGGCCAAAGAGCAAGATGAGAGGCCAAACTCTGAAAGGCGACCTTGTAAGTCTGGCTTTGGTCCATGAGGTCTGGAAGTAGTTCTGGGCAGCAAACACTTCAGAGTTTTACGTTCAATTTCCCACCTTGGGCATTTTGGGTAGTTTAATTTAACATTCTTCTGGAAACACTTAAAAAGCAGCAAATCTCCAGCCTTCACTCTAATCCAGTCAAAGTTTTTGATTTTTATTCTTTTTTTTTCGACTGTTCTTGTCCTCAAGGTTGTAGTGAACTTTCTTTGTGAGGTGAGAGATCTGTTATTTCCTAAATGAGAACATATCCTTCTGCATTAAATGGGTGTAATGTAGGATGTAAGAAGTTGTGACCCTTAACAAAAGGGGTTTTTTCCATTTGCTTCACTGAAATTTCAAGGACAGAATTTTGAGTTTTCCTTCATGTTTTTACCTCAGAGGTTGGCATGTTAGGATTATGGAATTAGAAAAACTCTGGTTAGCTCAAACCAGATGGCAAATAAGTACATTAAGTACATAAAATCCTCCCAGTCAGCATATATATGTTTTACATGAGCACAGCATCACTGAATTATAGCACAAGATCAACGTAATTTACACTGCTTACATAAGTTTGTTCTTCCTTGCTTCTACTTATTCCCTCCTAGCATAAAATAAAATAATTCTTTATACATTTCTCAATAAATGTACTTCTGACATCTTTCTTATCAAATCAGTCTGACACTTTTCCTTTTCAAGCTTGACATGCCATTAAATTGATGTGTAAAGATTTTAAAAGCCTCAAAACCCGGCTTATTTTACACATTTCTTAATGGTATAATGTAAAATTGGCTTTTAAAAATTGAGACACTCTTATCACATGCTTTAATTCTCTATCTTTAAGGGGCGCAGTGTTTTATCTTTATCTGTCACAGTGACTGCTTCACTTATTAGTTGCTGTGTCTATTGATGGAAATGTACAGCTACTGTAACCATGAAAATTCAGCATTCATCCTCTTGCCTGAGGATATATTTGTTTTGAAACTACAACTACACCATGCTGCAGTCATACAATATTTACATGGAACTAATCATGGATAGCATGAAATTTGTAGCTTCATTAATATTGTTGACTATTACACCTACAATTTGATAATTCCTTTTTCCTTAAGAAAGTCTTCCGCATTCAGAAAGTAACACCTGATATGCCCTAAAGAAATCCAGTTGAGTGAAATGAATATAATAAAAAAATTCATACAGACGAGTTTTTTTATGGGACAGGATTAGAAGTTCTGAAAAGAAACCACCAACTACCTTTGTCACCCTTTCTTTTCAAGAAATTGTGTGAGAAACAGAGATGACTTTCAAAGCCTTTGAGCTTGTGTGCTGTTGGATAAGATGTTGGAAATGGTAGAAGTGATAATTTCCAGCAGATGCAGTCAGGCCACATCATGTCATTCTAAAGCATTGGCTTTAGAATGAGTAAGTGTAATTAGGTGGCAGACCTTGTGTGAAGAATCAGGGTTACCAGCAGCCCTTTTGGGCCAATGTAGTACTGCTCCTGCTGGTGTAAGTGAGATTATCAGAACATTCATGAAAATGAAACACTCTGTGCGCAGAGATGCATCCAGAGACAAATAAGTTATTATGAATTTTTTTTGCATCCTGGTATGATGCAGTAACTATAGCTATTGAGGAGTGTAATTTTGTTTAAGTGATGGCTCCCAAATCTCTCCAGGTACATTTTCTCATGCAAATACATTGTAGCAAACATATCTAGAAGCTACAAAGCTTTGATTGTCTAAGTAGTTGCAGTAGCCTCCTCGGACTGGAAACATTTCCTTTATCATCATAACAAGAAACACTCTAAAATACAAAACAGCATTTGTATAGCATTAGGAAATGTAAGGGGTTGAAATCTCCCATGCTTTGCTTTAGGATTTTTCATAGTATTTATCAGAGTGATTTTTCACTCTACAGTCTTCTACATATATTTACAGATTTTCCCCAAGTGAGTAAAAACACACAATGGTCATAAAATGTCTACTGTCCTGTGAAAGGGAATACAATACACAACAATTTCTCTTCAATCACAGTGACAAAATGTATAGTCTCCTGGTAATACTCAACTTTACTGCGATGACAACTGTTACAAAGTAACGTTTTCTTCATCTCCATTTCTTTTTGAGGATGAGGCAGAAATAGTTTGATTAGTTTCTTGTCTACTGTTTTGCCTTTTTTTTTTTTTTACTTGTGTTTATACTTAAGGGAATGTGTTCATAATTTTCTGAGATAAAACTAATTTTGAGAAATTAATTTGGTGTTTAGCTATCCAGTTTATTGCTTATTTTTTACCTTTTCAAGGATAAGCCCTGCAACAAAGAGCCAGTCTGTGTGAAATTTCTGTCTATAGCAGTGAGACTTCTTTAAAAAGACATTTTTACCTAATGCAGCATAAACTGGGGAGGAGCAAGGAGCAAGACCCTAAGTCATAAGACAGATATTACCCTTTTGTGGAGAAGTTGATTATGCCATGGCTTGCTACTGTTTGAGTCTCTTCAGAGATCCATGAGATAAACACCCAAAAGACAGTGCTGAGCCATGTCCAAAAACTCTGAGTAGGTGCTATCAGCCTTGGAGTAAATTTTCATGAGGAACAGATCCCTGCCACTACATACCATTGGACTTAGAACTAAATCATGCTGCAAGCAGCATATTTTCTTCTTCAACACTGCTAAACTGGGTCTATGCCATTTATCTGAGCATTTTTTCTCAACTCCTGTGATTCAAATCAACCAACATTAGGACAAGTCTAGTCTTTTTTTCATTGAATAAAAGGTTATGATTTTCAGTACAGCAATAGAAGTATAACTCAAAAAGGATACCCCAGAATGTACATCCTGTTCTGTTTTTCACCTGAGGAAGATTTTAGGTAACCAAAAGAGTGTTTAATTTTCCTGACCTAAATTAGTTTGTCTATTCAGAAAAACACTTATTGTCTGCACACCTCACCTGCCAGTCTTTTTCTAGCTGCTAGTCAAGGATTCTTTTAGGCTCTTTCTTGATACAACCTTCTTTTTCCTGGAACCAACAAATGTTATGCTTTGCTTAGCCTTGAAATGCATTGTTAAAATTTAGTCTAGGTGCCACTGGCTGATTTTCTGAAAGGGAAATGTTAGGACGTAAATTATCCACAAACTGGTGATTGAATTCTTAATTTGATTATTTTTCTCACAAGCTGATTTTCATTTTGACATTTTCATAAGTCGTAGGAGCCATTACCTTTCTGATGGTCTTAAAATGTATGTAATATAGTTTTTTATTAACAAAAATCACAATAGCACATCAGTAATAAAGCTGTCTAAACTGGCCTCTTGCGTCCCACTCTTTTTGGACAGGCTTGGATTTGCATTATGGTGGTCTTGAAAGTCATGAGAAGAATCTGGAAGTGGATTTGATTTCTTAGGGGAAGGCTGTCAGCAGATGAGGGTCTTGGGTATTCACAGTGATAGCATCATTACAGAGAGCTTGCTATGGCTTGATAGACCTGGAATTTTTCAATCAGCCGTCAGCCATGAACTTTGTGAACATGTGGATCTTCACGAGCAGTTGCTGTAGGTACAGGTGGATCTGGAGGAGTGGGACGCAGTCAGCTGACCAGAGAGAGGTAACAGAGAATTCAGTAAGTCTTCACTACCTGAACAGAACTAGCAGTCTAATACCAGGTGTTCTTATAATAGTTGAGAAAATTACAGACTGGAAGACTGGTATCCACTAGTTTTTTCCCTCCAATGTTTATATTTGTGCAGCTACAGCTGACTTTCTGTAGACCGACATGTTACTAATCATATTTGTTGGAGAGAGGCACAGAAAATAATGTGTTCCTCAGAGATTTGCCTCACCTTTGTGTTCTCTAGTCCTGGCATCATTAAAAGCACTAATAAAGTCCCTCTGAGTTTGGGGCACTACTTAGATACAGCTTTTCACTGAAGAGGAAATCAGAAAAGAGAAACGCAGAAATAATCCACATCCAGTATAGAATTTTCCTTCGGGGAAGTTTCAAGTAATTGTGTGTTATATGTGTGTCTCTCCAGCCAATTATAGGCATTCACTCAGCTGCTTGTGTCTGAATTTGTCAGGTTTCTAATGTAATATATAAATCTGTTCCTGCTTGACTCCAAAAGCACAGCTGGTTTTGATCAGACTCCTATAAAAAGGAAATTTCGATTAGCAGTGATCCAAACATATTCTGGAGGTATATTTTTACGGCTGCTTGACGAATAGCACTCTTTGTTCGCGAGGGTGTGTGTGACTCTCCAACGCGAGGCAGCCAGACCTGTGAGTCATCATCACAAGCACATTACTTTGTTGCAGAGGTCACATTCTGCCAAAACCAGAGGAATTAGCTAGCCAGATTGAATTAGAGGTTGAAACACATTAATTTATGCTACATAAATGTTATTGTGGCCCTGTGGGCAAGTACCTAGGTCATATGCTTTATGAACTATTTGTACCAAGAGGGCTTTCCAGCTGTAAATCAGCTTTGAAGCACAGTTTTGCAAAGCATTCGTGGCTCTGCACTGTGCTTCCCCCTGTCCACACTGATTCCATCTCTTGGCACGCTGATTGCTCGCCATTCTGCATGTGCTTTACAGGATTTCCTGAAAGAGGGGTGGATCAGCAGGCAGAGCAGAACTGGGGCTGGGTCTGCTGGAGAAGTTGAGCCCTGGCCAGCCGCCGGTGACGCTTGTGGGCAGCTGTGGGTTTGCGGCTCCAGGCGTCTGGCAGCAGGCAGGGCTGCTGGAGTTGGTGCAGCTGTGTGGTAAATGGAAACCTCGGTATCTCCAGCACACGCACAACCCAGCCCTTGACAAGGCTGTTTCTCTTCTGGGGGAGGAGGGGAGTTAGATACACTTTTGGCCACATTATTTCAGAGTGAGAAAAAGTAGAAGTGTTTTCTCGCTTCAAGTTATGGTAACTGAGGACACATGCCAAGAAAGAATTATGCATAAAGATAGTGTTTTAACTTGTTTTTATGTGTTTGGATACGTCTCTGCCAAAAATCTGACAGAGCCTCATTGTTGCAGCTTTTCCATCATGAAGCCACTGACTGCACCCAGCAAACATTTCATAAATAATGAAGTAATTGGGGGCATTTAGTGGTGTCTGATCGTGTCAGCAGTTGCATGTAACATGCTCTACTTTCCAGCAAGCCAGGTAAGTGCTATAGCAGTGTGAGAAGGGAGACAGTGTTGGTCTCCAGAGGGGAATGGTCTTTTTAAACAAGTATATTTCACTCAGACCACTAATTCCATCTTTTTTTTTTTCCTTTTCTTTTCTTTTCTTCCCTTTTTTTTTTTTTTTTTGGTTATGCCTGCCTTTGCACAAAGGGTTGTTTGTTTTACTCTTCATTTTTGTTCAGCTCAGCAAGCAGATCCAGTCCCTTGCACCACTGCTACTGTGATGCTGAATCACACTGCACATACATCTTCCCCCACAGAGTGCCTCAACACATCTCCTCTTGTTTTTAAATGTAATACAGTCAGCACCTTTATTTGGTATCTCCGATGCTGCTGTTCTCAAGGACACAGCAACCCCTTTTCAGATTCCAGACTGCAACCGCTTTCACTCAGGCTCCCTGGTTTCTGGGCTTGTTGATTTAGGAATCTTGGACATTAATCATGTGGTGTAAATGACGTTCTTCTTCATGCTGAATATTTCAACAGGATCACAAAAGGAATGTTTTTTTAACATTAAATATTCATAAAATCATGCTAAAATAGTTAAGGGGATGTGAAATAGATGAAGATTTAAAAGCATAAATATTTAATGTTTTAATAGCTTTTCATATGAATTTTTTTTCATGAATCTAGTGCTGTTACCATACATCTGTTATTTGAATAGGGAAACTATTATTCTTTTAAGTGTTTTCTATTATAAATGAAATAATTTACTCTACTTATTAGTAATTTTGGTTTTCTTAGCTTATGAAAAAAAAAATATTGAGGTATGAGAACTGCCAGCCCTGTTTGTGTGAGTGATCTCCATTCACCCTGCTGCTGAAACACTCCTGTGTTGACTGCTTTTAGTACAGGATCCTATTTACCATTACAGGATTGCAAAAGGGCTATTAAAACTCCCAGAGTGTAATTTTTATGCATAAATAGCTTTTTCTAGAAAGCAAATAAATTATCATATCTGAAGTGAGGTTGATTTTTAGCAATGATAAATTCATGTGTTCCCCATTAAAACTCATCACAGGAATAAAAATCTATAGCAGTGACTAAAGAAATTCTTGTGAGACTTATATGAATTTTTTCTCTTTTTTTTTTTTTTTTTTTTTCCCTTTTCAAATGTATCTCCCTTCTTTCTGTGAGACTAGAAACTCTGCATATAGTGTGGGGTGGCAATGGTTATGTGTTTCCTTAGAAATTGTTTCATCAATAGAAGCTGTAGACTAGATGTTTGCTATGTTCCATTAATTGGGTTAAGGAAGTAGGGATATTTATGACAATTATTTGGGAAGCTGTGTGAAAAGATAGCCAGGCAAACCTCCATAATCCACTTATACCTCACAGAAGCCAAACGGTTGAACAAGCCTATTAAACAAGCTATATGCCTGTCTGTTTGGAGGAGCTGTTAAATCATGAATCTCTGCACAATACCTGAGGCAAGTCTGTTAAGAAAGATGTTTTGTAGCAGATTTCTGTTCTATTAAGGATGGACATAAAGCAGAATAATTTTAAATGTGTCAATAACTCAAGGCAAAAATGCTTAATGCAAGAAGCAACATCTTCTTAACTTGTAGGCAAGCTTATCCAGTGGTAACTAATAGGTGGAATGCTGCTCATGGGATCAGAAATCATTTTTTGGATAGATTATGTGGAAGGTTTTTAGCAAAAATATCCCACCATGGTTTGATACAGTGGTGTCTCTCTGGAATCCAGATTTCAGCTTTAAAAATGGAAATTATAATTATTTTCCATTACCTTTTTCTAGGAGAGAGGCTGAAAACTTGTCTTCATTTTCAGCTGGGTGAACCTATGGTGTGGAGACAGTTTCACATTTTTTATTGGAAGGGAAAGCACAGCTCTTCACCTCTTCAGGGCATGCATGCTTCCGGATGTGGTCTCTGCAAGGCAGTGCACTGACAAGAGCAGGTGGTGATGGTGGTTTAGCAGTTGTTTAAAATGGATTCTGATGACTTGCCTCATGCTCCCTCTCACTGGTGGGGTCACTTTGCCCCCAGCCCCATCCTCGGCCCCAAGCCATGCACGGTTGCCTGGTGAGTGGACTGGATGCAGTCTGTTTCTGATGGCAGCTTGCAATTTGTGATGGAACAGCGCTGATTCTGCCCAACCTCTCCTCTTTTAGCTGCCTTGTGTCCATGGCAGGGGCTGCTCCCAGTCCATGCTGTTGAGCAGGGCGATGCTCTGCTCCTGCTGTGGACTGGCCGGTGTGCACCAGAGAGAGCGTGCAACGCAGGCTGGGGAGTGCCTTCTGAACAGTAAACACAGACAGAGAAGGAAAAACACATATACATATATATGTGTGTGTATATGCATGTGTTTTATATGTATATATCATTCAGCATGTGGGTTTTGCTGATCATTTCCTGGGGTTGAAATCAGCTAGCCTGACTTTATGCCCCCCTTTTCAGAATCGATGTTTTCTAACTCCTGGCTGTAACATCTCCCATGGCACTCTCTTCTGTTGTATTTGCTCTGTGTTCTTCCTCATGCTTTTCACGGATATTGTTTGAATGAGAAGAGAAAAACAGGCCAAGGTAGAGGCTAAAAATGAGTGGGGAAAAAAGGAAGAAGGCTATGCTAATGCTTATACTTGAATTGTCTAGAGACATGGCAGAAACTTTAATTAAATGCTCTATATTTAGCAATTTTTGGCAGTTATGATTGATTTATTATGTGTTACATCTGGTCTTGATTTACTGCATTGCATTTATACTACTGTTTTGTTTTTGTCACTTATGTGCTGCATGTTAGTCATGAGTTCTTGTGGTTTGCAGTTTTTGAGTTACATTGTGCAAAACACACACTCTACAACTTGAAACCAGGTGTTTCAATATGAAAGCAAATCACTCCAAGATTTACACAGACCACTAGTTTAGCAACCCACAGAGTTTGTCAAAATATATTTGTATTTAGAATTTTTTCTAAAAATGATGGTGTCTCTCTGCTATGAATTTTCAGATCGGCATGTTTATAATTTGTAATATAGCTACTCTTGTAATTATGTATCATATCAATAATTGGATTTATGTTTTTTAATATGCTTGCCCTGAATCCTATACCAATAGTTTCAACTCAAAACAAAACCAGAAGTCTTAACAATCTTAAATGAGTGATCTATAGACTTTTATTCTGTATTTTAGCTTAGTGGAAGGGGGTTTAAGATGCATGTTAATTCACAGGGAAAAGAAAGAAAAGCATTCCTAGGATGACCATGAAGTTTAAAACGAATATGAAACACAGCATGGTTATGATGTAAGATATTTGGGATGTTAAATGTCAGGACTTGTACGTCTGCTTGAGAGATCAATGTACTTGTTTAGCTCAAAGTGCTAGTAATTATTACAGAAATCACTCAATAGAAAAATCATCTCATCTCATCCAGAAGCATTGAAGTGAGTACTCTGAACCATAATAAATTTCAGTATATTCATTGTGTCAAGCACACTGACAAGGTCACCAAATGCAAAGGAGGTGTTGCAAATATTTTTAGTATTTTCATCACATTAAAGTAATGAAAATGTTCATGATATCTCAGGAAGGAATTAGGTGATAGCTGGAAGTTCAGAAAAGCATTTTAATACCATAATCATTGCACATCTTTTTTGGTGATATTAGTTAATGTGGAATTTCTTCTTTTGCAAGCGTGTGTTTATACGTTTGCATTTTCTGGAGGCAATTGGTGTATTTCAATCACAAGTAATATGCTTAACATTACGAACTACACTTGATTTTCTGAGCTTCTGTGAAACTAAGCAGAATCTGATCTTGTTTGCATAAACTTAATAATAATGATATCAGTATTAAGCTGATTTCAATAGAGTTTCCATTGATTTCTTACCAACAGTTCCTGTTGGTAGAAGAGGACTCTTTGCCCATCTTATTGAATGGATATTTTCATTTTCTTCTGTTTGTTTTAGAGGGGTTTTTTGTCTTTGGAGTTTAGTATTGTTATTTCTGAATCTTGTTTTTATTGCTTTGTCTTTCCTTTAGAACAAGCCCTCCTCTTAATCTTGCCAACCACAGGAAAGGAAAATGCATCCTGGGCTGCATCAAAAGCCATGTAGCCAGCAGGGAGGGAGAAGGGATTCTGCCCCTCTACTGGTGAGATCCCAGCTGGAAGAATTTATCCAGCTCTGGGGTCACAGCACAGGAAGGACATGGACCTGTCAGAATGAGTTCAGAGAAAGGACACCAAGATGATCAGAGGGATGGAGCACCCCTCTTGTGAGAAAAGGCTGAGAGTTGTGGCTGTTCAGCCTGGAGAAGAGAAGATCTCTGGGGAGAACTTATCCTTCGGTACCTAGAGGGAGCCTACAAGAGAGCTGGAGAGGGACTTTTTGCAAGGGCATGTAGTGAAAGCATGAGGGGCAAAGGCTTTAAAAAGACTTGGATATTAGAAAGAGGTTAATTTCTGGGAGGGTGATGGTGCATTGGAATAGGATACCCCAAAAAGTTGTGGCTGTCCAATGTCTGAAAGTGTTCAAGGGCAGACGGGGCATTGAACAGCCTGCTCTAGCAGAATGTGTACATCCCCACTGCAGGGGCTTGGAATGGTGTGATCCTTAAGGTTCCTTCTAACCCCAACTATTTCTCAACTCTTTTATTCTGATCTCTGGTCCTGCACTTTTGCAAGACCCAGTCTTCACTGGCAGGACAGACAGCTTGAGGTCCTCCTGCACACCAACTCTCCTGCTTGCTCCTGCCACTGTCCACCAGTGCACACCCCTGCTGCCTCGCCAGTTGTTCTGGATGACCATTCCTGTGACTTTGAATGGACAGCTGATATAAACATTTTTAAATACATTTTTTACACATTTGTTTTTCAAAAGACAATTTCTTCAGTAAAGTTCTGCCCAGCACAGCCAGTGGGAGCGTGCTGTAGCAAGGGTGTGATATTCAGAGATGGTACTGCTGCTAGCATAGGCTTTTCTGTGAAAATAGTCCTACTTTGTGCTAAAATTGTATAAGAAGCGATGTGTAAATGGCTAATAGCTAAAATATTAAATATTAAAAAAACCAAAAAAAACCAAAAAAAAACCCAAAAACCTAGTAGATATGGAACTTGGTATCAGGTAAATTTTGGGTGCAGGTAATCAAACAGAAATGTAATTTTAGTCTTCACTAACAGGGACATCAGATAGGCCTAAAATATGGGTCTTTTTTTTAGCTGTGTGTAGGACCTTGATGGTTAAGAAAAGGATGGTAGAGATATTGAGTCTCAGTGCTGACACTGCCACAAGATGGTCGGCCTCTGACTGCTTTTCTTTGTATGGATTTCCGATGAGTCTGGATACTTTGAGTGAGAGAAAAGGAAGTGAAAACAATGATTTCAAGTCCCAGGTATCTTAGACTCCCAGGATCCCCGCTGGTGGATCTTAAGCCTACATTTTTGTGGGGGGGTAGCTGTTTGGCTGCCAGATGTCCAGCAAGTCCTTCTCAGCAGGGCAGAGGGAGCAAAAGCAATCAAAGAGATTGTGGGTTGAGATAAGGGCGGGGAGAGATCACTCACCAATTACTGCCACAGGCAAAACAGACTCAGCTTGGGGAAATTTACATAATTTATTATGAGTTAATAATAGAGCAAGATCGTGAGAAATAAAAAAATTTAAAACCACCCTACCCCTACCCACCCATCTTTGCAGGCTTGACTTCACTCCTGCCTACTCCAGCAGCACAGGGGAATGGAAAATGAGGAGTTCAGGAGTTTTTTCCTCTTCTTAACTATATTTTTTCCTCTTTCTAAATACATTATCCCAGAAGCACTGGAGAAGCACATTGAGGGACTCAGCTTTGGCTAGCAGCAGGTCTTTCTTGAAATTGGCTCTGTTGGACCTGAGGGAAGCTTTTGGTCTCTTGCCAAAAAGACACCTGTGCAGCCCCACCTCCTTCCCCTACCAAAACATTGCTTCCTAAGCCCAAGACAACGAGATAAAGGAGTAAACACATATTCTGTTATTTATTGTGCCTTCTGCTTCAAGTAGAAGGGGTCAGGGCCTGTCCTTAAGCACTTAGAGAAACAAAGTAGACAGCAGCACAATAAAAAGATAAAAACACTGCTGAGGTAAGGAAGACTGGAACTTTGAAGTGTTACCTCCCTTTTATGTAGTTTGAAGGGTTTGGTTTGGTTTGGTTTTAGTTGGTGTAACCAAGTTGGGGCCTGCCAGAGAAATTGGAATGAATGGTATCAACTTTGAAAGACTTACAAGCTGTGATATGTGGGTTTGCATCTGTGAATTCTAATTTATGGAAAGACATTTGGACAAAACAGCATTGAGTATTATAGGTTATTCTTCTACTCAGAGTAAATCTTTATCTACGTTTCAGCTATCAAAGACATCAGTAAATAACAACCATCTTTTGTATTGTCAGTGGAAGTATTTTGAGATCTCTTTTTTTCTGGTGAGTGAATGAGACACTAGGAAAATGCAGGATTACAAAGGTAAGAATTAGGAAATGTGCTTAGCTGGAAGGATATATCAACAACTGTGAAGGAAGTAAAGCACTGGGAAGAAATCTGTTGGCACTGAGGTATTTGACTTTGTTACTTCTTCCAAAATTAGCAGTAATTCAGGCATTGAATGCTAGGTTGAAATCCAGTTTGTAGCTGTGAGGATAAAGGACAGTATAACTAACTTAGCAACTTTTTTTTCCATTCTTTCCTTTCAAAGGTTCTCTGGTTTTGAAAGTATGCCAATCCAGATGTACAGACTCTTGACCTAACTGATTGCTTTTATGAATCATTAGCCAAAAGCTGGGAAAAGAGAATTAAAGTAAATTGCAGCCAAATCCCAGTCATTCAGACTGGAAATGGTTAGCATTTTTTAACTACACAAAGTTTGTCTAATGTAAAGAGTTGCAACAGTTCTGCAAAAAAACCCTGCAACTTCTTCCAGTGCCCTCTTCTTTCAGAGGCTCTAGGTTCTCACTGAATTTGACTGTTGTCGGGAGAGTAGCTGTTTGAGAGGTTTTGTATACAGTCTTAACTGAAAATGCAATGAATAAATTTAAAGAAAGAAAGCACTCTCTGCTTATAACTCAATAGCTCTGCAACTGTTTCCTAGTTTTACCTTAAACTGCTGCACTGTCTTGATTTACTGTCAAGTATCTCTAAATTTTGGAGATTTAAGAAGATTACACAAAACTCAAGTTCATTACTCTTTTTGGTAAAATGCTGTGCAGTAGCTTTGCTGAGACACATCTCCCTACCTGTTGACAGTGACTTCTTTTTCTCCCTCCCATTCACATATGGCAAGAGTTATATTTAGGTATGCCAAAATAAATAGTAAAAAACCATTGGAAATAGGCAGCTTACATTTTTCTGTCATGGCCAGCTGTTTCCAGTGGTATTGACTCAAGCTAAATTATTGGAGGATCTCCTTTTTATTTCATTTTGTAGGCTATTTGTTGACATATCAAGTTTATCTCAATTAGGGAAAATGGGTTTCTGCATTTGTCTTTAAACCATTTCAGCATTAGATTTAAAACTGACAAATTACTTCTATATTGATATAGAGTCAAGGGTAGTATGTAGTAGGTCACATGATTTATATTGATCTGATGAACTGTGGTATTTAATTTAATAATAATAAATGTTTTTCTGGTCTTTTCAATTTAAATATTTTCTAGGTGTACATACAAGTAGGGTTATATTGCATATAAGTAGAGTTATAATAACCCTAGTTATTGTAGTACCACAATCCAATTTATATCATTTCCAAATGATGCTTTTAAAATGTTTTAAAATTGTAAGTGAAAAAAGTTTGATTTTCCTTTTTAATCATCACGTTTCATCCTTTCTATTAAATCACAGATCTGCTACTGAGAATAGATAAAATACATAAGGGAAGATCTCACACAAGCTTAAAAAGGTCTTAAAATAAGCAAGAATTATAAACACAGATTCCAATGTCTTTCTGAGGCATTTATCTGCATGGGCGTTCTGAGGTAAGACCCATACATTCTATTTTCAACATCATTTTTAAGATTGAACACATTGTGGTTTTATTTTAGAGTAACACTAATGCATGCAGAATTGTTTCAGCACTGCAGACTCATTTTTACCAAGCTGGAATGATTCAGTGTTAATCACTTTTTTGAAAGGAGGAAGAAAAGCAAACATGGTGATTGCTGTGAATTGGTGAAGATTAAATTACTGGACACAAACTCAGGATTGCATTGGTAGGTAACAATCAGTTTATTTTCACATGGCACTTTAAATAATATAATTTGATACTTGTAACCTGACCAGTTTTAAACACGGAAGAAAATCAGTGTTTGTTCAGCAGATGTAGAAGGTAACTAAGCATGTTTATTTTACTGTAGTTCATAAAGTAGCTGGATCCATCAGATATGTTCAGATCCTATCTGTACTATATGTCTTATCTACATGCATATTTAAGGACAGATAAATCCGCAAATTGATTAGCTTGTTAATATAATCTAAAGCCCTGTGGAGTAGACTGCCCTATTCCTAAGCACAGTGTGAAGTGAATTTTCACACTTCTAGAGAATTGTATTTTCTGTTAGTCTTGTATTTTGGCAGGCTTCGTTTGTCTCGGATGAGAAGAAGCTCCTGTGTATGTTATGCATGTTTATGTACACGTAGCGTTAAGTGAGCAATTATGAATGCATCTGCAGATGTCATAGTGCACCTGAAAAAATGCAGAGCTGAGCACAAGTCATGACCCTGCTGTTAACATGCTTTATCCTCACTTTCTCTTATTTCCTCCTTTGCTTTTGTAAAGGAATGGGATTTGGATCTGTACAGCACTTGTTCCATGCTGCCACTTCCAGGGACATGAAGTCACTCTGCACCTCTGCTTCCACTCTCAAGTACTCAGGATCTCTCTCCAGTTTCTTCTATGACCATGCTTTGAGCTGATGGCTCTGCATGATGTGTTCACTTCTGCTCTTCTGTGTGCTTTTTGATGTGGAAGGCTTGCCTCTCCACACATGTTCTCCTAGTGAAAGATGAAAAACATTACTGCAATGACGCAATGCTTTGTAATTATGATGTAGCAAACAGCTGGTATGAGAAAAGTTTCAGAGCCATACTTAGGGGACAAAGCCATCTTATAAAAAAACTGAAAACACTAAAAAAGGCTAATGCTTGACTGTAAGCTTCTGCAAAATGCTAAAATTGCCCCCCCAATGCCTCTTCATGCTTCTGCAGCATGGGTGTAACTATGCTGACACTTTTTTTCTTAGTAATATTAGTCTAGTGCTCCCTAAACTCTGAGCAGAATATTAAATCAGATCTGATTAAATTGGGTTCCCTTGATAGAGCAGAAGATTGCTTAAACCTTTCTAATTTGTGACCTATGATTGTACTCAGTTAAATGTGCTATTAAGGTCAAGGTCTAACATAAAGTCACAGAGTACACCACAAATTCATTACTACATTTTAATTCATGTAGTGACACATCTAAGAACATGCTTCTTTACCTTTGACCCTCAGTTGTAAAGGAAATCCATCTGTTCTTACTAGGTTATGCATACCCCTGGAGACTAGATTGCCAGGACTGTTAAGGATAAAGAAGGTCAGGATAAGGAGACATCTGTATAAATACTCTGTCATTAATATTCTCCTTCATAACGAATGTTGGCAAAAAAAATAAGGACCACAATCAACAATGTCTCATGACAACTTTCAGAGCAGAGGACACATTGAGGGGTATTTATAATGTCCATTCCACTTTTCAGTCTTGCTTGGATACAATTAAGCGGACCAAATAAGGCACCTAAATTTCCTCCCAGTTAATAGCGACAGGTACCGTCAAGGCAGTGATTCAACACAGTTAGATGCTGAAGAGGCAATACAAAAACTGTCTTTGTTCTGAAAAACAATGTATGTCAGCAAGATGAAATGGGCACTGAGCAGTGAGAGAAAACCTGAAGGAGAAAAGAAAGTACTCAATTATAGTGACAATTAGAAAGTATTTTATGGTAAGTAGTCCTATCCATGTTCTTTTTATGTACACCACATTTATTTGGCTCATTCTCTGTATGAGTATTTTCAAAGGTTAAAAACGGATAGTTTATGCTTTCTTTGCAGTAGCTATTCAGCTGGTACAAATGTTATGTATTTGGTTGTATCTTGTTCTTTAGCACTGTCAACCGCCTGTCAATCTTCATATTTGCAAAAAAGAAAACACACCAGCCACCCCACTGTGCTGAATGTGACAGCATTGTAATGTCAGAGGACTGAGAGACAGGTGATGGTTTATGATAGAAATAAATCTTTTATGAGAGCAAACTTGGGAGAATTGCATGCTTTTGTATGGAATATATCACTGCGCAGCTATCACTGACATTCTTCCCAAATGCATCAGTTTCATAAGGCAAGGGTTTTTTTGTGTCTAATCATGTATTGAGTCACTGCAGGGAAAAAGGAGAAGGTATGTGTATCTATATAACAGGTAATATATATGTGTATGTAGAAGTGTTCCTGTCTTCATAGATATTTGAGAAGAATTGGACTCTTTTAATGATCCTTAAACTGACTCACACCTTTATGGTGTGATTCTGATCACTACACAGCCTGCAAGAGCTCTTCTGTGTATGCATGGTGAAACAGGACAAGGTGATTTTTGGAAGAAGACTTTAATTTGAATGAGAGGACTTGGAGTTAAACTGAATCTCTTGGTATACAGTGGGATGTAGCATTTTTGGGCTTCTTTTAACATGTTGCCTGTAACTAGGTCACAGAATTATTGTAAATGTTTTTTTCTGTATATGTGTAAAAGAGCCCTATCGTCCCAGAAAGCCACACACCCCACAGCCAGGTAAAATAATTTGAAGAATTTTATTATGAGATTTCATTTTTTAAGTTATGTTATTACACAATAAAAAGAACTGTTAAGAATCATATAAAACTCCCAAACCTCTGATTTGTTTTTTGTAGAAAAAGCTTTGATATGTGTGAAAATTTCTGTTCCAGAAAGCCAGAATGTCATAACAAACCTAGCAAATAGAGTTGCAATTCTAGTGTCCCCTCAGCTGTGTACCCAAATAACGTACAGCACTTTTTGTCATTCATTTTCTAGTCTGGCCACATATTAAATTATGATTACAAACCCCCACCCTGTTTTTTTCTCTTTAAAATAGGAATCGTTTAAGTTAAAATGAATACTCAAGGCAGCCAGTTCCACAAATACACAGGCTTGATAAGAAATAAACCCATTATTTTTCATCTCCTCCAAAGTTTTATGCAGTTCTATGCTATCCTTTCCCTTTCTTATGCTGCTGCTATTTTTCCTCTTTCGTGTTGTAGTTGCTTATTTGACCACCCCAATTGCTCTGCTATATTTGGTTATGCCTTTGCTATGGATTCATAGCAAGGGTCAGCACACAGTCATGCAACCCAAAGGGCAGACCATGGGTGGCAGTGTCTTTGTTAGCAAGGCAATCATATGACAGCTAAATTGTTTATCTTGATAGCTGCTCTATGATGCAGCAGTGGGCTTTGAGGTCCACATGCTGAAGCCTGGACAAAGACCTGTGAAGTGAATGGAAAATGCAGTTATTTAGTTTTACACTAGGAAAAAAAAAAAAACCAACCCAACAACAACAACCAAAAAACCCCAACCAAAAAACAAAAACAAGAACAGCAACAATAACAACAACAACAACAAAACCCCCAAACAAAACAAAAAAACCCAACCAAACAAAAAAACCCACCAACCCCCCTCCCCCCCAAAAAAACACCCCCACACCAAAACATTCTACCTCTTCCATGAAGATCCATGCCAAAATCCTCCAGAAATGCCTCACAATTCTGTCCAGCTGCATAATGGCAGTGGTGAGGGTGTTTCAGTGAACCAAAGACATGACTGCTTTGCATGTGACATCTGTTTTAGTCTCATGGCACTAAGTTGGAGTGCAGGTTAAAACAGAATACACTGACAGGCAGATATTGGGAAGGATCCCAGTCTAGCCTGGTCACAGTTGAATTTAATATCCAGTTAATTCCATCTACCAGTCCTGGAAAGTGAAACATATTATTTGATACACTCTTTTGCCAAATAATTCCCACTAGTAAAACTACAGGCTCTGTAGCTTGGGGGTGTTTCTTTTGTGAAGTGGCTGAGTTGTGTTTCCTGTCTATCGTGTTTGAACTAAAACCTCAAATTTTGTCTTTTTGCACAAACATGTTTCCAGGGACCTCTGTCTGCCTTTATTTTTTAATAAAAGGTATGATTATTAATTAGAATAATCAGAGGAAGGAGCAGGAAGAAGGGGATTTCTCAACCCAAACAAATTCCCTCATTCACATTTTTTACCACTCTGTTTATTTGCATGTGGTTTTTCACGCTTTTTTTGAAACTCTCTGAGTCCCATCTGGCAAGCAGCACAAAGTGTCTCTTCCCAAAACTCCCACTCTAGGAATGCTGTGTGATGCCAAAGCACAGGATGTGTTAATGTGAAGGCCAGAGCTAGCCTGCTCTGCTGTCAGTTCATCCCCTGCCAAGCCTTGCTCTCCCCAGCACAGACACAGGCAGTGGAGAAAAGTCAACAGACATAGCTCAGATCAGTATTCAAAGCCTTGAGAGCTATCCAAATGGTCCAAATGCTCTTCCAAGTGACCAGGCATTTGAACAGATCCACAGTAGTGCTCATGAACCTGCTCCAACAGCTCGCTGCAAGTTTTGTAGGCTTCAGAGCTTTCCCTTCCCACAATTTCCCTTCCTTCTGCCCTCTTGCTAGAGCTACTGCCTGCTCCTGTTTGTCCCCCTGTGCAGCCTGGGGTCTCCTCTGCTCCCACTGGGGAGAGGGTGACCTCTCCCTGTGTGGCTCAGCTGTGCTGAGGGAGCAGGGAGCTGGGCTTCCCATTCTGTTGGCATTGGAGCTGCTTCCTGCATTTTTGCAGGCTATGTGAACTTAACAACTAATATATTCTGGCATCAAGCAGTGCTGTAGCCTGTTGGTGTATTTATACAAGCCTGAGAATTTGCTATGAGATCCCATGAAAGGAATGGCTAAAGAACAGATCTCCTTTTAGATTAATGGCTTGGCATCTTTTTTTTTTTTTTTTCTTCCATGCACAAGCTTTGTCTAGCCTTTAGGACAGGCAGAAGGTCTGTCACTAGTTTTAAATAGAATAATCTGAGCCATATTAATGGCTGTAAGATAAAGTCTGGATATCAGTATATCTAAGTCTGTGTAGCAATTTTTTTTCCCAGATTGGAACTGAAGTCTCTCTAAATTGCCCCCCTTCATTTGAGCTGCTTTAGACTGACCAACAGAAGAGGATAAAATAAAGAAACAGAGTTAAATTGCTGTTTACTTACAGGCTTATTACTGAAAATAACCTATATTTCTCTCAGTATTTTAATAAGTGGAGAAAATTACTATGAATCTCACCAAAGTTAAGAACAGTTTTGAAATAGCTGTGTGCTTGTAATTAATTTTATAAACATCTATGTCTATTTATGTGATTAAGATATCAATTTTATCAAAAAGTAATGTATGCAGAATGCTTCTCTATTTTATCCATTTTCCTTTCTAGATATTAAACTAAAAAAGAGACTAAGAACCAGAATTTAAAACCCTAAATGTAACTAGCAATTTCAAAAGGAGAAAGAGAGCCAAAACTATTTCACTGAAAAGTAGTAGGTCTTAATTTTTAATATTATTTGATATTTGATAATACAGAAAAAAAATTGTGCAGAAGTCTTTCAGCTGAACATTTCAGAGGGTCTGCACATTTAAAAACTATGATAACAGGACAGAAGTATTTCCCTTGGTAGCAAACCTGTAGCAAACATGTTATTAAAAGGCTGGAAAATTGAATGACCCTTTCTGGAGAACAATATATAAAGTACAATCTCAAAAAGATTTTTACTGACTACAAAAGGACTTTAAAACATAGTCTTAGATATAGATGTGTATAAGACTTTGTAAGAACTCTTGTACAAAGTAATAATTGCATTTTCTAATATTTTGATATTTTTACTATTTTTAATATTTTCACTCAAGTTTGTACTTTTGGAAAACCAGTTTCTCTCCGAAAGATGGCTTTGGAAATCTCTTTTGTTTACTTTAGTTCACCCCATTCCATGCTCCATCATTTAGATTCCCTACTAGTTCCTTGCCCCTGCTGAAAGTCTACGTCCTATCTACAGGAGCTGCTTTCAGAAGTTAAAGGAACACTAGAGAACAAGGAAAAACTCTTCAAATGACTTATCCTTTAATTGTGACCCCTGCTCACACAAATTAGGTCAGCTGGAATGTCCCTAAAAACGAGTCAATTCTAATCATCTTAGAACACTGTCCTTTAAATCTACAGAACATATTAGTGTGCAAATTACTATAAGTTTAGGGCAGCTGAGATTTGCTTACTAGAAAGATCTGCCAAAGATTATTCACTTTTTCTCTCCTAAAATCAGCAATGTAGATAGAAATCAATATAGCCTAAAGGCTTGATGGAAAACAACACCAGTTCATGTATCTATGCTATATAAATAAAGAATAAAATTTTTAGGAGGGAGGATATGCAACATATGTAAATAGATGCAATGGAAAAATGAATACCTCTTTTTAAAATTCTTCTGTCTTTACATTATCAGCAAAACCTATTGAACATGAAATATTTCAGAGCAGAATATTTTGTTGCATGATTTGAAAAGGAAGAGAGCTGGGATATGAAACAGGCCTGATGGAACGAGGAATATGATGGTGAACAGGCTCAATAAAGTACTAGGAAATGACAGAGGGAGACAAAGCACAGAAAAGCTGTGAAAATAGAGGGATCTCCATTTAGAAGGCAAAATTTAGATTCATAAATTGAAAGTAGAGAGATAAAAAGTTGGTAAGAAGACTTTTAGACAGGATAAATACAGTCAGAAAGACAATGAAACCTTACTGCCTTTTTTGGAGGTATTCTACATCTACCCTTGGGCTCAGACTGAGAGAAAAGATGAGATTTTTTTCTATATATTGTAAGAGATTAAGGAATAGATTTAAAAGTATTCATGTAGTCAGTGAAATAAGAAACGAAAATTAAAGGTGAACTGGATCCACAGGACAAAAATAAAGTACAGAATGAGAAATGCTGTTCAGTCTTAGATGTTTCAGAAGGCACATAACTTTGAGTTGAAGAATGAGCACTTGGAGGGTTACAGATAGAAAGACAAGAATCATTAGGACAAAAGAGATTCCATGAGCCTTTGGAACCTTCTACAGTTGTTAATTAACTATTAAGCCATTACTGTTTTTCCCAAGAATCACAAAGCTTTGGATCAGATTTTTTGTGAGAAGAGTCCAAGGAATGGTCAGGAGAATTTATCAGGAAAGATGAGGCGAATGAAGACAGCAATGTTGATTGATGATTTGTTATCGTGGGGTTGAAATTAGCATGAATGGGATGGATGAGAGATGAAAATTAGAAGCTGTGTGCGGATTGGAGGACCTAGAACATTCTCCATGTAGACCCTTGAAGGAGACAGCGCCATTATCTGCTTAGTAAAAAGAAGACAAAACTGAATATAAAAGGTTTTTGTGCACTATAACAAACTTCAACCATTATAAAAGCCAAAATCATGAAAAAGAAATTACTTCTGGGGGTTTGACCTTCTCTTCCTACTCTCTACAGATGTCTCTGAAACAGGAACACAGACTGCACTAGTTAAACATGTTGGAATGCCCACTTTTTCAATTTTTTTCCTACACTTTTAAGCTTGAACTTCCCTGAGTATTTTCCCCCCTTCATACAGATTGCCTTTAGCAGATTTTGCATGCTTTAACTTAAATATTTAAGTTAAAAAGCACTTGCAGTAGTTCTCACTTGTCACAATGGGGTATATATATTTTCACACAATCCAAACTGCCTATGCAGATGAAAGCCAAGAGTGGATATAGAGCACTGGAACAGAACTTCACACCTCATCTACTTTTAAAATGTTGTTTCCTTCACAGGAGTAGAAAGAAAAGTACTTTACCATTTCTGTCTCTAAAATCCACATGCTAAAGAACTGGGCTACCTATTGCACAAAGAAAAAAATACTTATTCATTATAAATGAATAAGTATAAAGTGTATTAGCTACAAAAAAGCTTTAATGGCCAAAAATCACTGGTGTCCCAGATGCCTGGTGGTTATTAGTACTTGTATCTTCAGAGATGTCACATGCTAAAAACTTGATTCATGAAACAAAGATTGAATTTGCTTAAGTACTTTTACAGATGTAATAGCAAGGAACATCTGATTGAGCATAAGAACTAAGTGAAAATCCTTTTATATCTTGTTTAAAATATTCAGGAAAATGAGAAAGACCATGATTCTTTCTGGTGAAGACCAAGCAGGCTTTACCATGAGACCTGAGTTGGTCTTGAAGGTTCTACCAGCAGCCTGTGTGGCCAGTGTCATCTTTAGCTACTGTCATGTACAAATTAAAGTGGAAAATTTTCATGATAGTCAACATAATATCAAGGATTGAAAAAAGAATTAAAAATGTTTGTCAACTGACAAAAGAAGCTTTAAACAAAAGCAACATGAGTATCTTTGAATAAATTATTTCAAAATCATGTATATTAATGTCTCTGTACATTAATTAATTAATCTGTACATGTTTAGAAATCATGTATCAAATATTTAGAGATGTCCATATATGTCTGTTAGGTGGGATACCACTGTAAAAAGTTGGAAGTGAAAAGATTTTTATGATCTCTTGTAAAATTAACACATAAAGAATAGATTAAATACTGCATTTAGACACAGCCTTCATTCTCACTACTGAGGGTAAAGTGGGAAGTCTTTTGGGGTTAATTTGTTATTTACAGATTATCTCCTTTTGTATATATGCAATTTTTCTCCATGCTCTTCAGGCTGATGTTTCCTTCTTAGACTCTATCACTGAAGTTGGATCTATTTGAATATTGACAAACAGAAGGAAGTAATTGAGACTGAGCAGGAGAAGCAATGTATTGTGCCATGTGCAGTTCCTGGATCTGTAAAGGTATCATCAAAAATCACAGATGTCTAGCAACATTAACATTATTAACATTAATGTTTGATTTTGAATATGTCCTGGCTACAGAATTTTACTCAGAGCATTCTTATATTTTCATTCTAGAACTCCTTGTAATGTTTCTGTCATGTATGCAAATGGTATCTAATGTTGTGTAGAGCATTCAACTCAAATGTCTTTTCTTCCATGCTGAATCATGACTGCTTCTTCTGGGTTCACTTCTAAAGCATACATTTATTTTTAATCATTTTATTTAAAAGTCATGAGAGTCCTCCCTCTTGCTAGCTGTTCATTTCATTTGCTTTTCTCTGTCATGAGCCTTCAGGGATTATTCTTTGTCCTTGCATTCCTGAGAGTGGAATTTGCTGGGGTCTGATAAACATGCATTTCATGAAAACACTAGGAAGGGAGAGCTGGGTCAGCAGGGTAATCCCAGCTGCCAGCACATTTAACATAGCACAGAGAAGTAAGAGTCGACAGCAGTGGGATGGGAAGAGCAAAACAGACCTTCAGCCGAGATTTCCCATCTCTCATCTGTCCCTTTAATATTATATCAGGGAGTTGCTTGCACATGCATATATTTCCTACAAGTGTCTACACCTGACCCTATGTCACAGATTATGTGATCTCAGCATTATTGTATCTCCTCTGAGAACTGTGGTGTACTTTTGAGTGACTAAAGTGCTTTAGGATCTAATGCTACTTGAATGTGGATAGGATTGGATTCAAACAGGGCTGTGTGCATATCCCCTGTGAGGGAAGAATTGGAGGGTTTCAATTAATGTATGTCTGGCTATCTCCACTGCAGCTCCTGATAATTTCATATGCAGAAATCACATCACACTTTGTCCATATAAAAATTCAACTGAGAGACAAACTGTTTCCAGCTAAAGAATAATAAAACCTACTGACACCTGACTGGGAGGAGAGGCTGATGTACCACAGCACTGTGCTGCCGTCCAAGCAGCCTTAAAGTGCTGGGAGGATGGGTCAACAGAAAGCTGGTGAAGCTCATTCAGCAAGGCTAAGTGCAAGTCCTGTGCCTGGAGATGAGAAACCCCAGAAGTCAGTGTATGTAGGGGGACGCTCAGCTTTGCAGAAAATGGCCCAGGGGGTCCTGGTGGACACCACGTGGGACAGCAGAGCAGACCTGCTGCCCAAGTGAAAGGTATCCGGGGTACATTCAGAAGAGCAGTGCCAGCAGATTGAGGGAGGTGATCCCATCCCTCTGCTCAGCCACAGTGAGGTCTCACCTGGAATGCTGTGTCCAGTTCTGGGCTCCTCGGTACTAGAGAGACATGGAGCTTCTGGAGAGAGCCAAGTGGAGGGCCACCGAGGTGATGAAAGGACAGAAGCCTCTTTCTTAGGAGGAAAGGCTAGGAGTGCTGTGAATGTTCAACTGGAGAACAGGAAGTTCAGGGGAATCTCATCAAAGTGTTTGCATACACAAAGGGAGGCTGCCAAGAGAGCAGAGCCAGGCTCTTTGCAGTTGTGCTCAGTGACAGAACCAGAGACAATGGGCACAAACTGAAACACTGGAGACTTCAGCTGAACATCAACACTAAATCACTGTGAAGGTGACTGAGCACTGGCGCAGGCTGCCCAGGGAAGTAGGGAACGTGGGGTTTTCATTCTTGGAGGTATTCAACAGCTGTCTGGAAACAGTCCTGAGCAACCAGCTCTAGGTGCTCCATTTGAGCATGACAATTAGCTCTCCAGAGCTAATTCCAACTCAGAATTTCTGTAACTCTGTGATTCTACAACTCTGTGATTCTGCGAGTATGAACTTTCTACATTTATTCCAAAATCAATGAACCAGAGAGATCTTAGGATAGCCATTGAACTGCTATGAGCAGAATTAATTTCCTGTGTTCTCTGGGAGAAACCATATTGCTGTAACTTTAGCACTAATCTTCACACAATATGTTAGAATGCCCTGATGATGTAGGATCATCTATGAAAGGTTTAACAGCACTCACAAATATGTTTTTCATCACTGTTGTATTGCACCAGTTCCAAAATATTCTTCGTAGAATATCATAGTACAGTTTTCTTGATACCTGCTACCTTTTTTTCCTGCCATTCCTAAAATCCTTTCTCCCACTTTATTTGTTTTTATTAATTTAAATTAGATTCACAAGTTAAAGATATTTTTTCCTGCATTTACATTAGCAGAAGCAATATATAGTGTTATTTTCTTATCATTGTTTTGAATACCTGCTCACATACCTCTTCATCCTAATGCTAATGTCAGCAGGGTTGGGAAAAAACAAGGTTTTGTGTGGACTATCTTTCAAGAATTTTACACTATGCAGACTTAAGATGTCTCTTCCACCCTGGACAATGACTCTAGGTTACAATGCCATTGGTAAAATTAAAATAATAATCTGTTATTGTTCCTCTTTGAAACTTTGTAAAGCTTTCAGGATTTTGTAGGAAGGGAGAAGAACCCGTTAGGTATCTTTACTGGACTCCTCTTCAGAAGGGGCATTTCTTTGTCATTCTCAAATTTGCAAGTTTTCAGACATCCAGTGCAGTTCAGACTACTTCAACATAGGACATAGGAATTGCAGATAATGCATTAGTGTATGCTCTTTCTTGTACAGAAATGACAAGGATGCAAAAAATTGCAAACTTTCCACACATCTACCATTAATTCATCAGTAAAAACAGTCGAATCAAGAAATATTAGGCCACAACCATCAGTGGTCTCTCATGGGAATGACCTGCGAGGCCAAGCCTCCTCCTTGGTTTTTTTTTCTTTACATTGTTCTATGTGATGGTGTAACTGAAGAATATTATAATGTGCACACACAGAGGACAACAGTCTTTTAGTTGTGGGTTTCTCCTTAGCTTTGGCATTTCTTGACATTTGAGTAGATCACTATATAAATTCAATAGTATATAAACACAGGTGTTTTGGCATTTCAGTTCCTGAAGCTTTTTCTATTCTTTCAGAAAAAAAATATGTATGAGAGAAAGAGAAAATTGCAAGGGATACATGGACTTTGAATCTTTTCAATTTGCAAATAATGTCGTTAGTTTCATTTTCAAGATAGCTGTCAGGGCAGTCCATTAACTCAGTTGTTCTTGTTCAACACTACCAGAACAGAACACTCTCGAATGTTTTAAACAAAAGCAACAACAAAGCTCTTTCATCTCCACTTTGCAACTTATTTCTTAAAATATCAGCCACGACAAAAGTACCACCTTAACCAGCATTAGCCTATTTATTGCCAGATAGATTTGAGGTAATGCTTCTTCAATTAAACAATGGTGATTACTGTTCACCATCATTAGATTCAGTTGATATGTTGGGAGACAACACCTCATCAAATACAATATTTAAAGCCTGTCTTTCCATACACACCTAATGTACAAAGTATTGCAGAACTGCCACATACTTCAAATGGAGGGCAAAAATCAACTGCCTCAAAAATTTAACAGAAAGGACAAATATTTACCAGATGCAGGTAGGTTGCTGCTCTTGCACTACCTGCTCATAAATTTCATATGATATTAGGTGACATGTAAAATGTTCTGTTGTGGAATATGTTGTGGAAAAATTCACACTAAATAGTCTAAAGTTGTCCTCCAGGCACAGATAGAGTAAACCTAAGGGTTAATTCATATTTTGATGGGAAGTGAACTCCCAGAAAAGAGTAAAGGTTTCAAATGTCATGTCAGTGAGCATCCTCCCAAATAACTGCTACATGTATGAAGAAAGGATATGGTGTAGACAGTGTCTTTCTGACTACCCATCACTTCTGCTTTTCCTCTGCTTCCTCAGCCTCAGACAATGCTGCGCACACTGGGCTCAGAGGAAGGATGCAAAACCTGGGACAGAAGTAAAACAGTTCTTCCCATAGAGCTGGCTTTCTTCTTCCAAGCACAAGGCAACAAATACCTATTTAATCCTTTACATGTTTGAAAGCATTACATTCAGGAAAGCTTTCATAAATAATACCTCCCCAATGACTAATTATAAACGCCATTACACAAATGTGAGGAGCTAAATCTGTTTTCCAAGGTTACAGAGACAGCATGTTTCTCTAACGTGAGCTCTTTGCTCCAAATCTGATGGATACTTTATGTCCTATAGAGAAAACAGTAATGATATGTGATTTCGTGCAACAGACACTCAACAAGCAAGACCTGGTTGCAATGTTCTCTGCTCATGTAACTTCAGAGTGACTGCAGGGAAGAGTGGTGAAGAAAAGACATGCACATCACATGCATTTCTGAACAAAAACTTACACCAAACATTTGCACATTTGCGACACTATAACTGCAGCTTTGGTTCCTCTTATGTTTTCTTAGGAAAAGACACTCCATTTAATTCTGCAATTTATTTCCTTAGAAAATGTTTTGGAGTTTTTTTTGTTTGGTTGGGTTTTTTTTTTGGTTGTTGTTTTTTTGTTGATTTTTTTTTAATGGTTTTTTATTTGGTTGTTTGTTTTATTGGCTGGGTTTTCTGCTTGGTTTTTTGTGGGTTAGGTTTGGATTTTTATTCAAACTAATAGTTTTCATTGTCATAAATCTCAAATAACTGAAAAGAAATTTTTTTGATTGTTCAAGTGCTCACTTTTGGGAAGAAACCAAACATGGAAAATTGCCACCCTATAAATGAGTGATCTGTTTTGTGTGTGTGAGTTTTACAGCCATACAAGTGCTCTGCTATGTTTACATGCCTATATTTCAAAGCACCGTATGTTTTATATAATGATTCATGGCAATATCACCATGCCAACAAATTGGCATATTTTGTGTATTTATGTTCATTAAGGGGTAAGTCCAAGAGTGATTTAACTTCTAGCCCTGATCTCGTGCAGCACACACTGGAGAGGCAGGGTGACTCAGGGCTCTGGTTGCCTGTCTCTGCGTGCAAACACCAGTCAGCTTTGCTGCCTTTCGCTTACAGCACTTTTCAATAAGTGTTAAAGAATTGCTTTTGGAGCTGGGGAAAGCTGACAGATCCCCTGTGAGATTAAATGAACACACTTGCCAGAAGAGAAAGGAGAAAGAAAATTTGCTTGTTTAAGACATGCATGCTTTGGCTTGCTGCTGTCGGAAGAGAGCTTCTATAGGTGTTAGCAGTAGAAATGGACTGTGATTTAAATAACTGCTTTTATATACTTAGGAAATTGTAAGTAAAGAGTAACCAGATTAAGTTCTGATCCATTTCTTTTTCAGTGCACTTAAACCCACCAATACAAAACTCCCCTAAGCTCCAAGAACTCCAAGACCAAAATGAAATATGTTGACATTTTCTGGAGTGAGTTGTGAAAGGTAGGTGAACATTTAAATCCTTATACCCATATGTGAGAATTTAGACCTATCATTTTCTTCCTTACAGTCTGGTTATGTCTTAAAGATGTATTCAGAAATATTCATTTCATTCTGGTGGTGTTATTCAGTCCTACTGTTGGCTTACTTATCAAGGACAGGGATGCATAAAAAAATAATAATACTAACAAAACCATTGTGGATTGACACGCCAATCTTTCTCACAGGTACAGTTCTATCACCTTTTTAAAATCTGTCTATAGATTCATTGGACATGTAAACACATTGAGACAAACCAGCTATAGAAGGGTTTCTCCTGTGCATGCATCTCTTAGTTTTCTGCTCAGACAATAAAAACAATTCTGTATGAATTAATATCCAGATGGAGTCAGAATTAAATCAATGAACTTATAAACAAACTTTGGGGGGAAAAAAGTATTTTCTTTGCAGAAATTCTTCATTAAACATTGCTTGGAAGTTGTTACCCAGGGTGCAGTAATGAGAAAGTAGAACACTGAAAAGCCTGTGAAGAATGCCTATGATATTTATGTAATGTTTATTGTAACTCTTTGTCTCTTGCTTCTTGTTTTTCTAAGACATAATTGCTGAAGAGGAGTCTCCTGGAAGAGGTTGTCCCCCTGGCACTTTGTACTAATAATTACACATCCCTTCTTACTAGAGTCTAACTTATTAATTAAATTAGTCCTGATGTTTTGAGCAACTTTTCTGTGGTTCTGAATGAAAGGATAAAAAGAGTTCATTGAGGTTATTATTTCTCAAGGTTTAACACAAGATCTGTGTCTTCTTGTGAACTGGAAGCTGGCATCCAAAGGTGTTCAAATCTTGGGCTTGTCCATGGGCCCCAGTCAGACTGAGGTAAATCCATTAAATAAGAAGCAACCCCTTTTTAAAAAAGTAATTTTATAAAAGCTAAACTGTAGGTGTTCTTAAATAACCAAGAATGATTTAATGTGCTGTATCTGTTTGCTGATTCACAAGTCTGAGATTAGGCATATCACAAGTGGGCTGTTGGTGAGGCTGTTCATTATGTTTATGATGTCTTTTGGGGCACCATGGATGATTAGGAGGCATGATGTAGGTGGGCAAAGGTTATGTGCGAGCAGTGACAAATCTGACCTGTTCTGCATGGTCATGGAACACAAAGAAATACATTTAAATTCCTCCATTTGCCTTTGTATAGCAGAGACCAAATGTAGCTCTATACAGGGAGGCAGAGTGAGCAAATCACTGTGCAAGGAGGCAGCTAATTGCTGAACTTGATTGCAACTGCTAATCAGAGTCACAGGGAAAAAAAGTGTTGGGAATTAATTAGGCAAGGACCTTCAGAACAGCAGCAGGAAGCCTCCAAGTGACCTTTATTTACAGTCAGTTAAACAGAAGTGTGACTAAAAATGCCAAGGAGCAAATCAGATTATTAATATTGATTGCTTAAAGAAAATGAATAATTTAGGAGCAGTTAGAATAAATATGCAGTGACAGAGATGAAAGAGCACAATGTACTGCCTTTCCAACATTCATCTATCATGCAGCAGTGCCCCTTCACACAGAAATGGAGAATTTCCACCATCACAAAACATAATTATTTTCATGACCCAGCATGATTGCTGTATTGGTGCTATGAGAAGTGTTTCTTTATTATTATTATTTTCCCAGGGCAGCAAGATGTGGAGGGAGACACAGATCTGCTCAACAGTAGCTTTGCTCTTGGAACTTTTCAAAGAGATCAAATTCAGGTACCGTGGGATTAACTTTTAGTTCTTTGTCAAAAAATAGCAGAAATGTGGTATGTCATTTATTCAGACATACTGCCAGAGTGACCATCTTGAACAAAGCTTAAAAGTGTCTAGAAAATCTCCTAGTGCTAAATTCCCTCTCCTATACTCTGGGCTTTTTTTTCCGATGACTTTTAGAGTGATTATTTTTAATCTATCCTCCATTTTCCCTAGTTTTAGTCTTATACCCTAATATATTGGCCTGATAGGTTGCAGGAACATAGGAATAGATATTTTGTTTATTTCTGGTGGGGAGTTGTACAGTGATATTTTTTAAATTTACAAATTTGAATAATAATACATCATAAAATATAATAATAAAGTCAAAATATTATTATAGTACTGAAAGTACAAGACAACAATAAAATAGCTGCATGTATATTCACCTAATCAATCCCATTTTTCATAACCTTACCTGAAAAGAAAGCTGGGTAGCACTACTCCTGTATGTCTTATCCTATCTTTTTATGTCAGCTATTCCTCTCATCTTATTTTCTCTTTTCTTTTTCTTTCTTTTCTTTCCTCAGGAAAGGAGACAAAGATATATCTAACCAGGAGAAGCAGACCACACAAATATAAAACAAAATTGTTTCCCATCATTTTGCTGTTACTCTGTCCAATGACTTCCAGAACTGAAATTGAGAAGAAAGAGACGATTGCGGAAATTTTCTTTTTTCCTTTCAGAAAAAAAGAGTCCTACAGAATAAGTTTTAAAAGGGTGGTGCTTAGATTAATAGGGCAATATGATGGCTGTGTTTCCACCTTTACTGTTAATGGTCTCAGAGGTGGTGGCACGCTGCCTGTCGTGCTGCCTTCAACTACACAGGGGAATTCTCTGTTGGCTGTGTTTTGCAGTATTATATTTGTATAAATTAACACAAGGGTCTGATGACAGCACCCATCTGATGATTATGACTCAAACCTTCATGATCACGAGTGCCCTCATGCAGAGGAAATACATACATGGCACGGACAAAATGGGTCAGCACAGGTTTTATGTGTGCGGTGTATCCTTGGAACATAGATGCATGGGGCAAAATTGTACTTTAGGCAGCTTTGGATGAATCAGGAAAAACTGAGCTTTTAGAACACAGTCCTGCCCCTTTCACCTGACCACTGGCTGTCAAAGGCTGCCAAATGTGAATGAGCACTTCAATCTGTGCAGAAAGAAAACCTGTGCTGGTTATTCGTAAACCCCTGCACCTTCAGTCCTGTGTAAGCACTGCTTTCTTATGCACATTTGGCTTGTTAAATCTGGGCAGGTGTACCATGCAGTTAGGCAAGTAGGAGTACACTGAAATCAGTGGTATGAGGAGCCATAAATATTTTAGTTTTAATTTTCCCTACTGCCAGAAAAATAATTACTTATAGATGAAACAATGAGTTTACATCTCAGAGAATTGTTTTTATTTCAGATGACTTCTACTATTTGCATTAAAGTGACTGCTTTGAGTCCCCAAAAATTACAAAACTGATTCATATTCTTGCTTTGGATACTCTTCAGTGAAACTGAGTGTTGATACCAGCGCATTAACAATGCAAGTCAAGAAACAATGAACAAGGAAGCCATGGTCTCAGTACGAATATAAATATATTCCAGCTTTGTAAGACCTTACTTATGTGAATTAGGCCCATTGATTTCAATGAAACTATTCAGATGTACAACTACTCACATTTTGAACATTAATATGACAACAGACTACATTCATGCTACATTCACAGTGTGATGAAAGAATGAAGTGCTAAAATTAATCTCGTCTATGTATCTTTAATTAAGTCCCTTAGCATGGAAGATACTCTTCATTAACAAACCAGTATTCTTCATTATCCTATGGACCATAGAAACATTCACAACATATGATGAACTGACAAGGATAACATTAATGCATGAATAACGTTAAATCTGGCATCAAGAACTTGTCTTTGCATCTGAAATAGGACTCGTTTAAATGCAATTTTTTTAATTAATGCTAATAAAATTTTAGCTCACATGACAAAATGAATTTTAGTTTGTATGTGAACTTTAGCTTATATAGTGAATTACATCCTCATCTTAAGAAGATAATATATCTGGCAAATGGATGTTATTGAAAAATTAGTTACTTTAGGACATACATAGCCTGGCTTATATCCACCAGATTCATGCCATCTTTGTGAGCCTCCTAGTCTCCTGATGTTACAGAAAAATGCAAACAGAAAGAGAGCAGATTAAATGAGTTTCACTTTTATGTTAGGCATGCAAAGATGCTTGGCGACCTCTCATTCTTTCAAAAACATCTCATTATAAAATCCACTGTGAAGTTTGGGGAAAAAAAAATAAAAATCGACAGCTCAACTCCAGCCTGGGAGCAGTGCAGGATGGGGATAGCAGGCACCCTGCTGCTCTGGGCTGAGTGGCCCTGGCAGCGTGGTGTGGGAAGCCAGGCATGGCCCTTGCACACACAATGTGATACCTGGCTCCTTTTCAGTCCACACTGTTCCTCTCTCGCTTTCATGAATGCTGTAATTATACTGGTTGCCACTTAAAAGTCAGTGTTTGCCAAGACCTGTCACTGAGCAGCTTCTGAAACATCAGAGCTTTGCAGGAAACAACTATGTGGTACCTGTTTACAAATGCTGGCTTTTAAATGGCACCACTGTAAAGGAAGCCCTCTCAGCTTTCTCTTACTACACCAGTGAGAAGTAAATGATTTGTTTTTTCACATACTTTTCTCTACAGCCTTCCCCTGGTGTGTGAAACGTCTGTAACTTGAGAGAAGTTCAGGATCTTCTTGGGAAGTGCACCCTCTGAAAGGTCCTTTTTGCTGAATAAATTATTATTCAGGGGATATTCCTTATTTCTTCTCTGCTAACTCATTCCTGCATATTTTAAATCAATCTTATTTTTTTATGTAATATATAACTTATATTAAAAAAATGACAGGAAGAAGACACAGATTTAATATAGTGTAGGCTAAGAAGCTTAATCACATTAGATATCAAATATTTTTTTTTTGTGGAGGTATGTTAAAATTATTACAGTTGTTGAAAGATGGGTTACTGGTGGTTTATAGGTAATGTGAGCACTGAATGAGCTGCTGTTTGCTCTCACATCATGCCAAGACTTTTCACTCTCCTTCTCAAAAAAGGTTGTTCTGCTTTTCATTGTGCCACACAGTAATGTCAAGTTATTAGGCATCACTTGATACAATGGAATACATATTTAAAAAAAAAAGTCTCAGCAACGTAGATATACCTTTCTTGGTGCAAAAAACCCCACCAAAACCAAAAAGAGACAATCTCTTTTATCAGGAAAAAAATCCATGTTTAACAGGCCAATGTGCTGCACTCAGTAATGGAGGGGGCAGAGGCAGACACTGGCTGAAGCAAATGGCACAGAGAGTCTTCTGCCTACATCTTCTGTTCCTGTGCTTGCCATCACCCAAATGCTGCTGCAGAGCTCAGCCTACCACAATTGGAGGGGTGGAAAGTGGAAAAAAGGAAGGAGTGAGATGGGTGGGCTAAAAATTCAGAATTTATACATGGAGGGACTGTTAGTTCCAAAATTATTCTTTCCCTGCATGGCTGTCACTCCCTCACTGTTTAACTAATCAAATTGTGAAAGTACTTCAGCAAATGCCAAAATCCCATGATATTTGAAACATGTGTCTTGAAATAAAGCATGTGTTAAAGTGTTTTCTGAAACTGGAATAACAATAATGGAGCTTAGGGAATGTCAGAAATTCTCTTAAAGGAATTTTACTTCAACGTGGTGGAAGGCTGTCGTCACTACAGCCCAGCCAGCTCTCTGCAAAGGTACCTTTCTTTTAAATTTTCCTTGTAAGAAGCACTCAACACTGAGTGTTAAAAAGGCACTGGCAAATGTGGAAATGGATTCCAGACACCCTGATATGTGAGCATACTAATGCTAGAGCAAAAATGTTGATTATTTCAATGGAATTACACCTCAGAATAATTTCTCATATCCAAATAGTATTTGAAAAATCCTATCATATTTAGAATAATGGTCTAATCCTGAATAATTCTGCGAATCCTTCATCTCATGAAATTTGTGCTATCACACGTGTCGTGGATCAGAGTCTTTGTGAGCCAGATAAATGACAGAGAAGTAGAGCAGTACATGTCTGTACGTGAGAGGTAGCCATAGCCCAGCAGACAATTTAATCTCATCCATTTTCCAAACCCAGCCTGCATTATTGCAACACTGACTGATGTCTCAGTGTAATAAAGTATCATCCTTAGAATGGTACGTTTCTGTTTTATCCCTTTGTTTGTACATAGATTAAAGCATGTTCCCCATTGACTGTAACCCATAATTGAATCAAGGATTCTGTCACTGTCACAGACAGCAGGATTGGGGCTTGAGTGGTTTATGAGCATAAGCAGCACAATCTGAAGATTAAACTTCATCTTTGATCTTGAGACTGTGACCATGGATTTTCTGTTGGTAGCATACAGAAAGAAAAATAAAGAAAAAATCATGAATGAAAGACCTGGCGAGGACAAGAGGTTAGCTGGGGATCAAAGACACTTTTGCTTGGTGTGAAATTTTGATACAAACCAGTTAGATAAAATAGTGGAAAATTTTTATTGGTCAATTGTTTTTCATATATATAAATATATATATATATATATTTATGTATATATATAGGGGGGATCACTGGATCCAAGTGAGTGAAGTAAGCTACTTTCTTAGTCTTTTAAGCTTCTGAAGTCTCAGCACAATTTTGAATGAGGAAAAAATCATTTTCCTGCTCTTTACATGCAAGTCACAGTTTTCTTATGTGTTCCAAAGTACCCATGGCCTCAAAGCACTACTGCACAGCTGCTGCTACATATGTTGCTGCTAAAAGCTAAAACTTGCTGAAATAATCATTCCCAATGTTTGAAGAGAACATGTTTTAGGCATCGCTTGATGCATCTTGTTTCTTCAGGGAGCCTGAAGTCACAGCACAAAACAGCAGTAACATCAAAAATTCAGGGTTAATGTGGGCTTTTGTTGTCCCCCCTCTTTTCCCCACTCTGGTCTCTGGCAGTGTGAAGGACTACAAAAAACTGCTTGCATCATAAAGCTTTATTTCAGAGTAAGTGATAGGTTTGATGTTTGCACATAATTGTCCATGTTGGATATAAGAGCTGTAAATTTTTAATTTGTACATGGAAAAAGGACAATACAGGGAACACAGTGTAAAATTTTTAAAGAGTAAACAAAGGAAGAGGCGGTTTTACACCATCCACTGTCATAGGAGGAGAGATGCATTAAATATAAGCTCACAGGATCAATCATACATACAGGTAAGATCAAACAAACCATATGGTAACCCTGAGAGACAGATGTCCTTCCCAATTCTTTCACTCCATCAAGATAAATAGCTGCAGTTTGGTTACTCGACTGATGCAAATCAATAAAACTCTATTGAAATCTGCAGCAGTGCTGGGACTTTTTTTCTCCGTGAATCAGTTTCTCAAGTCCGGCCCACTATAAAGTATTCAATGAAAGAGTAGTTCAATATGTTTTAAATTTGTTTCTGCGATCTTTTTTCTCCCTTGAACTTCAATACTGGCAGCTATGACAGACAGTGAGAAATGTTCTGAGAAAGAAATGGAGCATGGAAAATATTGCTGTTCCAAACAGGGGGAAAAAAAACAAAAGAAACTTTAAAAATTTGGAGGAATGGGGTGAAAACATTGGTTCTAATGCATCTGAGGCCTTAATTTGTCACAAGGCTAGGAGTGATACAAAAGTGTTGGTCATGAGTATGGACCCCACCAGAAGTGGGAAATGCCTGGCTGCTTTTGCAAATTAAACCCTCCAGATTTTATGGCTGACCGTGGCACTCAGAAACTGACTTTAGTCAGGGAAGTTGGAAAATTCCCAGCAGTCCATGGTATATCTATCTGTCTATGGTATTTTTATTGCCACTTGTCTTTGGAACTAAAGCTGGAAGGCGCAATCCACGCCTTTCACACCTTGTGCAGAGCAATCCACCCCTTGTGCTAAGCTTGTGCAAGAACTGTACAGCACACAAGGGCTGAAAGTGTGAGGTTTGCGTGGTGCTGAGGCTGCATGATGCTCCAGTGCACAGAGCTGAATTTAATCCAAGGAGAAAAGGGCTATACACTGTACAGCGAGTCTAGTCACAACATGCTATTGAGGAGGACAATAATGAGGACATAGCATCTGGTGGAAGGAGGGACACAATTACTTGTCTTTTTTCTCTTTCAAAG
Organism: Fringilla coelebs; assembly: GCF_963513975.1. Lineage (NCBI taxonomy): Eukaryota > Metazoa > Chordata > Aves > Passeriformes > Fringillidae > Fringilla > Fringilla coelebs. The sequence goes on along the minus strand of NC_140031.1, from coordinate 55,027,551 downwards.
CAGCAGCTTTAATTCTCTTCTGACACAATTTTTAATTTCTGATGCTTCAATTTTAAGTTTTCAGTGAGGCAAATATAGTGCGGCAATATAAATGGAGCCAGTCGTAATTTAGCTCAGTGTGAACTCTTAATTGTTTTTGAATATGCAATTGCAGCCACAGGGATGGTGAAATCAAATTGGAGTAGAAAGCCACCATCCAAAGACAGTGCCTCTTTACACCAAGAGAATCTGTACAGCAGAAAGGCTTTTCCATACAGGCTGATGCAGAGCACAGAAACCCTGCTCTGTGCATTTGAACCAGAGCTGGGAAAATGAGCTAACAAATGTTGCTCATGAATATTCATAAGCATTTTCAAAGGAAGGAATTTATCCATGTTGACATCTCATTTATGTTTGCATTCTGCCAAAGTGTAATCATGAACAATCCAGTACGCACACAATTTAAAGTAAATTTTAAATTAAAACAATGGCATCTATTAAAAACTCAATTTTTTTCAATGAAACTATGTTCATGTCACTCTTCCTGACATATTTAAAAAAAAAGAGCACAAAATGAATATTTTGCACAGGGTATCTTGCTAGGAGTTCTGACACCTGCAAAATGATCTCATGAGAACAGTGATTACCCTACTAGTCACTTTGAAAGGACAAGGATTTTGGCTTATTTGGGGGCATATTTCCACATTTGTCTATAACTGTAGTATACAGACCAGATACCAGAGAGGTCTAGTTCCCAAAATCTCAGAAACAGTCCAGTTAAATTCTGTGTTATAGATCAGCATAAATGTTTTATTTTATGTGGATTAATAAGTGTTTCTCTGCTGAAGGCTTTGAATTTGCAGGTTTTTTGTGCAGTTGGCTTGTTCTTCTTCATGCAAACTTCCTCTGAAGATTTCCAGAATTTGGAAGAAACTTAGCCTGTGCAAGTAACTCACACTTGACCTAGTGCCTAAATGCAGTGGAACCATCATTGTGTCCTTTCCTCCCCAAACAACTCCCAGAGTTCTGAGAATTTTTGCTGAAGTCAGAAATGCGAGTTTATTCAGGAGTGTGAAATCATCCCATGCCTGTCAGCAGCAGACTGACAAGGACTATCGTTGTGATTGTGGCTATCTACAGGTTGAACGTAATCTCTGCAAAGATTCATTTGCCAGAACCTTTCCTTTAAATCCATACTCTCAGGACTACATAATGTGCCTACTATTTAAAGGCACCTCCCTTTCTGTAGCCTGCAGCTGGAATATGTATTGCAGGTTCATGCTTGCTGTCAGTCAAAGAAATGCTTTCAATTTTTCATAACAAGCTGTAAGTGTCTGCAAGTTTAAAAGAAAATAATAATAATAACAAAAAAGAAAAAGTGAGAGAGAAGTTATCTCAAGAAGCAAACTCCAATATATTCATTCCAAGGTTAGTGCTGTATAATTAATGGCATTACCAAATGAAGCTGAAAGTGTAGAGTCTGCAAAAGGCTAATAACAAGGATCAGATATGCACTGTCTTTTTCATTCATGTTCTTACAGTTTCTTGTGAGCCTAATTGAAGTCAGGGGGGTTTTTCCACATGACATTTTCAAATGTGGCTCTGATCAGTGGCAAAGACTGCATGTGCCCTATGGAAAAACCTCTCGCCGTGTATTGCTAGGGGAAAAAAATAAAAAAAGAACTCTTGCTCTACTCTTTTTGATTAAAGTTGCAGCCGGATATGTTACATTAGAAAACTGGGAGAAGCATTTTCAGCTGGGACTGGTGCAGTGGCCTTATGCATTTTTTCTCTCTAGGATTGCATTCAGTAAGGCTTTATTAATGGAAACAGACACGTGTTGCCAAAAAGCTGTGAAATATATCAAGTTTGCTTCAAAGTCTGTAAAACAATGGAATGTAGACCAATGCTGGAAAACACTTCTAAATGAATCCTTCTGGCATTAGGTTATTCTGTGATAAAAATTCACTTTAACAAGTAGGTCAGAGTACAGCTGCTAAAAGTAAGCAACCTGATGCAATGGAGGCTATGGTTTTAAACACTATCAAAATGATTTTGGATTAATTGCCTTCCTGCTGGCAGTAAAGGTTATTTATAGAATATACTTTAAAACAAGCAGGAACCTGAATATCTCTAATCTCCTACTAACCTTCTACAGCAAATAGCAAAGCATTAGCTCTGTGTGCATTTCTGAATCCAGTTTTTAATTATAACTTTCCCATGTTTACATGAACTTTGGTTTGCTTTTCAAAAACCTCACAAACAATTCCTGCAGCTGACCTGTGTGTAGTGGTGAATTTCTCCATAAAGTGAGTATTGATGAGCTGAAAAGTTCAGTGAACAGGAAAATTCTGCTGCTTTTATTGCCAGTGTGACAGGTTACTTTATTACCATGCCTTTCACAGCAATTTAACAGTTACCCTGGTAACAGATTCAGTGAGGTAATGGGATCAGAGGCATTAGAGGAGAGGAAAGGCTAGCGACAAGAGAAAACCATCTGCTGGCTTATGTTCTCGGGGCTGTTTGCTCACTGCGAGCTTCTGACAATCATTGTACTTGGATGTAAATGAAGCAGGTTAAACCACAGGCCTGCCCTATTTAGCTGTACTCTGGTGATTTGTCTTTCTAATTCTATTGAAATAATAATCAGGATTTGTTTCTGATTAATTAACTAACCTTTTGGTAAAAAGATTAGATAACGAAATTGCTGCCTATTCAGAGATAATGAGATTTTTATTACTCTGTCAAAAGGAAAGAAAAAAAAAGTACATTTATGTGTCACTAGCCACCGTGTCAAGGGAGAAAAATAAAGATTTAAATCTTTATGTCAGACATTTATTTCCTCCACAGATTAAATATATATTGTATTCTGTAGGTGCACATAATCATATTTAAAACTTTTCAGAAGAGCTTTTAGAACAACAAATAGGACACTAAATATATTTAAACCATTATGTATTTGTTATTAATTTGTTCCAAAAGAATTCTCCTTATGGAAAAAAACACTTGATGATTCAGAAATCCACTGCACTATGTGGGTGTATTTATAAAAGTGCAAAAATGTGAAGAAAGCAGTAAAATTTCAGTGTGAGCACTAAAGAGTGACATATGTGATTAGACTGCTACTATATATCTTGCCTGATAGAGCAGTTGGAGTAGAAAATGCTTTTACACATAGAAGCTTTACCTGTGTGTTTTAAACACCATGCAGGAAACTGGAAGCTTTTATAAGTAAATAAGGAATATTAATAAATATTTCCTAGATTCAAATACGCTTAGAATCTCTTCATGAAAGTCTCCTTGAGAAGGCACAGCTGCCTCCCTTGGTGAGTGACCCAGACCTGCAGAAGGTCCCTGCCAGACCCCGGTGGTTGGCTTGCAGTCCGCGCAGCGCCTGCCCGCCAGCACCTCCTGCTTCATCGTGGTCACCCCTGGCAAGGGACATAAAACACCTAAAAACTTGCTCCTGGGACCACTAAGCCAGAACAGCCATGAAATATGTTAACCATGCACAGCTGTGAGGCCATCAGCCATGTGCTGCACCAGGGGTGTCCAGGCAACCTCCTGGTGACAGAAACACGACGAGCACACAGCATTTGCTGTGGCTTACCCACTGCAAGAAGAGCTTTGTGCTCTGCTGACTGTCAAGACATTAAATGTGATTTGTTAATTAATAGATCTCTACTAACAATTGTGATGAGAGCATTTGCTGTCATGTGTACAAAGCAAGGGGAAATATAGGACACAGCAGAGCATTTTGTTTCAGTGGAGTTAATGAATGCACTCTCAGATTTGAGGTGACACTTACATTGGTGGCTTTTGGTTTGCTTCATTACTTTTACTTTTACATGTTAACATGAAAGGCTTTCATATGCCCAAAGTCCCTGCTTTTCCCCAGTGGTGCATATAGCTGAAAGCCAGCCAGAAGAGCGACCCAGTTAGAGAAAATGTCTTTGGTGAAGAGATCTGATGCTGAGCATTTTCCTCCCTGTTCCCTTAGGGGAACCTCGTAGTTTCCAGTTGCTGATTACCAAGTGTGGCCAGAATTTCTCCCTTTCTGCCCAGGCTTTCCAGTGTTACAGCCATGACAAAGGATGCTTTCTTCTACCAACAGAAAATTGTCTCCTTTTTTGCTGTCGTCCAAAAACTCTTACTGCAGGTTTTTGACCCCTAATAGCCAAAATCACTCAAAAGGCAAGCAAGGCTTTTGGCTCTGTACCAGTTGTAAAGCTCTGCTCTCCCATGCTGCTTCCCCTCTACCCATGTAAAATTTAGATTTAGCTTTAGTAATTATTATTAAAATTAGCAAAATATTATCAGAGTATCTCAGCTAAAGAGAATAACTATAGTTTTCCTTTTTCCAAACAATGACATCTGCAGCTCTACAGTTTCATGAAATGTCTATACTTAACAAAAACATTACTTCATTTTCATGGTATTTCTTTTGTGCCTAGGAGCAACCCTGTAATTGTTCACTTCAATTACAACATTACTATTTTATACTGAAACCCATTTTATCTGCATGCCAGCTTTTTATTTGTTTTACCAACTATATCTATTTCCATTACTGCAAGGCTGATGGTTTGTCTCAAGAGGAAATCAAATCCATTAATTCAGAAATTTCAAGCACGGCTGCCTCTGCCATAAGCAGCATTTCTTATGCTAATAGCAAATGTGCTGAGACTGAAAAGAACTGACACAGCTCTGTTTTTTATCATAACTTAAGCATTTATGTAAAAAGGCAAATCCAATAGTACTAGGAAACTATAAGTGTTATTATATATAATTCACTTTACTGAGAACTGGATACAGCCTGGTCTGTGCAACTGTGTGTTAAATCATGCTGTTTGTGGTTTTAACTCACTTGACATTTGGGGTCTGCTTTTGATCTTGGGTACCTCAATGAAAATCTGCCATTGTTCATCTAGCAACAACACAATTATTTCAGATTTATCACAGACAAATGAAGATCTGGATATGTTCAGCTTGCCTATTGTATTTCATCTCACAATCACAGTATACTAAACTATGGACTCTGTATTTACAAATACAGAAAATGCATTATGGAAGTAGGAAATCTTTTTTCCCAGCCACAAAAAATAGCCATTTCAAAGCTAATTTAGGTATTTCCAGGAAGCTGTATCCTTCCAACACCATACAGAAATAAATGCATCCCCCACTTCCCACTGCCTCCTCATTTAATGCACTTAGTCCTGTTGTATCACATGGGCTGTGTTCAATTAGATAGCTTAACAAGATAAACTCTGACTTTGACCCAGAAAAAAGCAAACCAGATTGCTGCTGAATTCTACGTAAGCTTTTCCAGGCTTTGTGACCTGTTTATGTCAATGAAAAATGCAAGAGATCCTTATTGTGAGGGCCAAATTAGTTTCTGAGGGTTTGGATTTTTCTTAAAATATATGTGTGCACAGACAGCATGTACAAGAAAACTGTGCCATTCTTGCCCTTCATTTTTGCGGCAAAACCCCTTAGTGCTGTAAATCAGATCTCATTGGGAGATCTTATACATTGGCCGCCGATAAGCTCTTGAGAAGTAGACAGGGCTTTTAGGAATTGCTGAACCATGAAGCTGACCTGCTTAGTGTTTTGTTGTAGGCTATTAAATCCAGGATTGGTGTTTTAAGATGATTCTGCTTTCTTCTTCCTTTGGCCTGGTTAAGCAACTCTACCCCCACCTCATTATTTAGCTGATTAAAATAAAAACTAAAATGAGAAACCTGCTGTTTGAAAATCCTTCCTTCACCTATCAAATTAATGAGAGTGACTTATGTTGACGTAGTTTATGGCCTTAGAAATTTGACACTAATTTTGCAACTGAGAAAAGATTTACTAACTTTGCACACCACTCAGCTTTGGTAACAGGGGAATGACAGTCTTTTCTCTAAAAACAAGCACTACATTTTGTAAACATGTTGTCTCATTGTAAATGGATCCCAGTTGGGTAATGCAACTTCTTCCCACTAGCATATTGACAATTATGCATGAAAAGACCAAGCACAAAGGATTACATTTCAGCTGGAATGCTTTTATTTTCCAATTTTTTCAAGTGTTTTGCAGTGTACCTGTTAGTGACTAGTTAGTAGCGTGCTGGTTCTTTTGCACATCTCTTTCATACTGAGAAAGAAATTAAATGTACCCTTTTATTTTTTTCTCTGTTTGACGAGTGTTAACAAGTGCAGCATTTGAGAAAACCCAACCAAATACAGCTTTGTAGCTGTTGCTACTAAATAAAGCAAAAGCCACCTGGTGACAAAGTTCACTGGGGCGTCATTTCTTTGTGTGGCTGAAAGAAAGAAAAGAAGAGAAGAAAAAGGACTCACATACTCATTGAAGTAAATCTCATTGAATCACATTCAGGAGACAAAACCATAATGTGTATGTTGTATATATATATGTGTGTGTGCGGATGTGTGTATATATATATATATATATATTTGCAAGTAGACATATCTCCGAGATCCTCTTTGATATGAATTAAGTTATTTAAATTCAAGAAGTAGAAGAAAAGTATTTAAAACTAGACATCACTCTGCTACAAAATGCAATTTTTTTGAAGTAGGCATGCTTTTATCACAAGTACATTTTTATCTCCTTTTTTTTTTTTTTTTGACCTCTGATGTAAATTCAGTTGCCATTGGAGCTGTTTTCACATGATCACTCTGTTTATTTAGGAAGTTTTATAATGACTTAGGAAATCTGAGCTCTCATTATAATGGTCTCATTTAATGAAGATGTCTGGTTTTAGTTTTCTCGTAGTCAAAAAGGAAAGGTGTGAGAAGCAAAAGAATCACAAAACAATAGGGTCCAACACATTAGAATGAAAAAGGATTTAATTTGTATATCATATACACAAGTTCTCGTGCTTTTCAGGAATGAAATTTAATTACTGTGCAATGTTTCTCCTTGTCTGTTCATCTATTGTTCTTTTTATAATTGCTCATTTATTACTTTTAGCACAGACAAAGAATCAAATTGAAAATTCAGCCTCAGTATCCTGTCCACATTCTTAACACTGATTCTCTTTATAATTTCAACAGCTGTGCATGAGGCTGCTAGTATTTCCCACATTCTGGGGCAGCAAAGTTTGTTTTCCTCCATGTATTTTATAGGCTCGCATTTCACTATAAGCCTTATGTGTGTATTCAGGCTTGAGATGATGAACAGGGTTTTAGGGCAGTCAGATCACAAGGTTAAAGGTTTGTTGTTTGGGATTTTTAAACAGCATTCCCAGAACTGCTGCTCAATTTGCTGCTGTGTCCTATCTGCAAAATAGTAAAATAATAACTCCATTAGAAAGTTACATTATGTCCTGCTGTGGGACTACTTCTACTCTGGCTGGAAAAAGGAACATAGAAGCTTATTAGTAAGAAAGCATATAAGGCTACAGCAGTGAAATCTAGATTATTTCCACAGTAATTACTGATTTCCAGCACCATAGCTATAAATATTTGTGCTAATACCGCATAAAGTACATGCCTTTAGAACATCAACAGTTCCTTCTAATGATTTCCAGTTTAGGTACTGTATTCCTCCATCAATCCCCTGCCTTCTGATCAATATTTGCTGATCCAGAAATAACCTGTTTAATTAGAAATGCATTTTTTATATCATTTAAATCAGAAAAATAATGATTAGATTTCTTTTTCCAACACATTCAACAAAAGAAAGAGCTAATTTGCACTCAAGGACCTTCCCCAAAGTGTCCTACATTTCTCCTAAAGTGTCCCACGCTCTGGGTGTGATTCAGCTCATGATTTTAGACACTAAAAGATGGACATCCTGCATTGGTCGTCCAGTTACTGCAAAAGGGCACAAATATTTCCAAGTGGAGATTTACTCCCTGTGTTTTTCCTTCTTGGTTAGAGATGGAGCAGGATTAGCTAGGCTACAGGAAGGAGATAAATTGAGTTTGAGAGTGAATCCCTCCCTGTGTTACCTGGGGTGTAAGAGCTGTGTGGCTCAAACAGCTTTCAGGGGGGCATTGTCTTAGGATGACCTGAACTAATTCCTTTGTGGGGCTCCTATCCTAATTTAAATTGTTCATTTTCCCCTTAGCTACGTACCCTGCCCTTTGGAACTCTTAAAATATCTTTTTCTAGTCTAAATACAACTTCTGACAAGTAATGCATGAGAATACCAGTTTGCTCAGCTGGTCAGGAATGGCCATTCATCTGTAAGGCATCTTACATGATATCTGAGAAGTCTGTTCTCAAATCAGTGCACAAATGGAATTCCCATTAACAGCAATACAAGTTATGAACTAGCATGAAAGTAAAGAAACTCCCTAATTAGAGATAATGAGACATCAGTCTCTTAGAGTTCTGAAAGGTAGTGGCACCCATATTTACTTTGAAAAGAAATGAACACAAAACTAAAAACGAAACATTGAGCTGATAAATCCAGGAAAAGTAATCTAGAGCTTGAAGTTCTGCGCAGTCCCTTCATGGAGACGTAAGCACATTTGACTATCCTGCTGAAAATATCTGCTTTGCAAGCATTCACTTTGCAAGATGAATTGGAAAAAAAAATATATGTGGACTTGAATATGTCTTCTTGGGTCAACACAAAAGCACATGAAAGAAGAAAACCCAGGGAATTTATGTCAGCACATGGGGAGTTCCTGATGGCTGGCTGCATTTCCAGATGCTGCTGGAAACCGTATTCATTCGAGCAATGCTCAAATTGTTTTTATTTATTGTTTTTTGATAATTGCTTTTATCCCAGCTATTTGTTTGTGAGTGCTCCTTTGGACATGAATTTTTAGGTCACCATGAACTCCTGATGGCTGAGTTATGCCAACTTATTTCCATTTTAGTTTAAAGAAGACTATTTCCTCAGTGAGGTTTGATATACATTTAGTGTATTTACAGAATACAGCCTTAATGTCTTCGGTTGAGGAAACCGATTGATTTTTAACAGTCTCATGTTAGAGAGACTTTCTTTGTATATATTGTCCACCAAGAAAACATTTTCAAGGCCATTCTAGAAGACCATAGTAATTTTGTCTAAACTTATCTTATGGGAATGTGGGTTCTGAATGGTTTTCCAGAAAAGGATTCACCGTTGATTTGCAGATTAAGACTTCCTTTAAAACAATGTGTTTTGAAATACACTAGGTTTTAATTGGTTTTGCTTCACAAACAATTTACATTAGTAGCTTATAGTCATTCTCTTTTAAATAAATACTTTGTTTCTTCATATGCTTGAACCTGAATGAGCCCACAGCATGTCAGAAATTCTTTTTACCTTCAAGTGTATGACCTTGACCTCTGTATCTTTTTGATTTGGCTTATCAGTCCTCAGGGTGAGCCAGTTTGTTAACGAACCTACTCTGCAATGATAAATGTTTCCTATTTAATCCTCTTTAAGAAATATGCTTCAGGTTAGAATATATTGCTTGGAATATGACACCAGTATTTTAAGCATAACTATCAAATGAAACCAGTCTAAATCCCAGGCTATCTTCTTCTGACCAAAAAACTGTGATCAAGCAACCTGCAGACATTTCCATTTATTTAGTACCTCAGTATTACAATTCTTTCCTCTCTTTGGACTTTTACAGAATATGTTTACAAAATTTAAGAAATACCTGTATATTTGAATAGATATTCTGCAAAATCTTGGTTTGGGAAATAGGTGTCTCACTAACTCTTAACTGGAAATATTAATGTTTGTTTTAATTATTTCAGCATTTAAAATCAGAGCAGTTGCCTATTTTGTTATATTCCTTCACTATATTAAATTCTTAGCAGCATGTTTTGTTAGAAACTTACCACTACTCATTTGAAAATTCTCTTCATAAATATTCAACAATAGTTGCTTAAGCTATTCTGTTTCAGCACTGCAGGACATTTGTTGTTTTTCACTAAAATGTCTGTGAAAGCACAAAATCAATCCCCTAGAAACAATCAAGAGAGATTTTCATTGCAGATTTTCTATCAATAGCTGAAACTGTTTTAATAGTATTAATGTCACCACTTTACAGTGACAGGAATATAGTAATAATAAGTTTACATCTGAGGAAAACTTTGGCTTTGTGTCACCTTGGAAAGGTTGAGAAAGCACAAGTTATTCTGCTAAATTAAAATGGCTTATCTTGGCAGACATAAATCCTAGATCCTGACAGAAAAAAGAAAGTGGGACATGTTGATGGCTAGGCACTTTTTACAGAGCCCATGTGAGAGGGCAGGATTTTGTTTAATCAGAGCCCACCCCATTACTAACCGTGGGTTAGTGAGACTTTCTGGGAAATGTTTCTAAGGTAGCATAGTGGTTGTTTTCTACCTTTGTTCACATACTTTATTTCTGTGGGTCATGTGGGCAGTTTTAGCTGGAAATAAAGATATTATACTGAGGGACTTGTGTTTGGGAAATACTGGAAAGAAGACCATAAATGCTGACCTCAGAAGAAACTGAGTAATAAATGATGCCGGTGGTTTCAGGATCTTGTTAGAAACAGAAGACATGGTTTCATTTTCAGGCTTCCAGCACAGATTATTTAGCACTGGCAGAACTGTACTTGAATTCATGGTAGTTTTCTAATGAAAATACATTTGTTTTAGCTGTCTTTTGACAATATGTTTAGAATCACTGTTCAAAACATTAGCCTTTCTTTATCTGCTGTGTACTCTATAGGTGAACACATGTGACTGGATGTCCATCAGTAAGATAATTTCTGTTATCTGTAGTGGACCATGCTTTTTAACTATGACAGTCTTTTTTCTCTACCATTAAACATAAAATTCTTTTTTACTTTTTTAATGAGAAAACTCTGCTTTCCAGAAAAAAGCATTTCTCAAATAATTAAATTCCTTGGACCATCAGGTAGTGTTTCCTTGGTTGCTCTGAAATGAGGAACTGCAAAAAACTTTCATAGCCAAATCTAGAAGCCATTTTTATCTGTGGAACTGTAGCAAGCTCTTGACATATGCCTGATTTCCTTACCAATGAAGAAATTGTTTCAAGAAGGATAGATGTCCCAAAATAGGAGATATTCAAGAATCTGCAGGAAAGAAATAAATAGTAAATTGATGTCTATTTCACTTGTTTTGGTTGTATCACATACCTTCTCTATTTCTCCAAACAGTGAAACTATGCTAACTTATCCTTTATTTAATAATTTGGAAACTGTCAATTTTTTTCCCTTACTGTCCAAGGGACTCCTATGAAGTCAGAGGTGGTTAAATCTCCATTAAGTACAATTTCTAAGTACTGTCAATATTTGGCAACTATATAGTTAAATAGTTTGAACTTATTGAGAACTTAGACTGACACACTTTTCCCCCCTTATTCACAGAAGAATGCCCTAGAATATAATTTCTAGTCCTTTCAACTTTACAAGCTAATGTATTTCTGAGATTTCACCAGCCTTGGTACTACTAATTGCTCTGAGCAAATACTGCTTGTTCCATGCTGTTCACGACACTTTTAATACTATGTGAGATTAACACTTCACAGCCTTTGCAAGATTTGGTTTTGTACGTCTCTACTTTACTGAAGTGTGACATTGTTGAAGGGAAAGCCCTGACAAAGATTTTTTACAGCTGTTGCACTCTTCTGTAGTCAGACCTTGTCAGAAACCTTCTCCTTTTTCATATTATTTTTGTTCTGCCTTGATCTTTCTAGCTACATCCTGGATTTTAGAAATTATGTTTAAGAAGACCAAGTTGTATATTTGAATTTATAGCCTACACTGCAACAGATATGTCCAGTCTGGAAAGGTATAAAGAATATGGAATAAATTAAAAATCTAAATTCCTTAACAAAGGAGCTCAAGGAAATAGTTCTTAATGTCAGATGCTTTCTAGCAAGTTATGCTTTATGCTTCTTACAGTGCACTGTGTGAAGTCCAGCTCAGCAAAGTTAGTGGAGCATTGTAGTAATGCTCGTCCTTTCTTCAAACCCTGCACAATCTTACATTGGTCAAAAACTACTTCTGCAGCGCCATGAACCGTGGCAGAGCAACACACCCCAATCTACCTTTAGGCAAAGGCTAGAGTATCAATGTGCAGCAATTATTGTCTGAAGATTTCTCCCAGCTGTGTTAATTGCTTGCTGTTTTCTTGGCTGCAGAGAAGCTGATGTTCTTTCCAGGTCTCTGTACTGAGGGCAAGTACTCATGTACATTTTTTTTATCATTATTTGTCATGCTATTCAGGCCAGTAGAATGATCCCAGCAGAAATTCCCCTTCATGAACTTTTTCCCCCTGGCTGGTGTACCAGCTCATGTCAGTAATATCTTTTTTTTCTACAAAGCACCTTTCTTTGTATTCTTAATTGTTCAAAGACAATTTAAAAAAAGAACAAGCAAGTACATCAAGGACATCTTCTCAAGATTTTGTGAATGTTCAGAAAGCCCAAAATTTTGTGAGACTCCAAAGACCAGGAATCAAATCTGCCCATGACCAGCTTAGAGCCTAAAAAAGTGTGAGCAGGATTGGACGCTGCAGTGCTTATAAAATATTGCAACTGTGTTATGTTTAGCCTCTCACACCAATATGAGCCATGTCTCAGCTCCTGCAAGCCACTAACTTGCTTGTTCCTCCTCTGAAGTAGAACATTTGACCCTCTTCTCCTAGACACAAAAGCCTGTACTAGCTTGAGCTGGCCTGCCATTAGATATTGGAATTTCAGCCTTTCCAGCAGCTCTTCAAGAAATGATCAGAAACCTGCCTGATATTTTACTGCAGCCATAATATTTTGGATTCTTGATACTTCCAATCACTTCTAAATATACAATAGACTTTTAAATACTTCTAAATTGTTTGTAAATGCCTGCTGTTTTATGGGGACACAGGTAAATGTGCATATCCAGGTTTGCCATCATCAATGGGAGTGCAGGGAAAAGCATGCCTTAGTGCCACCAGTAATGGCAATATTGCTGGTGCTGACAGGAACCAGCTATCTGTGCAGGTCACTAGTCCCCATCTCAGCCAGGGTGACTGTACGAGCGCTAATTCCAATATACAGAGCCCTGCAATCCTGTCCTGTTTCTGGGGTTTGTGTGTGTGTATCACCTCTTTAACCTTTTTTTAATTATTTTTTCTTTTACTTCTCTTTGACCATATTTGCATAGCAAAGGCTTGATATGACTAAGCTATTCAGCTTACAATCTTTCACCCTGAAATGTGGTTTACCTTTTTTCTCTGATTTCTGATCAGGCCAAGGCTGTCAGCATGTTCTCTAAGGAGAATCCACCATTCGCTCTTCGCATCATTCTCCTGGAAAATCCCTACGGAACTTCGTGATCAACAAGAAGCAGTAATATTTATTTCCCTTTATAGGGCAATCCACAAATGCTGGAAGCCAGCCTATTGCATTTTGGCACACTCTGAGAAATACAGGCTCTAAGCATTTTTGTCTCACTCCTTTTAGGACCAGCCATGCTGGGGCTCTGTCCTCTCTCTCTCCAGCTGTGAGGGAAGTGAACATGTATAATCTTTCTTTAGTACAATGAGCGAGCCATTCTCAACCCTCTTCACTGGTTCATTCATTCATTCAACGTTAGTGCAAATTAGGAAGAAAGGACTGAAATTTTGATTTTAAAATATTTATTTTATAGTTTGTAAGCAAGTGAAAATGACTGTCTGTAGGGAAATGTTAAGATTGTGTCTCACTGTTTTAACATCAATCCACTACATGTTTATGATCCTTTAGGAGCTTGTAAATATGATGATGACATCTGAAGATTCATGGAAGAAAAGAACTCTATAAAAATCCTTTGAAAATTACTTAGAAGTGATGGGGAAAAGATCCTGCATAAAACTTTGTTTTAGATTAATTTCCAGATATTTATGTTTCTAATACACTGCATTTTGTGACTCTGAAAAGACCAGAAGAATATGTTATCCTAATTTCCTGAATATTGCATGTTACACAGAAATTATTCTTCTTCTTAACTGCAATATTTTTTTGTTAGTGACATAGATTAGAAGTAATGTGGAAAATAAAGTTATATAAGCCCACATTTAAAACATTTTAACTGATAGTAGGTCCTTCATTTGAAGGATCTATAAGATCATATTTTATCTGTGCACATACTTGCTGATAGACTGAAAGTTGAGTGATTTTTAGCTTCATTATAGATAATGCATTATAGGGCACTGGTCAAAAATATATATACTATCTCTTTTCATATTTTCTACTGACTCTACTGATTCTCCACTGCAAATCAGTCTGACACGTATAACTTCTAATAATTATGTTAGGTTGCAGCTGTGAAGTGAGTATCACAACCTTTTCATAAAACTGGCCCAGCCTCATGATGTGTCTGTGAGGTAAGTAGCAGGTCAAAAAGTGGCATACCACAGATGTCTGAAAGGGGTTGCTCTAGACAGAAAATCTGTAACTGCTAAATGTGTAATCTCTGATGTAGAGTAGTTAGCTACTGCTCTTTGTAGGTTCTTGAGACTCACTGATAATTCAATCTTGCAAAATCCTGGCTTTGATTTTTGTGACAATTTAGCGGATAAATTTTGCCAGATTCCATCTTATTTTTGTTGATTCACTGTGGGTAAAAGAATCTCCTACAGCTCTGTATGCTTCTCACTAAACAACTCACACTTCCAATTGGGGAATGACGGATTTTGAGCAGAGATTTGTACAGAAAATGGGAATGAGTGCAACATCTAGCATGCAGGCCCCCATTTACACTGCATTGTGAAGAAGCATTGGGGAACTGGAGGTCAGGGGAAGAAACTGCTGTAGAATATTGGAAGCATTAGTAAAAATTGCAAACGTACAATTTTGCCACACCAAGAAATTTAATATATTAGTAAAAGCTAGAATGGGGCAATGGCAGGTTAGTACCTGCATTTTAACCAAGAGGGCGAAGGTGGTGTGTGGAAGGAAGACAAAATGTTCTTTCTAATGCAGGAGGTTTTATTCAGTACTGTGTAAAGCCTTAAAAAGGTTTTCATAGAAAAGCAGAGCCAAGGGCATGAAAGCAAATGAAAATAATAAAATATAATGCAGTTTTACCAGAGGTAGATTGCGTGAGACTAATTTAATACTTTTTTTTATATAAAATAACTGAATTCTTTGACAGGGTTAATAAAGTGGACCTAATCTATCTTAATGCAAAGTGTTTCCTACAGTGTCCTATAGTAAATCAGCACATAAGATGGAGATGATGGCTATTAAGATGGGAATGATGAGGGAGGAAGAAACTAAAAAGGAAACTGCAACAGCATATATTTAGGGGTGAATTATGTCCCTGGTGGCTTGGCATTTTCTTTAAAATATTCTGAATATTCTACTTTGTAATGTTATTTCAGACTAAATAGATTTCGAATACATGTAGGTGAAGTAGAGAGATGATGCATCCTGTCACATTACTGGCAGCAAACTAAAAGAATGTAGCATCTGTAAATAGGACAGGACTGAGAGTACAGGAGCTGGGGGGAGGGAATAAGAAACCTCTTTTGCGTGATGGCCCTCCTCTCCAAATAATGTGGTCCTGTCCAGAGGATGTCTAATGACCACAAGTCTGTCCAGTGGGTAAACCAGAGAAGGGCAACAAGGTTGTGTTGGGAGCTAGAGCACAACTCTTATGAGGATCAGCTGAGGGAGCAGGGGGTGTTTGGCACAGGGGGGTCCTTATCACTCTGTACAACTCTGTGAAAGGAGGGTGTAGCCAGGTGGGGGTCAGCCCCTCCTCCCAGGCAACCAGAGACAGGATGAGTGGAAATGGCCTCAAGTTGCGCTGGAGAAGGTTTAGATTGGATAATCAGAAAATTGTCTCGCTGGAAGGGTTGTAGAGCATTGGTACAGACAGCTCAGCAAAGTTATGATTGCCACCTGGGAGTGTTCAAAAACTATGTACATATGGTACTTGAGGACCTGGTGTAAAGGTGAACATGTTGGTTGTATGTGGTCGACAGCTGGACTTGATGATCCAGAAGGTCTTTTCCAACCTTAATGATTTTAAGATTCCATCATTCCTGTTCTTTTTCACACTCATGTCCTTTCAACTGTGGAGCACCTCATAACACATCTGTGTCCTTCTCCTAAACCCAGAAAGAGAAGTTAAGTTAAAAGGGTTTCTATCTACTTATTCTTGTCTTAATTGCGATCACACACCAAAAAAAATATCCAAAACCCGAAACCATGTTTAAACCCACTCACATGTGAAAGCACTATTTCTTCATATATGAAAAGCAATATTTTACAGATGTTTCTCATACTCAGATTTACAGGAATAGTGGCCATGTCTGCGCTCCTGGCCCTACTGCTGGGGTGGAGCTGACAGTAGGTTTCATCTCCCTTGCTCAGGCAGCCAAGGACCACCACTTTTACCAGGCTCTCTACTCTACCTTTCATGCAAAAATCCTCAAAAAATGTTCAACTTAGAAAGTGAAAAACTGGCTGCAAATTTCAGGGTGAAAAGGGCAATCATGTGGTAACTAAGTGCTGCTATTTCTTATGAAAATACCAATTGAAGTGTTTAGAATGACCTTGTAAACAAGGAATAGAAAAATGTTCAGTATATAAAATGCAAACTCATGTACTTGAGCAGGTTTTTCAGTACGGTCCTGATCAATTGCAGTGATGATAAACTATAAGCATACAGGTCATGGGATAACTGAGAGTTGTTGCATTCATTCAGTTGTGAAAAAAAATTAATGCAGGAGGTAAGGATGGGTAAAGTGTTATAAGCAGACATAGCTACGTACAACCACCAGTCAGCAAAATAAATGATCTTTGTGCTATTGTTTATGGTTCTGATCACTTATGTACAAAGGATTTAAACAGAAACTCAAAGGTCAAACTCTTAGGAAATATTTGAGTTGGCTGAGGATAGGAAAATAAAAACATGCTGTTATACCTAACCCACAAAACTAGAAACTAGAGGTGGGGAAACACACACATTCTGTATTTTTGAAAGGTCAAATGGTTTTCCAATGAAAAGATAGTTCAAGCATAAGGTAAACAGTTATGCACCTGTCATAACTCTGTTTTTGTGATATATTTAAATGAGTTTTTTGTTTCTCTATGGCAGCAAAATCGGAATTCTTTCCTGACAATTTTCTCTTTTTCTACCTCTCTCCTCCCTACCTAGCTGACATTTGCCAATACACAGATTCTTTTTTTTCCAGAGAGACAGGTTTTTGCTCTTTTGCATCACAAATTGATCATGGTCAGAGACAGTGTATTGGTATTCTGAAGAGTGCTAGGAACCTAGCTAGGGTTTGAGCAAGATTTTAAGACAAGAAGAAATCTTTTCTCATTAGAAGTGCCTTGGACTTTCGTGATTTCTCCAGCTTTCTTTGAAACACAATGCTTCACCTGCTTTCTGCCTTACATAGGAATTCTGTCTGGGGATCTCTTGGTTATTCTGTGGACCTAGGAAAATGCTGTTTTCTTATTTCCTTCACCATACACTCTGGCCACTCTCGATGTTGATCTCTTTAGGTTTTTTGGGGTTTTTTGCTGATGATCTAAATGGCATGTTAAGGAAAGCCTTTGCATGAGAGAAGCAAACAAGATGCATTCCCTTTGGGCATTTCAGGAAGCTGGCTGCAGACCCGTGGGCTCAAAGCCTATGTGATTCCAGCTGCCCAGCACAATATTTCTGTGACCCACACCTCCTTGCACCCTAGAAAAGTGAAGTCAATGCAAGACTTGACAAAGTTGCTTGAGAAAAGTTTCCCACATGAAACATAGCCTGAATTTAAAACAGATTCATGTTCTTTGTGATCCAAGTAATAATTCCTCATGACTCTTATTACTTGATAGTAGTATCCATGCGAATTTTTGTTTATTTGTTACCTTTGCTGTTGAGATTTTTTAGTGTGGAAACAATCTCACAGCATTCAAATCAGTCCCTATTCCTGAATGCATCCTATCGATGAGTATAGCTTGACATTTACAGGGTCTAGGTGTCCATCTTTCTTCATGATGCTCTCAGCATTAACATCAAAGTATTCTCTTCTTTACTTTGACCTTGCTGGCAGATGTCTGTATCTGTGTCTTATGATCACATAGACTCTGCTATTCCCTGTCAGTGTCAGTCTCTTGGTTTCATAAAATGTTTCATTCATTGAAGCTGCCTGATGTCAGTATGCTGGGGAAATTTGTCAGAAGCATGTATAATGCATCCAAAGTCTGAGCTCAGAAAGGTTTAGGGAAAAGATATGACACTGTACTGCCCAGAGACTGAAACTTCTGAGACTTTGGTTTATTAAAGTGTCTTCTGCCCCTTTACATTATTAATGCCCAGTTTTTCACATCCAAGGGCTGTGAAGTGCAAATGAAACTGAAGTGTGTTTGCAAATTGTTCTTTCCTGTGCTCCCATTCCTGTCTCAGTGCCTGGTTTGGAAACAGAAAGGGCTGGCTCTGAAATTCGAGGCTGCCATTTCCTGTGTACTTGATGCATGATAGAAGCACATTTGATAGTAGCTACACAAATGGGTTGGCCATATCCAAGATGCAGTAGTCTAAAGCACAACATGATGACTCATTGATATAATGCTTCATTTGGATGACATGAATGCAGTTTCTGAAAAAGCTAAGAATCACAACATATTTAATGAAAGCTGTAGTTCACATTTCATCCTAAGTGCACATCTCTGTTTAGAGCCCTCTGTTTAGAGCCCTATCATATTATGTTTTGGGTTCACTTTCATAGTAATAAAAAATGAAATATATCACTATGACCTCTTCCAAGCTGAGTCTAAAACTGATACAGTTTACTCTTGCTAGTAGAGTTTGAGCTCTCATCCTGGCGTTGAAAGAGCTAACATGAGATGTTTCATAACTGTGAAAAATAACATCATCAAATGTGACAGATGAGGGCTTACATAAGGTCAGTTTCTGAAGGAAAAATTTTGTTAGACTGGGGTTTATTTCTGTGACACAAATTATTGTTTTTCAAGAATGCTAAGTTTGTCAAAATACCAAAGACAGAAAATTTGTAAATGCACAACATTTATTTACCCAACAAATATCTGGATTTCTTACTATGGAAAGCATACTTGGAGATTTGTTTATTTCTGAAAACAGACTTATGATTCCAGTTTGCACACAGTGTCAGAAATTGTACTGGAATATTCTTATTCACCTTTCTGTACCTCTGCTTAGAGGAGAATTGAAAAGGCTCCTAAAACAATGGAACCTGACAAATTTAACACTTTTTTTTTTTAAATGTGCAGTTCTCATTCAATCAGAAATTAAATGGGCTCTATTAATCAGTAGTATTCATTCCATCCAGTAGTATTCATTCCGTTTTCATACCATTATTTACATTTTGTGGTTTTGAAATACTTCTGATATCCAGTGAAGTAGAATTAGTTGTTCCTAATTAAGAGCACCTCCCTGGAAGTTGCACCCTCCTAAACACATTAAAGACAATTTTTGTTAAGGGTAAAGTGTTGTGCTAAAAATTTGCATATTGATCCCAAGATTGTGTCAGAGATGCCACGTTATGACCTCTGAAAGTTTTGAAAGTAATGGGATATGACACATTCTAAACACCAGTGTAATCATTTATTTTTCCACTTTCACTGTCTTTTAGGATGCTATCAAGGAATACAATTCAAATTTTTTTCCATTATGATCCTGACATTATTTGTTCTATAACTTAGTACATGGTTACATTTTTGAGGTAGCTCTGTGCCACAAGTAAAAAATAATTCACGTATAATAAAATGGCTAGTCTTTATTTTTCTTAATAATCCACTTCATAAGGGGCAAAGAAATTATTGGCATGGAGTCTGGAAGTATGGTGTCAGGTAAACAAAGCACTTTACTGATATCTTCTTTATTTGTTCTGAATGATGGAAAAAAAATGCACAAGAAATGATGCATGATGATTAGTTATGCAGCACAAAAGGAAGAGTTTAATTTGAACTAGTAACAATGCCACTACAAAACAAGCAAAACATAAATGAACAATGACTTTTTCAAACATGCCATACTAGGAAAAAGTGTGGTTCGGCTCTGCTTGCAAATGCAAAGAGTCATGGAAAAAAATGTAGCTTTCAGTATGACCCACTCTAATCTTTCTTATTTATAGCATTATTTTTGTAGCCTTAAAATCATTCTGTTTTATATTAAACCGATTTATGCCATTTACAAAACCTGCTATGTTCACAGAAACTAATCACAAAAAGCAGCCATAAGCCCATTCCAATACGGGTTTCCTAGACCTATTTGCTGAGTAGGTTTGGAAGATTTCCTAATTACTTCTTAGTGTGTTGCAATAGTCATTAAAACCTCCTATTACATATGTAGAGTGCATGATTGGACAAAGATACAAAGTGAATGTGTATATATATATTTTTTCAACTTACCTCTGTATGACAGCTGATGTCTGCCAACCTTTTTCTTAGCTTTACAACAATTTTAGCTTCCTTTGGTTTCTTTCTTTGTACTAAAGATGCACTTACAATAATATCTAAAAGTGATCTTTTTAGGTTATTTTATTGAAATCTTGTGATATTATTCATTAGTATTATTTAGCTATATTTGCCAGCTTGCAGAGATCTAGAGCTGTTTTTTTTAAATTGCTTGTGTTAGCACACATATGCATGAGCCAAAGACTCACTTGTCCAACTGGGAAATGCCAGAGAAGCTAGAATATAACAGAACTAAAAGCAAAACTAAAACTAACAAAATTCATCTGCAACAAAATTAATCTTGGACTCAGACATAGACTAATTTTTGTCCATATGTGCTATCTTATTTCTTATTAAAATCTGGGGTGGATTTTTTTTGCTATTGTAAATGTTTTGGAACATCTTACAATGATGCCTTAAATTTTAGCTTTTATATTTTTCAGATCCTGTACCACACTAGTATATAACTCTGAACTCCATGTGCTCTGTTCACTGTTTGCTCAGACAAAACAATCCTTTCAGGCCCGAAATTCAAGGTCACCATCACTGCCTCAGTCCCTGAAAAGTGTAAACAAGAGTGAATTGGGGGGGAGCAAACTGAGTGTATGTCACTTCATTACCTGAAGCTGCAATTGGACACTTGACCTCTGATATGCAAACAGACCAAACTTAAATATGTCTGAAAAACTCTTGAACACCATCCACATTTTGGGTGTAGCCACTCTTGGAGGCTTTTGACTCTCCAAGGTCTATCAATTAAAGGTCTTTAATAAATATCTTCTTTATCCTCCAAGTCTGTCCAGCATCTGTTCTAGGCAGCCAGTTTGAGACATCAATACCTGCTAGAAAAGGAATGTAGGATCTAGAGCCAGCAATCAATTGAGAAGATAAAGAAGTGGAAAACTCTTGTTACATTATGGTTAAATTTTTAATAGATTTCAACCTATAAGCTTATCAAGGGCTGGGATATTGATTCAGCAGGGGAAGAAGCACAGTATGGGAGAAGGGAAAGGTTACAGAGGAAGGTTATGTGGTGTGGTTTATTTAAACTAAAATCTGAATTGTTACATGGCTCTCCTTTTCCCATTTAGAAAATAATAATGCAATCAAGGTGGAGTGTTTAAATATAGTGGTGTTTTTATGACCTCTGTATCGTTATTCATCAATCCCAGCATAACACTGAAGCACTATAAGCCTGAAAATTCCACTAAGGACCAAAGACACATCCTGGATATCAAAGCAGTTGCATTGTCATGAAACAGCTGCCTTCTCTTACGCAGCTCCATCTAAGTGGATCCCAGTACATCACTGTTTAACCCCAACATAGCTCTCCTGCTTTCCAGCCTTTCTGGATATTATGCTTTCCATGGAGGTCAGGAATGAGACGTTTACAGATATCTGCATGACAGTACTCCAGCACATTAATGGAGTTTCACTGCTTTAAATTTTACTATAATGAGCTTTATGCTAATCTTTACAAGTTGTGTTTCTAGACATAGATTTTAAATGAGAAAGAGATTATTATTTTCCCTAAGACACATGCCCACACTTCCCTTTTGATTCAGCAGGAGTACCGTGAGCGCTACAGAATACAGGATTTCACCTTTAAACATTAACACATGTATGCACAGATAGAATCAAAACTCAGTTTTGAAATTTCCACAGCTTTTTAAGCACTGTAATGGTTACAGTTCAAGAGAGGGAAAAGCAGTAAAAAAATCCTACTTTGTGAACTTCCTTCTAAGGTCTAATCCAGAGATTTGCAAGTGTGCTTCCTAGTAGAAAGTAAAGCTTAGGGCTTGAACTTTTGCTGAAAACATAGGTAAGAGGCTCTTGAGAGAGCTGCAGCAGTGGTTCTGAAATGAAGAAAATTTGTTTAAGTTTTGCTTGTTTTCTAACATATGTTGCTTTTGTACACTAAAATATAAAGAACATTTAAATGTAATAACCATTAAGAAACACTTCAGCTTTTGATGAAAAAGAAAAAGGAAAAGAAAAAGAAAAAGGAAAAGAAAAAGAAAAAGAAAAAGAAAAAGAAAAAGAAAAAGAAAAAGAAAAAGAAAAAGAAAAAGAAAAAGAAAAAGAAAAAGAAAAAGAAAAAGAAAAAGAAAAAGAAAAAGAAAAAGAAAAAGAAAAAGAAAAAGAAAAAGAGAAAAATAATTGCTTTTGGAAAAAAAAGCATAATAGACATTTTATGCATATTGTTTGTATCATTAAGGAAAACATTTTATGCATTTTCGATGAGCAACCATAAAGCAAGAATGAAAGTTGATGGTGAAAGAGCATTTGCTTAGTAGTAATACAGGTGTA
Organism: Fringilla coelebs; assembly: GCF_963513975.1. Classification (NCBI taxonomy): domain Eukaryota; kingdom Metazoa; phylum Chordata; class Aves; order Passeriformes; family Fringillidae; genus Fringilla; species Fringilla coelebs. The sequence goes on along the minus strand of NC_140031.1, from coordinate 55,004,904 downwards.
CATTCACAGAGAAATAGTTAGATCATATAGATAGAAGTATTTGAAGCCTATCTAAATGTCATGCAAAATATTTGAGAGCACATTTTTTGTGATAGCTGAAAAAAACCTTTATTCTGCTTTCAGATTTGTAATGCACTTTGGTTCTTTTTTTCCTTCGTAATAGTTCAATTACTCCCCAGAAAGAATTGATACAGGTGCCAGGTGCTTCTCTACATTTTTCAGCCAACATTCAGTATTCAAGACATGACGTGAATGGACCACGTCTCCCGTATTATGAATGGTAATTTAATCTCCATCCTCAATTCACCATGACCCCAGAAGCAAAGGCTGCCAATTTTCTTGGACTGTACCAAACTTTGTATAATTGTCTTACAGAGATTGCCTTTTCAGTGATTTCATTTTTATTTCACAAACCACAGCTTTTACTGATTCAGCTGCTTTGACATCCTTTTTTCTTAACTAGAGAGGAATGAATTTGATGGATATCAGCTGTGTGGTGGCACTCAAAGTGTTGCAGTCAATGGCTCAATGTCCAGCTGCAGACCAGTGATGAGCAGTGTTCCTCAGGGGTTGGTGTTGCACCATCTTTGTTAGCAACAGGGACAGTGGGACTCGGTGCACACTCAGCAAGTCTGTGGCACAATCAGTGCTGTAGGGGAAGGATGCTTGAGAGGTTCACAGGTCAGTGTAATCCTCATGAAATCCAGCTAGCGCAAGAACCTGCCTCTGGATCTGGGCCATCCCAAGAACAAATTCAGGCTGGCCTGAAGCTAGATCAAGAGCAACTCTGCCAACTCTGCAACTCTGTGGGTGTTGGTGGATAAGTAATTTCAACATGACCCAGCAACACATGCTGGCAGCCCAGAAAAACACTTGTATCCTGGCCTGCAGCAAAAGAATTGTGGCTAGCAGGGCGAGACAGGGGATTTTCCCCCTCTATGTCACAAGCAAGAGAACCTACCTGGAGTGCTGCATCCAGCTCTGGGGCTCCCCATATAAGAAGGACCTGTTGGAACCAGTCCAGAAGAAGGCCATGAAAATGATGGCCAGGCTGGAGCCTGGTTTACCTCTGCTCTTGAAGACAGGCTGAGGGAGTTGGGGTTCCTCAGCAAAAAGAAGGCTCCAGGATACCTTATAGCACCTTTCAGTACTAAACATGGCTTAAAAGGAAGATGGGACTTTTATGAGGGCATGCAGTAACAGCACAAGGAGTGATGGCAGCTGAAAGATGGTAGGTTTAGATTATATAAAAGAAAGAAATTCTTCACTGTGAAGGTGATGAGGCACTGGAACAGGCTGCCCTGAGAAGTTATGGATGCCCCATCCCTGGAAGCATTCAAGGCCAGGTTGGATGGAACCTTGAGCAACCTGGTCTAGGTAGGTGTCCCTGCACATGGCAGGGGAGTTGAAACTGGGTAATCTTTAAGGTCTGTTCCAACCTAAACCATTCTCTGATCCTATGATTCTCTGAAAACAGAAAAAAACATATACAAATGGGGCAAAATACCAGTACTTGATTGAAACAAATAGATCAGTTATACCGCAGAATATCTTTCTTTTGAAGAAAGTAGAGAGGAAGAAACCCCAGTGATAGACAGGCATGTGGAAGGGATAAAACATTTTGATTTTAAACAGTCTGAATCAGTTTTGTATTTCTGTTTTGTATACTTGGAGTAAGGCAATCTCATTTCTCGGGCATGATTTACTTACTATCTAGCTAGTGCAGCAGTAAGCCTACAGTGCCTACTATTCTAAATAATTTGAGTGATATACTTACGTAGATGACAAACATTTTTCAAAAGGTTTTGCAGTGAACTTAAGCCAATATTATGAATTTCTAGCTGTTGCCTGGGGTTGTATGAATTGTAAATTTTTAAGGATGAAAAATAGTTTAAAATTTTTTCTCTGTGTAGACAATGGTCCTTAGTGAAGGAATTCACCCTTTCTTGTTAAGTTGATTATACTCACTCCCCTAAAACATATTTATACACTTCATAAATGTCTGGATTATTTTGTACCTTTTAGTTTTTCAGCTAAAGAATTGTAAGAGTTTACCTTGAAAAATTTAATATGCTTGTGCTTAACTGTCCTCAGGCAAACATCTGCCACCCTGTTAAACGACTCTATGCTAGCCACTACAGTATGGAGAAAAGTGTCATCAAATAAGTATTTCAAATATTGAAGTGATGTATCTTGCTCTTTCAACTGTGGAACAGTATATTTTTCTAGGATACCAGATGAAAATGTTATAATCCAAGCCACATTTTACAGGAATTTCTTGCAGTGGTTCCATTTTTAGAAAGCAGGAGGAGCCTGTCTGTAATCACAGGTTTTCAGAAGTGCAGCTTTAGTAGAATCACAGAAACAAGAGCAATGGATCTTGTACCATAACAGCACAAACAAGCAAGATCAAAGCCACATCAAGTTAATTGAAATAACAAGACTTAATTGTAAAAGTCAGCTCTGAGTCACCCTTTAATTTGTAGTTCTCCTTTTTTATCAGAGATTTTCAAAACAAATACCTGAATCTATATCTTGGTGACTCAAGGCCAAGCCTTTTCACCAGCCTTAGATATAATCCTCTTTTTACAGAGGATTGTCCTCCGACAGACATGACTGTACCTTAGTTTACATGTTACTCAACACATACTGAACCACTGTAAATAATATAATCATAGCTAACTTTATCTACTTTAATTCATGCGAGCAAATAACTAATGAAGTGTTCTGTTCTACTAAAAAGATTTTTTTAATTATCTTTAAGGAGCAGCATTGCTCAATGAATCTTTATTTTTTTTTTTAAATAATTTCTCCTTCATTAAAGACTGTTAAGCCACAGAAACTGGATCAGTAGTATAACAGACTCAGTAACAGTAAATGAAGTTCTATAAGCTTACATCAGACTAATTAGTCTGAGGGATAAAATACAGGGAAAAACTTTTCAGGTTGCTTTGTGAAAGGCAGTTTGCTTAATTAAGCCAACCACTAATTGTTAAATATTTTTCAGGCATTAACAGAGCTGTGCTGACAGTAATTAAATTTTGATTTTAGTGGTATTTGCAAGGATTAAGTCACAATCTGCTGAGGCACTGAGGTTAGTTAATATTCACTTCACTGCCACAGCTGTCCTCCATTACATTACAAAGGACAGGAAAAGAGACAGCAGAATAGGGTGAAGTAATGAGAAATCTATTCATTCATTTGAACTGGCTCCACACTGTACAGCCTTCTACAAATGGATCTGATATGCATGACACACAAGTAGGCATTAAATCCGATTTAATTTGATACAATAAAGGACAGCCTAAGCTCCAAATGTATTTTTATTTTTATACATAAGCACTATGCACTGTATCAAAAAATATAATCATGTGATTATCATATGTTTAAATTCAAGTGGCATTTCTTTAATTATTAAAGTCTCCTCCAGGAGTGTAAACCAATTCCTGCTAAACCTTTATTTCTTCGAGGTGCAATGAATGAATCCTTCAAATTGCTGGAGTGTGAACTTTTGTTCCTGGTAGAATATTTACGGGGAAGATCAATGTTTTGCTTTCTTTTTCATGTGGGTTACTTGAGGGTGCCACTCTCTGTGGCAGATAAACAGGGCTTGAGCCTTGTCATAGCTACAATAGTGAGAAGTTGATCTTGGTGGTTTTTCTATACCACCAGTGTTTCACCCACCATGATGTCCTTTTATAGAGGTAATGTTGTCCTGGGTTTGGATTCAAATTACTTCATGTTTCTAAAAAATGCCAAAGTCATCAATTATGCAAACCCATACAAAATTGTTCCTCTCCATCTCATGGAGTGCCTTGTATGTTCTTCATTGTATTTAATCCTTTCTCCTCACACAGCCTCAGAACCCTCAGGTGTCATTAGGGCTCTCAACCTTGCCATAAAATTGCCAATATGAGCCTATAGGAGTAAGGTCTGATCACTCCCCCACTAAGAATGTACCAGACAGGCCCTAATTCTCTGATTGGGCACTGACTAATATCCCGTCTTTCTTTTGGATGGAGAGTTGTCCTGCAGAGATGTTGCACCAGCTGGGATATTAAATAGTTATCAGTATGACCTGATTCCCTTCTGGAAGGTTGAAGCTATACCAGATACCATGAGGTCTCTATACTGACCTTAAAGCCAGTGTGTGGCCATGCTTCAGTCAATCCATGAGAGCAAAGGAACCCTCTGAATATCAAAATATTTGTCATCTTTGTTATTTTTCTCCCCCCTCATTTTCTCCTGGCTGCTGTTCCAGTAGTATTCTATTTCACTTCATTTCATTTTCCAGCACTGTCTTAAAAGTTGTACCTTGCCTGCCTGCTTCTTGACATTTACTCACCAACCTGTTTCAGACCAAGTACCTGGTTAAACCCTTAAAACTTAAATAGGAGGAAGTATGTTCCTCTTTATCCTCTTTACCACAGTGTCTACCATAACCTGTGTTATTCCTGTGTTATTTCAATTCAATGTTTCCAAGGAAGGTGCTTTTTTTTTTTTTTTTTTTTTAATCTTAGAGAGAGGATTATCCCAGAAAAATGTAAGCAGAGTCATCCCCAAAATTCCCACAAGCACTTTCAGTAATCTCCTTCCAAATGTAGTTTGTGAATCATATCACACTGAGAGATGGGTTTTCTTTGGTGTTTCCTGTAGTCCTAATGAGACCTATTTTCTCCATCAGCAAAGCTGGTTTATGCCTGAATTCAGGAGAAAATACTGTGTTTATATCATAGGAACACATTACACTAGGACTAGATGTCATCAGCAATCCTTTTTGTGTGCATTATCACACATCTCAGGTTGTGTTTCAGCTAAGTAGCTGAGAAATTACTGGTGTGAACAAATTTATGGATGCAGATAATTTTTGCAGAATGAAGACATGAGAATGGATAGTGGAAGTAAAAAAATCAGTATTATTGCCATACTTTCAAAACAAATTGAAAGCTAAAAACTGCCTCATTCAAACAAATATTTCTTCTAATTCTAGTAAGAAGCACAGGAACATTTCCCAAAAAATCTTGAGAAAAGAAAGGATTTATGTTTAGTCATATTATATTTCAAAGTTTTCTCGAGTACAAAGGTCTGTCTTTAAAGAGGATCTTTTCAATAGCTATCTAACAAGTCATATTGAAGAAAAACGAATATTAGAGAATATAATTCATACCAGAACTATATAACATAGGTAAATGAACAATAAAAATGATAAATTGGGCAATAGAAAAGATTACAGAAATAATGCTTTCACATATTGGGCATTCATTAAATTGACTTTCCAGGGTAATTACTTTAACATTTCTACCTCTGATTCAGCACAGGTTTTTGGATCATTAAAACAGATAGTAAATATTACAGGGTTTCAGAATCTACTCTCGCAGACCTCTTCCTGGAAACTGAGGAACGTTGTCAAGGCCTTCGCTGAAGGCTGAGTCTCTTCTGTAAGTCCAAATTTTCTGAACTGAAAACTGAATTCACCAATAGCATTTTTCTTTTTCAAACCCTTCTCTTTCTATGAAGACTAATAAATTCACTCTGTTGTGCAGAGTAAAATAACTTTATATAGTGTACTAAAATTAGTGATTAATTAACATAGCATGGTTCATACTTATACTGTCATTTGTGTGTATCATGATGAGACAGAAAGGAAGGATTCATTTAAACATTTAAAGACACTGAGGATTCTTGTAATTCTGCTGTGGGTAGAGATATTAAATATATTGGCTAATAATTTTTGTCAAGAATATTTCTGGAGAATGTTGAACTTCCTAGCAGTTCCCCTATTGTTATGGTTCCATCTTCTTTAATGCTTCTGCCATCTTTCATTGACCGATATAACTTAAACTGAGAGTCATATGCTTTAGGGACTTTGGAGATTTACAGATACAAACTGAGTTTGTGGAAGCATTCTTTCAATTTTTAGTATCTGGCAGAAACAAGAGAATTCATGCAGTCTTACAATTGTATTTTTTATTTATTTCTCACTTAGGTTGATATATAAATACATATGAAAATTATAGTCCTCTTGAGCTAAGGTAACTTTTTCTTTGACCAAATCCAAGGAACAGCACATACCACACTAAGGCATGCTTTATGGGGAGTTTTCAGTTGGATTTACATGTCTAGCAAGCGAGATATTCAGGAAAAATTTCAGTAAGGACCTGAAATTTAGAATTCTTCTCTATAAATCAGTAAAGCAATTCACATTGCACTATCCTTATCAATAAGGTTTTTTTAAACTTTGTAAACTAAGGATACTGACGCTGGCCTGGCAGTCTAATTTTTCCTCCCAAAAAGCTAAATTTTAACACAGTACTTCTTGCTATGGGGTGTCATCGCTTTGTAAGGTGACAAATATAGGTCAAGACACCAGAGCCCAAAATAGCCAAGTTAGTTTGCAAGAGCTCCTCTGGAGAACAGAATGGATGTCTGACTGTTCAAACTGTTGATCTGATTTTTAAATTTTAACTGGCACACACTGGCAGAAGAATTGCTGCCTCTTACTAGGGCTCTGATCCATGAATGTGTTAAACCCATGCATGTTTTGAAATGAGACAGACCTGATGAAGTCCAAAGAATAGCTGCAGGCCTAAAGCTGGGTAGATACTTAGCTTTTTCTAGCTTAAAACTTCAAGAACTGGTTATACCACCAAAGAGCATATTTATATGGAGGAAGCGGATAATAGAACTAAAGCTTTTCAGTACCGTGAAACGTATAATTCCCTTCTCACAAGCGTGTTACACTCTTGCATAATTCTTCACCCAGTCCCTTAGATTAGTAGATTAGTATAATCTAAGTATATTCCTACTCAGCTCTCTGATCATAAATAAGATGCTGAGGACATTAATATATGTCTGTATGGTCAAGTAACCCCTTTTTCATCACTTTAATTAGAAATTATTCTCTTATTGATTTACTTTATAATTGCTATCTTTTTTCTAATCCTAATACCATTAAATTAAATAGATATCCTATCAAAACTAAAAATTTTGAGTATAGCACAATATTTTTAACATTTTTATCTGTAGCCTATCTTTTCCTGTTTTCTTTTACAAGCTACTTAATTCTGAGTCCCCAGATGGATACTCTATATTTTCCTGCATCTGAGGGATGTTTTCAGATTAACTTGTGAGAATAATGCAGGATAAAATAGTGGTTTACTACAATTTTTTACAAAGTGTTCAAGATAGGATATTTTAAGAAGCTATAATTCCTCATTAAAAACTATATGTGAAAACCAAGACAGATCACATACATACAGTAAGTGAACAAGTGCAAGAATGATTTCAGCAACAAGGAAATAGGGTGTGACGATACCACTTTGTAGGTGAGGGAGCCATTCAATATTACCTGAAAATAGAGCATAAGATGCCTCCCTGCTATTCTGTGTTGTTCAGTTGTGTTTCCAGGGATATTTCTATCATTGGGTGCCAGGTTCAGCACTTGCCTAGTCCCTTTTTGCTACCTAAAAATGTTCTTTCTCATCACATACTCTACAAAAAAAAAAAAAAAAACAACAGCTAAGTACTCTGTTCAAAATAGACATGGAAAGGGCAATACTGCTTTCATTGGTAACAGCTTAGGGGAAATGGCAATAAAATTACTAGCCTAGTGTAGGTTAAAAAATGGAAAAAAAATAGCTTATAACTGAGCAATTAATTTTCATTATGTCTCTTCCATTATTAACACTTCAGCTGATATTCTTTTCGGGACATATCTCTTTGTATATATTAAAGGATAGCATTTATTATGTAGTCTGCAAAGGAATATTCCATTTCATAGTGCAGTAGACGTAGCAGAACAGTAATTTAATTCCAAAGTCGGCATATAAAAAGTAATGGCAGCTATATATATTCAGATCATGAACATTTGCAAGACTACACTATAGGGTAAGCAGCCCTTTGTCAGAAGTCTTGTGTTTTTCAGTGTAGAATGGTCTGTGCTTACTCAGCTCATGTATTGCTACACCAGTTGCCGAACCTTCCACTCTGAACAAAATAGATGTGAAGCCAGGTTTTACTCAACACTTTCACTACCTTAGTCCTATCATTTCAGCTTCCTCTAAGTCACAGGGAACTACTGAGAGAGTAACATATTGCTGTATCCCTTTTTCCTGATGTGGGGGCTTATTTCACTTTCAACTACTTCACCTTTCCTCACATCCTTTTGTTAGGTGTCTACTAGAAAAAAATATATCAACCTGCCTTCAACTTTGATGGCTGCCAAAATATAGCTGGGTTTTGTAAAATTAGTCTTAAAAAAAATTTCTAATACAAGACCTATTCACCAAATTGTCACAAGGAAGTTGGATGTAATTATGCTGTATTTTATAACAGATTTACATGTAAAGAAAGAAAAAGTGAAATGATCTAAAGTGTTTAATGCATGCAGGTATTCTTACAAAAAACTTCTTATCTCTGGTTGTTCCTCTGTACAATGTAAATGGCTTATTTGGTCAAAATAAACATGAGTTATGAAGAGGAGAATGTATATCGTAACAAAGAGTTTCATCTTCTCTCGTGCCTGTGCAGATGATTCATTAAAAAGTCAACGATTTAAAGTATTTGCTTTATTTTGATCAGTGGTGTAGATTTCAGTATTCCATGTATCCAAGCCCTGTGTAGGTCCCTAAAGAGGCTGCTTTCCTAACAAAAATTCCATAAAAATCAGAGAGACATGTTTCTAGCATGTCAGAGTGAGACCTGCTGTAGCAGATCTAGCTTAAGCACCCATATTCCTTAACTGAAGAGGGCGGATTCTTTATGAGGGAGTTTCCAATGTGTCCAGCAGTTTTTCTCGGAATGGAGGAGGATTTAGGGCTTTCTTTAAGGGCACCGAATGGATTCCATAAGTCTTACATGGTGTCAGACTCTGCATGTTTTTCTAGCATAACTGAAATAGGTAGGTATCTATTAATTATCTATTAATAGATAATTACTTTTTTTAGTTTTCTCCTGGAAAGAGGAAAATTTGAAAAAAATGAGATATTGCTGACAACCGAGAAACTGGTTTACATCCCACCCCTTCTCCCACATCTCTGCAAGCACCTCACTTTTGTTTACTTTTTGTGACTCGTTTGTCATACTGAAAGCTGAACCAACTCCTGACTTTAGGCCACAAATGTAGTGTTCTCTGATAAAGCTTTAGATGAGCGAAGTCACAAGTATGTGAATTACTGAAGGGTAGAGGGACACAGCCTTTGAGTCTGGAATTATTATAAGAGAAACACTGGAATGTAATTAGATTTTTCCATTATTAAACCTTAAAAGCTGCTATTAATTGTGTTGCTCCAGCAATGACAACATAATGAAAGAGGAGAAAACTGCCAAGCACAATCACGGTTTGCGCAAAGCAAAGTAGAATAGTCAAATTTACATCTGCAGAAATTATTCTCAGCTAGTGTATTGTACAACACTACTGCATTGTTCTGAAGCCCGTTGCCACAAAAATATGGCCATTTACCCTATTTTAAATATTAATTAGGGATCTCAGAAAATTATGTACTGGAGCATAACACAGATTTTCTTCTTTTAAATACTGTAAGGTGAGAAAAATGTGACGACAGGCTACAGAATGTGCTTGGTGCAGCTTGCTCTCCAAAGTGTAGCATGAGTAATGCAAGGTTACTGCAGTAAGTACACATTTCTTATTGGATATCAGAGAAAATAGGTGTGTAAAATCCATGTAATTTGATAGCACATACATCACCATTGCCCTAGAGAGTTCTGAATCATAAGGATCATAAGGCTACATATTTAGCAGAGTAAAAGAATATTTCTCATCTTTTCTCTCAGAAAATTCTATGGAAATGAGTGGGGGATGGGAGAGAAAGCTTATAAATCAAGTATTAAAACAACAGGCAAACCACAGAGTTGCTGCAGAGACACAAGGTATATCCTTTCCTTTTATTTCGTGACATTTTATTTTAAGTGCCCCTCTACCCCCAATATTTTTAGTAGCAGCATTAAATTACAGTAGCACTCGTAGGGAAATACATGTGAGATTCACATGAATACCAAGTACATTCATTATGATCAGTGCTGAATTCCAAATGAGAATAGCTCCACTTTTTTCTTTTTTCCTCTCTGTGTTAACCTTCAAGGCAAGTCAACACATTTCAAACATCCCAGCCTGATCTTAATTTGGAAAACAGTCTTAAATATACCACTGCCAAGTCAGATCGAATCAAAGCCGTGAGAAATGAAGGCAAGGAGGAGGAGGGGAGGAATGACTGCCACAGCAAGGAGACACTGTGTGAGAGAGAGAGGTGAAAATGAGAGCTAACATCAGCTCCCCCGGGGTCTGCTGTAATCAGCAGACAAATGGTCTATACTCATGGCATGTATTCATTCTGCAGCAACGGGCTGCCAACAAGAGCCTTCCTGTGTCTGTTTGGAAATAAAGTACTAGTCTTCCTCTATTCAGATGCTTTGAAACTGAGAAGAACTGCCGACAAACACTGCTTTGGGCATTTGACACTGCTTTTTGATCTAGTTAGACAGTGTAAAATGAACAAATTAGGAATCTGCTACAAAGGAGTCTCAGTCTTAGCTTGCTAAAATATCAGGGTTTAAAAACTGGGTTTTTGTCATTTTTTTACCCTCCTCCTCTCAATTGTTTAAAATCAAGAAAGTACCTTCCCATTTTTTCATACTGGCAAATTGATGCTTTCTTCTGCTTCTGAATCGTCACTTTTCAGCTGCATGTCTGTGCATGAAAAGGACATTAATATCACACATAACAAATATATTTAGATATTCACCATCTAGATATTGTTTTAATTTGTGTACCTCCTGTCTCTAGATATGTGCTTTGGATTTTGAAATTTGAAAATTTCACTTCAAAACCTTTTAAAGGAATTTTCACATTCCCAGTAGGATTCTAATGTTAATTAAATTAACTTCCTCTTTTATTACAACAAAAATACCTTTGAGTCAGTGAAATGCCCATAAACATGGCTTAACAATGACTCTGGAGCAGAACAAGTAGTTGTTTTTTTTGAAGTACATTAGTTTTCAAATGTACTTTTTATCTTGACATATTGTGTGTTGGACACTAATGAGTTCCTCTGTGGAATGAAGTTACCTAGTGTGCTCTAAGTATCTTATGTGTGCATACGTAAAAGTCAAAAAACCTTTGAAACCACATCTCAATTGAAAGTGAGAAAAAATAGATAGGCTGTTAACACAGAGCTAAAAGCAGACATCATACAATGGTCCCCAAGACTCATAATGAAATTAGATAATTTTTTTAACTCAATGATTCAGATGGATTCATTGATGGAATAGCAAACCATTTCTAAGATCACTAATACTCTAATATATAATTGCAGGATAGCAGCTACTTATCCATTACATTCAGTTGTTCTGCCATGCTCTCGAGTTTAATTATCACTCTGCCTGAGAAAATACATTTTCCCCTCTCTCTCTCTGCAACAGCAAAATCAAATTTCAGTCACAGTTTGCATTATAATACTTTATCATAAATCCACATAAATCGTCCAGTTTAGGACGAGATTATAGTCATAGGTACCTACTGATGGAAAACATTTATGATGTGCAACTGATATTCCAGCCCTGGTGGAAGAGAATGTGCAAGTGCGGAAGTTCATCACAATTTCCTGGTCTGGCTGTGATAAAGAAAGAGACAGAAAACAGGCTGGTTTTTGCCTGTGAGTATCCCACTTCTAAGCTGCCTTAAAATCTCATAACAATGTAGCCACAAAGGCACAAGAACTTTGCGAAAATGTTCCAAGGAAAGGGTCAATGGAGCCAGTGAATAAAAACTGTGTGAATTTAATGAATGAGATCCCGGCTGTGTCCCACCTGCTCGCTCTTTTGGATGATCAAGCCTGTGCTCACACATATGAACAACAGAAAGGAGCTTGTTCTAGATGTGTTTTTTTTAATGTGGTGCATATGTATGAACAGTGCAGAGGAAAGGCAGAGCATGGATTGTAGATCAAAAGAAAACATTCTTGCTTTCTTATTTTTTAGTGAATGCTGCTCTTTCAGTAGGTAGTGGCTTGGCAGTTTCAGAGGTTGTGTTTCTGCTTAGCAAGAGGAGAGGACACAGTGGAAACAGAAGCTTCCTTTGCCAAAATTTTCTGCCCTAGATGAGAAGGATTGTGTTTACAGCTGCCATGGCATGCAGCCCCGGCAACTCAATATTTATTTGCCTTGTCCAGCTCTGTAGTTGGGTACTAATTGCTGAAGTAGAATACAGCTTCTAAGGTCTTTCTCTTCCCTCTGTACGTTAGCAAGTTGAGAGAGAGAGAGAGAGAAGTAGAGAAACAGAGAAATAGAGAAATAGAGAAAGAAATAGACAGTCTATAGTACCTGCAGACAGACTCTAGAAGATACTACACCAGGCATGCATAACCTACTGTTAATATCAGGACTAATTAATAGTTGAAATTTTTTATTTCTTATTATTGATTGCCATTATTTTTTGCTCTCTCTGAGAGATCTGAAGCATACTGCCATAGACAATAGGTTATAGAGCAGAGATGGCAGTTCTGTATCTATAGGGTTACTTCAAATACTGACACTTTTTTTAAAATGCAAGTGCAATGGATTTTTTGAGAGGATATCCCATGAAAGTCACTGTTGTTGAGACTTCTTTGTTCTAAAGGTGCATTTTACTGTTCAACTTATTTTGCAAATCCGAGATTCAATACTTGCTTTACTAGTTGCATAAAAAAGTACGCAAGTCTGTTATTTTCTAGGAATAATAAAAATCAGATATAAGAACTGTTATTAGAGAATAATGATGATAACTTCCAGATCACTAGTAAGTAGTTAATACACTGATGTTAAGGATTATGATGATTATCTGCTGCACTCTTCCATGATCAGGTCACAAACATTGTGGCAATGACCAGAAGCAGGTCAAGTCAGTCTGTAATTTGTTAAGTAGCACGTCCAAAATGCTAGGTGCTCATATTCAGAAGTGTGCAATTCAATCTGAGGGCAAGACATCAGGAAGGCATGTTCCCTTTTTTTGAAGGAGGCTGTTCCAGTGACATTTGAGGAAGTAAGGAAATTGATTTTTGCAAGCTCACCTAGAATTTTTCTCAAGACATGGAGCACCTCACCCTATCCATTCCTTCCTTGTACCTCTGCTTGCTGGAGAAGTCAGCCAGGCATCTTGATTGCCTTCAATGATGATTCAAATGATTTCTTGATTTGCACCATGTGTTGTGTATACTACTGTCTGAATAGAATGTTACTGTGGGAGATTGCATGAGCTGTGATGGCCACACCACTCTCTTGGTCTCCTTTCTTTTTTCAGTCACCTAAATGGATGAATTCTGACACCTTTAAGTGTCACTTTTGCTATCACTGCAAAGGATCCCTGAAGGATCCCTGAAAGAAATGGCGAGTGAATTGAAATCTGCAGATGACTTTGGCTACAGCTTCTTCCTTGTAAATTGTCCCTCTTCTTTCATTTATTCTGATCACATCTCCATGGCAGTGGAGAACAAACTGATAAACAGGCTTGTGAATGCTAGGAGTGCAGAAGGATTGACATTTTAAAGGTAAACATTGAGACTTTTCATCCAGGAAATGCAACAGCTACTGTATAGCTATTGATACAACTTCTGACAAACAGTGATGAGTGATATGTAATGTCATTCAAGATGAGAGGTAACAACTTACTTAAAAGCACTGACTGTGAACCATGAGGGTGGAGCCAGCTGCCTTCAAACTCTTGTTCTGGAAAAATTATCTACTTAAATGCCAGGGATGGCATTGAATGCCTTCAAATTTCAGGACAATGAATTGGTGATCAGATCCTTAAGAGGCATGCTTTAAATGCAGAGTTGCCGCTGAAACAGTTGCTCAAGCAATTGTTTGCTGGCCAAAGTTAGTTGCCAAACATTATACTCTTGCCAAGGCTCTGAATTCCTCCAATCTCCTCTGAAACAGATCCTGCAAAAACACCATGCAGGTGGCACAGCTCCTCTGCTGGGGGAAGTCAGGTCACATTTGTAAGTGTCTGCACAAATCACATTTGTAATTGTGTATGTCCAGGATCACTCCTGGACAGTGTTGAGCTTCACAATGGTGAAAGGCAGGCTCCAAGGGACCACATCCACATGTGGTGTAACTTTTACTTATGGTCTTAATACCTTTCTTTTGCAGTTTGGCATCCCACTTGTGAGAAGCCAGAACAGCTGCTGAGTTACCTTTCTGTTATTACCAGAGCAGTAAAGTTGCAAGGAGATTTGGGTTTAAATCAGCCCACCAAATTTTAAAAAATTACTTAATTTCCATGACAAAAGAGTCACTCTGAAAGAAAGCGAGAATAACTCAATTCCTTGGTACTTCCATTCCAGCCAAATCCCCCAGTGCAGAGACAAAGAAAGTTGAAATAATATAGAAAGTGAATTTAGTTCATGAAAGATAGACATATTGCATGTTAGTTCAATAGAATATTGCAAAAAAGTTTCCAGTTATTTTTCATTTTATACCACACCTTTTTGCCCAGTTCTATATAATAATATACCTTTCCTTGAGCTTTCTACAAGGTAGACACAGTAAATTATGAGCAGTTGAAGATGTAAATCCCATTGTTTTGTGAAGCATCTGGGAGGTTGCTTCATCTTTTGAATCCAATAACGCTTGGATTTTTTCCCTTTATGGATATTTGAATTCTTAGGATTCTTTTATTCTCCATTAAACTTCATTCAACTCTGCATAACTGTGTCAGTCTGTGCCATTTTTATCAAAGTGTGAACCAAAGATCTGGAAAGATCTAGTTGTTATCAAGATGAACATAAATTAATAATTTAAAGAAGAATATTTGAACACATAGCTTACTCAGTTTAGGGAGTGTTTTGTTAACCTTTGACATCAATGTTTAATGTGGAGGATATAATGAGACCTTCCAAAAGGAGAACTGTCCACTTGTAAATATCTTTGGGTTTGATATATATGGATGTATGTACACTGGCATTTAAATAGTAAATAGTATTTTAAATCATTAACCACAGCATGTTTAAGTTAGAAGTTTCTTTTTTTTATGCTGATATTAACTATAGCATAATATTTTCCATGATTCTGTGGCTGCTTCCCAAATGTTTGTGTTAAAAACAATAAACCTCTCTGACTCACAAACATTAAATGCTTGTACTGTTTTTTTATATAAATTCTTCATTTTACTATTTTTTCTACTACTGTGAAGTTTTTTATGAATGAACAACAGTCCCAAAAGCTTGTAGGAAAAAACAGATTTTGCATATATATCTCTGGCATTTTTTTCCTTATAAAACCATACTACTACTACTACTACTACTACTGATTATAATAGTTACAAGGAAATATTGTTATTTATTCAGAACATTAAAATTATTTTCCCTTGAGGAACCCATGGCTGGTGTCTACAAGAATGCTTTGATATTTTGATTTATTAATAGAGAATAAAAAAGACATATGTGGCTGAAACAAGAAGGGTGTTTTCTAGAGGGAACAATATTTTCAGGTGTTTTCTTTTCCTGCTTTAATTTTTTTTTTTGCTTATTTTCTTGTTTTTCTTTTGCCTTCTCTATTTATTGCTGCTGTTTTTATTTTCTTTTTTTACTTTAATACACAGACCCAAGCTTAGAGAGCAGCTGGCATCATCAAGGATTTTCAGCCTCATTTTGTGGTTTTACCCTACCTCCACTCTTGACACTGATCAGTGCATCAAATGTTTGGTGGTAGAACAGCCACAATGGGTAGAACTGTGTGCAGTCATGAGGATCTCTAGAAGGCAAAATTAATTCTACATGGGTAACCCTCTCCATCCCATTCTCCCTGCCTTTTTTCTGCATCGGATTGATTCACTGTAAGTGTAATTTAAAAATTCATTTGATAAAAACCCATATTTTTTGCAATAGTTCCTGTTAGTCATACAATGAATCCATACAATTTAAATTTTGCAAGACAAAAAATTTTCCCTTTTTTTTAAGCAAACACACACTTCAGCGTGTAGTGTAGGCCCTTTAAATGGACTGTTCTTCAGAGGTTCCAGTTTTAGAAGAAGATATTTCTGTGCAAATATAAACAGTAGCATGGAACATATAATTTTCCTATCATATCCAATAAGTTATTAAAATTCACAATTAAATGATCTGAGCTAAAAAAATAACCTTTTTTTAAACAAAATTAAACAATCATTTAAATATCAGACTGAGACTTGGTGATAGGAGGATATCCTGCACATTATAATTATACATCCATGAAAAAGTAGTTACATGTATGAGTGTTTTGCCGAATAAGAGGCTTGAGATTGATCCTGTGCTACAACAGTAAGCAGTTTTGTGTTTCATCCAATAAATTAAATGGAAACCCAGAACACCAGTCGGTCAACCCAAGCATTAATTACTCTTATCTCAAGACTGGCAACTGGTGAGCAATGGCAGTAGCTGATTTTGTACTATACAGAATGCTGAATGTGAAAAAATGTGCTCTGAATGCATGGTTTCTTTTACATGGGTATCAACAACAACAACAACAACAACAACAAAAACCCAACAAAAAAACAATAAAACAACAACAAAAAAACCAAAACCATAAAAACCCCAAACAAAAAAAAGAAGTAGAAAAGTCATTTGGAATAACAAATTTGTAAACCACAAATTATGTTGTTTTAAATAAGCACAAAAAAGTTCCACTCAGGTCAGGTGAAGAGGACTAATTCATAGGAATGCGGCTTTCTTATTTCACAGACCTGAGATTTCCTTATTTAGTAAATTAGAGGGCTTTGCCAGTTAAAGCCCGCAGAAATGGGATTAAACTGATGTGGGCTGCATTTCTAGATAGATTGCTGTTATGGGCAGGGGCAAACAGTGTTGATTAGGAGTAAAGAGGATCAGGGCTAGAAATCACCCGGATTGTCTGACACCATAAAGATGGGGATTATATAAATATAGAGAAAAGCCTTATTTGAGAAGGACCATCAACAGAAAGCCAACTCATCACTTAATGGATGTATTTTTGTATACAAGTACAGTTCCATTATCAGCTGAAAAGAAATTTAAACAAATCAGAAATTGCCCATCATTTCACAGAGGTTACTGCCAACATGAGCACAGGCTCTTTAAAGCAGCTTGTAAATAATGCAGGAATTGAAATACTACCCTTGTAGCAAGGAAAATTATTGGAAAAGGTAATTCAATTAAAAAATTGCAGATTTCATATTCAAAGAAGAGACAGCCCTACAGGAGATAGCAAAACCAATGTCTCCTTCACAGTCACATCAATTTCTAACGATCAAATAACATTATTTTGGATTTTTTTCCAAGTCAGGATCTGGTAATTTCTGGAGAATCAGAACAAGAACACAAGATAACATTCGTCTTTTCTCAGGAAGTTTCTTTAATGACAACTTGATTATACAGTCACCTAAATCCTGTATTCTCTTTTTCATGCATGGTCTTCCTGAATACAGTAGACAAAAATAACTTTGGAGAAAAAGTTATTAATCTTTTCTACACAAGAGAAATGGCTGGCATTTTTAAAGGAGCTTGAGTACTGCTTCTGACTCTGCTACACTCTGACTTGGAGTGATTGGTCTGTGGGTCAGATATTCAGTCTTTTCAGATAAGACTGAACCAAAAGATTGTCAGCTGAGATCTGATGGTTGGCTGAGATGGTGCTTGTCACCCTTGCCTCAAAGGAAGCTGGCTCAAGCTACCAACTTATTTTAGAGGAGCACAAACTCATCCTGAGATGGAAGAGATCCTTAGTCTGCTGATGAATTTTACTTGAATCACATCTGTGACCCAGAGCGAAAGGTTCCACAAACTCAGCAATTCCCCAAGTCTTTGAGGACTTCAGGGAGACTGCAGGGGTAGAAGGAGTCTCCAAAAAATTTGCAAAAGACTTACCAGGGGTGTATTAAGCTTTATTCTCTCATACACCTGTACACCACCCCAGATTCAATAAGTGAGATCTATAGGTACCAAAGAGTAGAATGCTGTTACAAATATAAGTATTACAAATAAATATAGATTGCAGAAAAATATTCTTTTAATTCTATCGTCTATGAAGCAAAATAATTTTTAATAAAAGAAGACATCCAGTTGAATGTCTTGAACATTTAATCCAGTTTGGGATTTAAAATAGTGAAATCCCAAACTTTTAATGTAAACGAAAGACGAATTTTCCAAACATAACTGCATAATTAGTTTACCACAATGTGTGGACTTCTTTCATTTTATCACTGATGTTTATCATTCATATACAGACTTCATAGTGTGTGTGTGTGTGTGTATGCATGCACACATATAGATATAGTTGCTGTACCACTGAAAATATAATTATCTAGGGGCTTACCTCCCTTGGGAATAATAACAGTTATTATCACTCAGTTCTACTTAGTGTATGTTTTTACCATGATGATGAACTATTTATTCCTTCTTTTACTGACTGATTATAATTATTATCTATTCCCTCTTAGATGCTTATTTTCTGTATCTCTTTTAAAGAAATTAGGTTTTTTGTTTGTTTCTTACTTTTCTAGATAACCTGTCATTCTTAGCATTTGTCTAAAGTGACGTCAAGGGGATATTTTTACTTCACTATATCTACCTCCAGCATTTCCTATTCTTTTCCAAAAGCTTTTTTGAATTTTATTTAGGGAGCAAAGACTAATTATGAAATTTTGACTTTAAAGTCTGGTATTATTTTTAATTTCTGCACTGGTTTTAGAAGGTAAAGGGTAGGATGGTTGGACTTTTTACTTTGTTTTTATTTTATGGCACTGAACTGACTAATGTGGAGGTGATTTTTTTACCAATTAATGTCTTTCTCAAATTTGTAGATTTTTTTTCTCTCTATTGAAAATGAATTCTTCAAATTTTTGGATTAAAAATTCCTGGGCTAGACTACTAAAATAATTTCTCTATTAATCAAATTTGTAAGGCATTGTGAAAATGCAGATATATTTCAGTTTTAGAGCAAGAAAATCAGTAAATTAATCCAAAAGATATATAGAGAATTATGTTTTCCACTGGCCATAATGGTCTAAAATCTTTAATTTCCAAATTTTCAACATGATCTTCTGTAGCAGCACCTAAAACATGCAATTTTTGTTTTATGTCTCAGGTAACAAAGAAAATTTTAAAAAATCACTGAGTATTTATACTAGTTGAAGTTAACTACTGACCTCTCTACCAATTCTATAGACTACTATTAACCTTGTCTGCAGGAGGGTGGTGATTTTAAGAGTTATGACTGTTAATGATCTTTGAATGCTCCAGCAGTCTCAGATCACTTACTCCCCAGTGTACCACAGGACTCAGATTTTCCAGATGGGAAAATGATAAGAAGACAAGGAAGATAGCAGGTCAATCTTGAGGCAGCCTCAAGAAAATTGCTGCAAAATGAATTGTGCAGGTCTGCAGTGCTTTACCCAGCATTTTTCTGTTGAAATTCATCAAGCCAAGGCTTGTTGACAAAGTGAATGAAATGATTGTGCAGTATGCTCTATGAAGCCAGCTTAAAGGCTTTGTCTATCATCTCAGCTATAAATAAACAAGAGGATCTGGGAAATATTCTGCATACTTGTGTTATCCATAACGTCTTATACAGATCTGTTGTATGCTTAAATCTCAGCATTAATTTCAGCTGTAAAATAAATAAAAAATCTGGTCCTTTAAATTTTTCAACAGTTTATTTAATGCTTATTGTCAATTAAACCAAACTGTTATTAGTGATATTTCTTCATCTGGCCATGCAGACCTGTATTTTCTTGTCTATATGATGAACTAATCAGTTTTACACAGATGGTATAATGAGGAAGCACATACTCAAATGAACACAGCATTGCTGTTAGGAAATTTCATATCTTTGTCCAAATCTCTGAACAAATGGGAGAAGAAAAGAAAGACAGTTTGGCCCACAGTCACCTAACACCAGAAATCTTTCCTAAGTACTGGCAGCCAAAGCTGTACTCTGAGCAGGTAAAATGTGTTTGGGAATCACGAGGCTAAACAACACGCGTTTTGAGCTGCACTGTTTTGTTTTCTGTATTTGCATATTTCAGTGTTTAGTGTTTCAACTTTTGTGTTTCTGATAGCTGGAAAGTTACAATTTATATACTGAATCTCATGTTTATTGTAATACTTCTTCATGGCTCCTGGTGCTGTAATTACGAGAAGCATACTAACACTATGACTCGGAGAAGAGCAGTAAAATCCCTGTCTGAACATTTTCCTTAGGGTTGGAGGAACAGATTCATTTCACCTGCTTTTCCTGTCTTCTCACCATGTTGCTCGCTGTCTTTGTAGGAACCAAGGAAACCTCTGGACCAGAGGGAGAGATGCAGAGTACCACCCTTGCTGTATAGGCTATGCTGATCCTAGCGCCCATGGAAGAGGCAGGGGAGTCACTACAGAGGCTTTAGGGAGTCTGCACTCTGGAGTTCAGAGGCTGGTGAGACAGCTCATGCTTCACTTCATCTAATATGAATAAGCTGTCCTTGAACCACAGGGGCATAAATTAGACTGCACTTGTGACATGAGGATTCACACTGCTCCTGCTTAACCAAGGCAGGATAGAAGCAGTTTCTTCAAACCTAATTCAGTAGATTCATAGTAGAGAGAAACTGGTAGGGATGTAGCCATGAATAAATTTTAAATTATTTCGGATTAGTGTGAGTTGCTTAAAAAAAACCTATTAAGTAGCTCATGAGCCTTTATTCAAGTTTTTATATAAATTGTTTGACAAATTGCCGTCCATATATTTCCTACAGAAAAATGGCTGGAATTTCAGTGGCATGGGCAAGACAATTATAGAAAAATTCCACTCCTGAAAACTTGTTCTAAATGTTTTATCACACCCTAGGTACTAATATATGACAAAATCCTTCTGCTCTTAGTGCTGTCACATTTGTGTGAGATGAAGGTTGTTGTCTCACCCACACAGACGATAGGATGACACTTTAATTGGAAAGTGACATTGTTGGGAACATTTATGAATAATTTAGTATGTCCTCCCCACTCATCTTTTTATATGTTCTTCAAGTCATTATTTTATTTATTATTTATTAAGAACTGACACTAGGCTGATAGTTGTACAGAATAAAGGAGAACACAAAGTTCCTGCCCTTGTGGATCTTATGCAGCAAGAAACGTAGAAAACTCTTTTCCATCCCGCTCATAAGACAGTAAAAACATTCTGGCTGTGTTCCAGAATTCGTCCTCTCTTGGAGCTTTCCTTTGCTGACAAATACAACAACAAAATTAATAGTAAAAATATCTCAATATGAGTGTACTGTTCAGCTTGACTGGCTTTAATGTTTTACCCTCTGAGATCTTCATTTCCTGCACTAGTTTTCTTTTCCTAGCAGAAATACACAAATGTTCTTTTTGGACTGAAGTTAATAGAATTTACCTGTATTGGTATCAGAGCATGTCAACAGAGACAATTCTATCTTTCTTTACAGGGAGCTTAAACTTTTTAACAAAAGTTTTTTGCTTTTGCAAAACCTCAGTATTGTTTGCTTACTTTTCTTTGTCTCTTTGTTTTTCTTTCCATGTCCTTTTGCACATGCAAATCGATTTGCTTATGACAGATCAGATCAAAAGGCTTTGGCTGCAGAACTCTGGAACTGCAGACCCATGTCTTCTGTCTGTAAGGCAAACATACAAAGAAGCTACATTGATTCATTGGCTGTTCTGTCCATACAGTTCCTTCCTGATGCAGGACTGACTTGTTGATATGTATTAATCTTGCTCTTATCCGATTATATCTGTTGCCTGGATTAATTTGTTGGAAATTAAACATATAAGCAACTTTTGTTGTCAAAAGATAAAAAAACCCTGATGAGAATAATGTATTTAGGATTAAGTAATTGCCTGCAATCTAATATGAGGATTTTAATTCCTTTATAATTTTCAACTGAAACACTATTTTATCTTCTAGTATGTCTACTTTTTTTACCTATGGGATTTTTAGCAGTTCATATTCAGAAAATTTCTAATCACTCACAGAGTATATTGAACATGTACTTGAGTATATATTGGTGTAACAGGTGCACTTCCTTAAAACACATTTATTTTTAGAGAAACCAATGTCTAAGGAAAAATATTCCAGTACAGACAGCTGCATTCATGTGTTGTGTCTCAATGCTTTGTTTCCTTCTGGAAATCAGCCTCTTCTAGGACATCACAGTGTTTTCTACAGTGACTATGATGCAGTGTATATCGAGTTTGTGGAGGACCAAATGATATTTTATGCTAAATCACCAAACCATCCAGATAAGGCTTAGTTTAGAGGATGAAACATACTTGAGGGAGGCAGAGGAATGAGTAGAATTTGAGAATTTCTTTTTTTTTAATTTTCTTTTATAAATAGAGAAAAAAACTATTTTCACCCTTTTCACACCAAATATTAGCAGTATAATTGTTAACCTTGTGGTCTCAGGCTGTGTCAGGAGAGGTTCAGGTTAGACATCAGGAAGCATTTTATCACTGAAAAGTTTGTCAGGCTTTGGAACAGGCTGCCCAGGAAAGTGGAATCACAATCACTGGAAGGGTTCCAGAAAAACTGGACACGGCCCTCAGTGTTATGGTTTAGTTAATGTGGTGGTGTTTGGTCAGAGGTTGGACTCAATGATTTTGGAGGTTTTTCCAGCCTTCATGAGTGTATGATGTAAGGACAAGCTAAGTGCAACATGTAACTTTCACAGAAAAAAGTCCTGAGTTTTCCAACAGCAACAAACCAGTGATGAAAAATAAGAGGCAGCATTTTGGAAAGGGGAAAATTTACACAGCCCAGTGCAGTAGGCAGTCTCAGTGCAATGTGAACAAGATGAATGTGCATGAAGCCTAATTATCTGAGAGTGAAAGGTCATCAAAATCAATTTGCAGCATGATGTACAAAGGTTATTATCAGACTGAAATTTTCTATACCCATTGAAAATGCAATAAAATATGAAGTGAATGCCTCCATAACTATGATTAGTAAAGAAAAAAGTCATTGAACCATCTGCTTAAAGTTTTGTGCTACCTTAGTTTTATTCAAAATATTGCAAGCAATGAGAGGTGGGCTTTTGGAAGACAATATGCTGAAAGAATCCATTTATTATCAGGATCTATAATGCTGGCAGAATTGAAAGCGCCTTTCTAAAATTACAGTCCTTTGAATCAATAGTGAAATATATTTGTAATTTGTCTCTTTTTTATTACAGACCACCTCATCATTATTTTTATTTTCAGTTTATGGAATTAAATGTACTAGAATGCATCTTTTGCTTATCTGTGGTTAAATTGCTTACTCAGGGGTGCAGATTGTCTGTTTTGTTTTGTCTGTTTTGTTACAACATCTCAGTGGCAAAACAACCCTTGTGCTAGCAAACATTGATCTGTACAGCCAGCAGAGAAGACATTACAACACCAACACCTAAACTTAAATGCATACTCAGAAATATATTTATGCTTGTCCTGAAGGTTAATGCAGTCTATACAATAACAGTAAAAATGAGCTGATTGGTCAGAACAAGATGCCTACCAAAAGGTTTTCCTTATAAAGTTTTTTGTCTGTTAGGCCATGAGAGGTAAGCAGTCTGTACAGGGAACTGTCATTCAACAGGAACAATATGTCAGTCTGAGCATGATCACTCAGAAGTTGAATTAAGTTCTGAAAACTGTGCATTAATTCCCTTTTGTGTTTTCTTCTCTCTTTTTCTGGCACAAGGACTCTCCTTCCTTAATCTCCTATGAATAAAAGACACTTGAAGTAGACGAAGGACCCTGGTGGGTATGGGGTGGAGAGCGGCTGCTGACTACTAATTAGATACACTTACACAGAGAAAATTTTCTCCAGCTTTCCCACTTTGTCTGCATTGTGTTTTCCACTAGAAGCTCACATCAAAGGGAAGAAAATTAATTTCCTGCTCACAGAGGTACCAAACCTGCAAGTGTTTCTTTGGCACGGGCCCTTTTCATGCAGGCTGCTCGCAGTGCCCACTGCAAGGTCAAGGTCACGAGGTGCTCGTGGACCCTGGTCTCTTCAGGAGCTTTGCAGATGTATCTCTGATGACCTGAATATATGTATTCTGTATCACCTAGAAATGGGGTAAAAATAGCTGCTGAGGAGCCTGTTTCTTTCCCACATAATGTGCAGCCTCTGAAAGCATAATGTTATTCAATATTAATAACTTAATAACTGTTGTCAGCGTGCTTCAAACCACAAACAAAAGAAGCTCTTACTGCCTGTATTTTCTTCCTTCTTTCTTTACTCCTGTGGTGTTTCACTAAATGGTTTGTTGCGCCTTTTCAACACTCAGATCAAACCTTAATACCCTAATAAAAATGCTGCTGTCATTTCAGTTACATCTTTCTTATTTTTCTTAAAATTAGAAGGATTAAATCGCACCTCGTGTTATTTCAAAGACATATTTTAGAATGAGGTGGACATCACAGGATATTTCCCTTTGTGGCAGTTAGGGAAATCTTCCAGACAAGGAAATGAGATTCAGCATTGCTAATGGGGAGATAAAAATACTCGGTATTTGTTTTACAATTTGCTAATAATGAAGCAGACTGAGGGAATGATTGGTTGAATGCACTTGGAATAATAATAAAGGGCAGGGCAGATGCTGAAAGATATTTTCATGTTTCTTCTTCTAATTGATGTTTGTTTCTCATGTCCTTTGTGTGCATTTCCTGAATTAGTGCAGCATTCTCTGAGGGTAAATCAACCTAATTTTCCCCTCCTGACAGCTGCATCCTTGACGGTACTCAAGAAATAGTTCCAGAGTTGAAACTTGGCACTCATGAAGAGGCTGCACTGGACCCAAATGGTTCTAGTTATCAGGCAGAGGTTGGCTGCTCTGCCTCTTCACTCAGAGCCATCTGCAGCGGGCTGCAGCTCTGGGTCACACCAAACCTGCCGGCTCTGTGCCGCACCTAATGTTGGGCTGTTGAGACCCTGATGATTTCTCATAAAAAACCTGCATTTTACACCAAAACTCACCCACCTGTAGGTAGCTGAGAGTAGTGGGCACCCGGTAGAAAATTCTGTTTACCTTAAGGGTCTGCTTTGAGCAGGCAGTGGCAAAACCACTGTGAAGGATTGGCTTAGGGTATCAGTGACATTCAGCCAGATGAGAGGAAAATAGCTGGCTTTCAGAAATATTTCAGTGGGAGCAAACGGGACATGATCTCACCCTCACTAATGCCTTGAAAAGTAAGTCTTCATGTTGATCAAGCAATATTAGAAAACAACTTTAAAGACCTTTTCGCCTCAGTTATTAACAAAACAATATTGTAATTCACAAGTGTTGAGTGCCTCAGTTAAGTGTGCAGAAGAAAACAATGGATTGGCCTAACTCCACCACTGGGTTAAGTCTCCTCTACAACCAACCCCTGCAGTAGCTCCTGGTACTCACATCTGGGTCCTGGTGATTGATCAGCGCCCACCTTTGGCAGGAACACATTTTGCAAGAGGCCTTGGGAAGAGCTGACCTGCAAGTTGGCTGACTAGGGCTTTTCCTGCCGAGGCAGGCTACACAGATGTAGTTTGGGTGCAAACAGGCTGATTACTGGTTTGTCTGAAGGACAATTCCCCATGTGAGAATTTCCACATTGACAGTGCTCTTGGGCTGCACTTGATGCCCAAGTGTAGCTCCAAAAAGCACTCGGGAGAGTGGAAGGATGGGGAGGGGGGAAAGGAGTATGTGCAATCCTGTGTTCTTCCCTCCTCCTGTGTCTTGACATCTATTGAGGACTTTGGCTCCAGGGAAATAATGTTCTACATTCAAGCATTATATTATGTGTTTTATGAATAAAACATGAATTTGGTTAGCCCAGAAGAAACATAGTGTTTAGGAGAATTTATTTTTTTCCTTACCCACCTCAAATCCATGGTATTTTCCGCAGGATTTACAGTCCTGATAGCAGTCAACTTGAAGAGAATTTGGCCTTACTCACATTTACAGCCATATTTCTCCTCATGCTCTAATCATGCAAATATGCTCTAAGTAAATAAATGTTGCTTCAGGCAAAATTATGATCTCAAGAGGATGTACTTAACATTTAAAGTGGAGTTGAAAAGTGATCCCAGGTATTTTATAAAGCCAAAATTAAATCAGGAAGGTCCTCAGACAACAAGATCAACAGGTTTATTTGACAGGCAGCTGTAGCCTTCAATGCTACGTAAAACTGAAGGTTTAAATTACCTTAATGAGACTACTTGAGTGCAGAATTCTCTATACAGGAATTCATTCACTGTAGATTCCAATTGTTTTTACCAGGATCTGCCTCTCCTCAAGGCAAAGGTGCTCTAAGTCATTTTTGGGACACATTAATAGCTAATCTCTGTACCTGTGCAGAGTTTACATTTTTGTGATGGACAGGCATCACAGGGCAGAAACTAAAGACCAAAGGCATTACTAACGTGCTATTCAGCTTACATGAAATGCTAACAATCCCTTAAAAATACACGCCCAGGGCACTGAGTTTGCACAGTGAAACATTTAACAGCAGGAATTGCAAATGGTCAGCTTTGTGGGAATGACAGTGGTCAATGCTTGGTCAACTTTAATTTGCCATCACTGGGCATGAACTTAAGAATTCAGTGATTAATGACAAGATTAAATGCAATTTCTCATTAATATTCTATAGTATCTTACCCCCATGAGATAGCCTGGACACCCTAACATCCCTTTTTCCCTTGTTGCCAGTATTAAGGATTCCACTCACTCAATAGAAAATAAATTCTGAGTTTCATGAAACTGCTTTTTACAGCATTTGCAAATACTGTGTGTCTTTTCTCTTCTTATCTGGTGCCTAGAAGCTCTAGGGTTTTGGCTTTTTTTTTACTTCTGATACAAAGTTTGCATTCCACATAGATTCGATCAGGTTTACAAGTAGTTCTGACCTAAGCAAAGCATTCTGTAAACATTTTATTGTTATCTTCCTTTTTGAAAAGAGGTTAGGATTGCTGGTGTCCTTGCAGTAGAAGGACTTACGTGAAGGCTAATTTAACTGGTTCATTGCCTTTCAACTGAGGTCACCATGTTACTTCCTGTATCCTGTTTTCTGGTCCATTTCAAGCTCCATATCAATTGTTGACATGAAGTTTGCTGATGAACGTGCCCTAAGAGGACCATAAACCAATTTATGGAGCAAATTAGAAGGTTATGAAAGCGATGACATACCCAGTGATTTTCCCCTCTCTATCTTGTGTATGCATCTTAATTTCCAGATAGCTGCATCACAAAATGAAAAGAGTTAATAGCCTTCTTGTTCTTTGTGTTCCCCTTCCTCCTTCTGTTAGGTTTCAGTGGACTATTTCAATAAAAGGAAAAAGGAACATTATTCACTAGAAAACAGTTATTCAGGTACAATAATTTGTACTTTATGTCATATTATAATGGTGAGTGTAAATTTTCCTTTGAACCATGTTTTATTAACATTTTTTTTCCACAGAGTTACATCAAAAGACTCTATAAATAAGTGATGTGCTCAGCCTGCCAGCTCTTACATGCATACCAATTACCTCTATTGGTTTCAGGACACGTAGTCAGTACTTTAAACAACCCAGATAATATTGCAAACTGAAATATTCAACATCTCCATCTTGGTATGCTGTCACCATGCAGAGAATGATTATAATTGGTAATCAGTTTCACTGCTGGTAAGTTGAGTGGCATGATGCATTTTATATCCGTGCCTATGTCAAACTCAATTAACATTCTAGCACAGTATATTTCAGACAGAGAGCTAATCTGAGGGAACAACACAATTATTTTTTTGATGTTCAAAATTCTCAGTTTCAGGAAGGGAAGAAATTGAAGCACAAATGCATTTATTAATACTGTAACATTTTCTATTTTTTCTTCCTAAAGGGAGAGGGTGCAAAATAGATCTTCCCTCCCAAATTCCTGTTTTTAGGGGGCCATGCCAATGACATGAAAAACTACAGAAATAAAAAATTATCAGGATTTTCTTTTTTCATTATACGCTGCTGTATCAAGGTATAACATTCATTATAATACAGTGAACTGAAAAAGGCTTAATTCTTAAGAAAAAGGTCCTGATCTATCAAGCTGGTTTTTATTGTTTGGTTTTTTTTAATGGTAACAAGCATTAGAGTGCTTTGTCTAATTCTGCATAAACAAATGCATAAACGGAATCATAAAGAGAGGGCTTATATATGTAACCTCTGTGGAAGAAATCAGGAAGTTGAAGAGGGCAGATAAAAGCTTCAACATTATGAAACTCACCATCACTGAAAAATGTTTTCCTCACTCCCACACCTCTCTTACAGGTTATGCATTTCTCCTATCACCCATAACATCAGTTTTTAATAATGCAGCAGGCTTTGTAGCATAGAATGAAACAGATAAAACATGTGAAATATCTTTTAATAACAAACAAAAAAAAAAGCCTCAAGTCCTGGTGCTAGATATTGCGCAACTTTTTTAGAGTAGTCCTGTTCCGCCCATATTTAGTTTGTTGTATTATCAGACAGATCGTCACAACTTGCTGATTCTGTCACTGCCCTGACAAAAGCAACATAATTTTGCTGAGATATCTTCTCCACATGGGATCTTTTTAATACAGCATGCATGGTCTCTATCATGTAGGTTATCCATTGAGGGATCCACACTCTGAATTTACAGAATCACGCAATCGCTGAAGTCGGAAGGGACCTGTCAAGGTTGTTTGGTCCAATCCCTCTGCTCAGACAGAGTCACCTGGACCAGGACCAAGCTCAGACAAACTCCAAATATCTCCAAATAAGTGGTAAGGTGAAAAAACACGCAAAAAAAAAAAAAAATTAAGAAGTTGTTGCTTCATTCTTCCTACAGCAAGTTTGTGGGGGGAAATTTGGAAATATTGGAACACATGAAACATAACCTCTCTGCTAAAGCAAAGAGCCATAACTCTGTCCTTCAAAAAACAAACAAAAATATGATAACATCTACTTTGAGTCTTTTGATAATCAGAACTCACTTGGTGACAGGTGAGATTGGCTGAAGTTAAAATAAATGTAATCATATTTTTTACTATTTATTTGAATCAAGTCTTGAGTCTGAAAAACTGGCTTGGAAATCCTGGAGGAGCAAAGCTATCTGACAGCTTTAGCATAATGAACTCTTTCTCAGGGATAATATATATTTCTTTTTTTTGTACATCTATAAGTTACTACTAATCCATCACAAAATTGTCAAGATAAAAATCGTTCACCAGCTTGTAGAGCAATCAAAAAGTTCCTAGCAGCTTTTGCTAGCAGACTCAGACTGAGTTAGCCCAATTGACTTTTCTGATCTTCAGAACACAAAAAAATTGTTGATGAAGTAACTGACCTCAGCTTTAAGTTGTGTGAGCAGGACAATTCAAAATAGACTGTAGGAGAATCCTTCTAGAGAAGAGCCCTCAAAATTTGACTGTTGCTTTCTTTTGGTCCTCAAGAATGGAGAAGTGTAACAGAGCATGATCTAATGACTAAAGACTGACATGACTGGTTTCTGTGTCACAAAGTCTAGTCCACTGTGATTTTTTGTGAACTGTGAGTGGAAATATAGAAAGAACATACATTTTCTTTTAGAAGACAATAGAGGCATGCTTTGCTATTGCACATTTTCATGAAAGATGGATCAGGATTTCAAAAATGCATCTCTTTACATCTCAAGATAAAGACATTATTCTTTTATTCTGGTAAGACAAGTATTCTTTTAATTGCTCTCTCTTCCTTCCTCTAAAATCTCAACTTCAAGGTTATGCTCTCCTGTTTAGCTCTGCTAGCACCTGTAGGCTGGTGCAGAACTATAATCTTTATAATGATATACTGTTGTCTCTCCTGTTCTTAACCATTGAAGCCTAGATAAAGTCTTCATATTACCTGATGAATTCATGAGAATAATTCTGTACTTATTGGAAGCTATTCTGAGAAGTTATTGATGTAAAGATAGCTCCTCATTTTCTGGGTACTAACTGTGTCTCTGGTTTGGACATATTGATTTTCTTTACACCATTTGCTATGATGATTCCTTTGAGAGTATCAGCATTTGATAACAGGTCAGAACACAGGTATATAAGTCAATGCCTATCTTTACCTTAATAGAAGATTTCAACACATCATTAAATATTTTTGACAATCAAATGAAATTTCCTGTTAATATTAGCACTTCAGTATTCTTAGGAATAAGCTTTATACCCTTTTTTTAATTCAAAATATACTTTGCAGGAGCAGTCTGGCTGCAAGCCATGAGGAATAATGTTTGCATTATATCATTGCAAAGAGTTTTTCTCAGTGTTAACTTAGCTGTTCCTGAGAGGGACAAATAAACCTGATGTCACATCTGACCACTCTAATTCCCTGAAAAACAATGTATTCAATATGGCAAGAGCTGTTCCTTAGGCAGTGCCATTTACACAGACCATGTTTCTATTCATCCCAAGAATAACTTGCAACAGCACTGCATGGTATTTTGGCTACAGGGCTGATTAATGTAACACATTCATAGCAGGACTCCAGGCAGTGCAGTTTCACTCCTTGATGTTGGTTCAGTACATACAGAATATTAACTCAGTGGCAGAATTGTCTGTGCTTTGAATATTGTCCTAGATTAGGTTCACTTCAACAATTTGAGGATTTTTTTTTTTGTAATTTGTCAATTCCAGAGAATGTCACTTTATTTTCCTCTCTTGATAATGATCTTCATGTCAAGTGGGAGCAGAAAGGGCACAAAGTTCTTTGTTCAGCAATAGTCTTTTATGGTTGCAGTGTACTGAGAGAATCCATGTTTCCATATTTGCTTTAGTACAGGAAGTTGGATCCAATGTACTGTGTGAAGACTATCTGATTCTGTCAGTAGCCTTATTAAAAGGCATGGATGAAGAATAAATATATGAAAAAAGATCCTCAAAACTGACATTATTATTGTTATATTGTTAATTAGGAAAATACTAAAATTGTAACAACCTATATCATATCTGCACTAATGTCTGGACAATTTTTATTGTTTAAAAGTTCCAATGTTACATTTTAAGTTGCAGATATTTTTAAATTCAGGGATGTCTGGGAATAATAATATGGAAGATTTTGCTGTTACCAGGAATGAATCCCTTTCTTGAGAACATTTTTCCCTCTCCCTTACTTCTCTGCAGTCATCAAAATGGGACAGTTTATATTTAATTCTCATTCATTTCATGGTTTCTATTGTAAATTTTATTTTACATATGTTATATGCACTATCATATAATGACTTAAGGTAACAACAGAGATTAAAAGAAAATTTAGGAATGCAGCACTGATTATAAAATAACTGTGCTGCCAAAACAATTCTGCCCATAAATTAAACTTCCTTCTTTCTTAAAAAGCAACTTTAGAGATCAATGGCTTCATCTATCGGACTCACCTTTCATTTCCTTTTTGCTTCTTTCACAATCTGGACTCCCAGAATATACAAAAAATAATAGTTCACATAAAAACAATGGCAGAGAAGGCATCCATGGGTCTTTTATACTAAAATGAGGTCCTTTGTCATTATTTCTGCGTGACTATTTCAGATTTTAAGAATTACAAGAACTGACCTATTTGAGCATCCTTGTATCTGCATTTCAAAAAGACATGACTAAGACTTGACCTCCTTTGCAAGTAGACTCTGCATATACTTATGCAGTAGACTTTCCTGGTAAAATGTTTGTAGAAAGCTAATTTCAGTCTGGAAAGCTTTGTGAAAATGATTACATTATGCATACATTTCACAAGATATTTTCTCACAAATATCCAATATAAGAAATAATATCATACTGTTCCTGAGATCAATCTCAATTACATCATTCTCACACATTTAGAAATTGATATCAAACATTCATAAATAACTGACTCGTGATTAATTCGGGAAGTAGAAGACTTTTTTAGAAATTTTGTGACATTCACCTGACAATATACCTGGCATGTAATGCCTTCTTCACAGAAATTTCCTTAGTGGTGCCAGATGTTCTTCCACACTAATTGTTATAACTTCTGATACCTGCACTCTTCAGTGTCTACAATTTCATCTGTGATACTTGTCCTCCACTATCCCCACCACCTCTGTTTTGTTGCACCTCTTCCTTCCAAACCTCCATCCTCCTTCACATGCCACAACCAGCCTCATGTTTTCGACTGCTCCATCTCTGTGTCACACAAGTGCTCTGAACTGCACTTGGTTTTTAGCTGACTTCACGACACACACTCCTTAAATGACATCTACCAGCAATTATCAGGTCAACTCTGGGGCATTAGCATCTAGTGATGGACAATTGAACAATTTTTTTAAGTTATCATGCAATTCTGTACAGAAATATATGTAGAGCATACAAAACTACAATTTTCTTGTGCTTTATTTAATGACTTTCTTTATATTCATTGTATAGTTATTCCTTTTAATTTTTGGTTTTGATTGATGATAATATTCACATCTATTTCTACATCTTTGGAACCTAGCTGTATCTGCAGCTTATGAGATAACAAACTCAATAAATATTAAAACAATGTTCAAACCATTAGCTACTGTTAGCAATTTTATATGCATCGTGTCAAAATAAAGATGTAAAGACAGATACACTGACAAAAGACAGCTTGAGGCTATGGCAGCCTCTCCAGAGCACTTTCCTCAAGACTTCCTAGAAACAGTGAGAGACATGATTAATGGCAGATAGAAACTTGATAGCATCTGTTGGGGCTGGTTTCATTTTGGAAATGAGGGGCATCCCTGCCTTCTCCCATGGAGATCAACAGCTATCCTCCCTGTACTGACCTGGGCTTATATAAAGGTTCCCCCTGGGTGTACTCATTGCAAAATATCTGTGTGAGATGAGGAAACACAAATTTTTATTTGTTTTCCTGGAAAGCTCTGTTGCATGGAGAGACCTCAGCAGGGAAGGCCCTCTACCACTGTTACAAAATCACCCAGGAAACAGGAGACACTTGGAAAACACAGAACAGGGCTCTGCTGAGGGATCCACTTTTCCTGATGTGGGTCAGAATGGGCTCCCACAAGGCTTGTATTCTTAGAGAGACAAGGTTGAAGTGGTGGGGACTACAGCAGTACAGGATGTGTGAGAAGGCAGGGGAGCCACCCTTGATGCTGACAGAAACAGCGCAGGAAAACACCCACCCTGATCCATGACTGCCAGCTGGAGAAACCCAGGCAGATCCTGAAACGCTGTGCTTGAGACAGGCCCCAGCTGTCAGGGCTAAAGATGCACCCTGGGAGGACATAGTGTGCCAAAGGGAGACGGGAACTCCTGAAGGACAGCAGCCATGGGACACACACCAGGACAGGGACAGCCGCAAGGGACCATGGCCATGGGAAACTGGAGGACTGTGGCCAGGGAGGGCCCTGCAATCTGTGAAAACGAGGGGATGTGAGCTTTGGGATAGAGGAGCACAGGTGCACAACTGTGTGTGTGTTTGTGTTTGTGTTTGTGTGTGTGTTTGTGTTTGTGTTTGTGTTTGTGTTTGTGTGTGTGTGTGTGTTTGTGTTTGTGTTTGTGTTTGTGTGTGTGCGTGTGAATACTTACACCTCTTTTTCGCTCAGCTTGACCAAACCTGACCTGAACCCAAAGTTAAACAGCAGACTCGGAGAAATTGCCTGATTAAAGATGCAGCTTGCACCAGAGCTGAGAGCCTGGGCAGTGGAGGCATCTGCCAGGTGCAGGCAGCTCCCACCAGCAGCCAGCACTGCCTCCACCTTCTTTCCCAAAACTCCTGTGCCCTCTGAACTCTGCTGATGCCGTGGTTTGTGTGTCATGGGAATAAGTGCCTGAGACAACAGCATGGCATGCACAATTGAAGATTACTTTAATGTTTTCTTCTTCCATAACCTTCAGGCCTTCCAGCTTCTTCAAGCTTAAAATGCCTTTTTTTCCAGTGGAAATTTCAAAATGGGAGCTGAGTGGAGGTGGGGGTTGGGGGGAAACAGCCTAAAGCCAGATATTGTATTTTAATGTGACAACATACAGGAGATGGTCCAGAGTCATAGGATATGTTACATCTAGCCTCACATGAAAATTGGATGTATTTATTTTGTCAGTTTAAAAATGCAAAGTTTTGGAAATATATTCATTAACAAACAGAAAGTGCCTGAGGGTGTTCAAAGCTTATTCTTTAATAGAGTGTCATATATGTGAGCAGATAAATAAGGCTGCAGAAGCTTTGGGCAGAACCATCACTGAAGGATGACTGCCAAGAGTGCTGTCTTTGTAGGCTGGCTGTGGCATCTCTCAGACTGCAAAGCCTTGCTGAACCCCGTGAAAGCAATGAAACCAACCTGCTAAATAGTTAATGTCCTGTCACATACCTCTGCTTACCCCTGTCAAATACTCCCAGACGTTTTTATTGCCCCTGCATGACGGTCATCCCAGGACCCTGGTGGCATAGGCAAGAATACTGTCAGAAGACAGATCCAGTAATCCCTCACTGAAGACAGATCAAGTAATGTCTTTTAGTCAACAAGAGCACAGGATATACAGGATTGCAGTCTAACGATAACGACGATTTAGTTTGTTATTCTCAAACAGTTCTCTTTAGTCCTTCTTCCTCCCTCTTCATAAATATTTTTCAAACACCAAGCTTAGCACTGTTGTAAGGGGAAGACTGATTATTGTCTGTAGCTGAGCAGAAAGTCTGGAATTGCTGAAGGCCGCAAGAACTAAACTCACACTTAATAAATTGAGCCCAGCCTACCCTTGCCACAAACACACTATCAGCCATGCTAGATGGAAACATATCTTTATAAGGCAGGGAAATTAACTAAAATTACATGCTATGTTTATAACTGTCCTGATGTCCTTCCAGCTTTGTGCTGAAATACTCCTAAACAACACAGCTGGTCTCTTCCCCATTCTCTGAAGGTAGAAAGCCTCTGGCACATTTATGTTCAAGTGGGTTTTTTTGATATAATAGGGAAATGGCAGTGGTAAACATATTATACAGCACAATTAAAACTTGTATCTTTAAGTTGCAGATATTGGGGGTGGAATGTCTGCCTTTCGAATCAATCAAGGAAAGATTCCTCTAAGGGGATTTCAGAAGAAATTTTTTAAATAACAGAATAAGAAACTTCCTATCATGAGAACTGCACATAAACATTAAGGAGCAATCCTTGGGGACATAATAAGGGCTAATCAAGCACCTTTTCCTGTGTTTTGGGATATTCTGCTTCAGTTTCTCATCTTGGCTTCCCTTAAAAGAGTTAAAGCCCTCTCATAGCTCTGGAAAATACCCATTTACTAATATGTTATTCAAACTGACCATAGACTTGTCAAGTTGACAGGTTTTTGTCCCCCAAAGGAAAAGCACAGTTGCAGTTTCTCTCACAGTACATAGCTGGCGTGTAATAAATGCAAAGGAAAGCAGTTCAGGATGCCAGACACATACAAGTACCAGCTTTCCTGTCCTTGTCTCCCTTCAGACAAAAGATCTCAGCACAGAGAACACAATGTCACCCAGAACCTGTCCAGATTAAGCAATTATGTACAACTTGATAGCCTCCCTGAAATCTTTTCTGTGTGACTTTAGACCTGTTTTGGAAATGCTATGATTCCCAGAAGACTTAAAACAAAGAGAAAAAAACACTCTGCTTGGGTCAGAAAGCAAGTGACATTGAGCCCAAATGAGATGAATGAGATCTCTGCTAATATGGAACAGCCATTTATCACCCCACCTGAACACACAAAGGTAATTTGTAAAACTGCTATGTTTATTAAACCAACCACAAACTGGTGCACTTGAAAATAATATGGCTTCCATGATCTGCAGGTTTTATGGAAGAGATGAAACTTCTTTTAATCTCCCTCCCTCCTTATTTTTTTCCTTTTCTCTTTCTGAATTTTCCTTTTCTCCTTTGAGGTTGGGAAAAGAAACTATTTTGGAAAGATGATGCAGTGTCTCCTGGGTCATACTGCTGCATTACATGTTCTGAGCAAACAGAGTTGCTATGAAATGAGCAAAATAACTTTTTGTTATTCAAGGTTTGATTTCCATGTACAATGTATTACGTACAACATATGCACTCAGTTCTGACAGCCTCTGGTCTGTTGTCCCCTCAAGTGAGTACCAAAATGCTCAATCATATACCTGCTATAAAGCTTGTTTATTTCTTATCTAATAAAATATAAATTAAGAATTACCATAGAAATTGTTGAAATATCTTGAATAAATGGAATATTAATTTTAAACTAGATTATTCATGCACATGAATACTACTCCAGTATGCAAAGGTTTGAAGATTTGTGCTCCTCTTCCCTTCTCCTTCTCCCTTTCTTTTGCTCCTCAAGACAAAGCAGTAGGATTAGTTTATTCTTTGTGAGACATGTTTTTTAGGCTTCTTTTGCAGACTAGTTGGAGGCAGATTAGAAAGATGTGTCTCCTTGAAGTGAGATAAGCAGAGCTAAGAGAGTGACAGCACTAAGCAGTGGTGTTATAACTCTTTATAGTCATCCATATAGTTTGTGGACCCCAAAAATTTTTGTTTTCATTGCAGTGACAGAACACTGTGGATTCATATTCTGCTTATGCTTAAGCAGAACCTGCCTATCTGTGCAGTACTGTTCCCTGCCCCACATTTGAGTGAATGTTCTTACCAAGAATAATATTCTGTAATCCTTCTTTTTTTTTTTTTTTCCTTTTAGCCTTTTTTTTCCCCTCTGGTTATATATCCAGTTTGTCAGAATAATTTTGTATTCTAAAGTTGCCCTCCAGCACTTGCCACTGCTTTTAGCCTGGTGTCATCTTCAAATGTACTAATTATGCTCTACTCCATTATCTAGGTCATTAGTGACTGAAATAGTATGAGATTGGGAGCAGAGCTTTGGGGAATCCCCGCTTGGTTCTTCTCTTCTGTTTTTGCAGTGCTCTGTTGGCAGTTCTTTGGTAGGCTAATGCCAGAGTGGGATACTTTCATAAGCCCTTTTTTCCCTTATTCCTTGAGATTGAGTGGCTCTGTGGCCTCTCTAAAAGGGACTTGAAGTTTCAGTTGCCCAAGTGGTTTGAAAGTTGCATACATTGCCCTTCAGAAGAAATCCTCATACTTCTGAATTCTTGCTGCCAAATAGTTGTTCCCCTGGTTTCTGTAATTATGTAATGTGGGTGTTACTTCCAGTGTCCTAGGTTGATAAGGAAACGAGTTTTTGGGAATTTGTGGTAGGCCCTCATTTTGCTGATGCAAAATAACGAAAATGCATGAAAAATTAAACTTGCATGAAAAAGGTTCCTCTTAAAAGATACTCATAATCTATTTTACTTTTTAAAACTTGGTTGTTTTAGGAAACTACCTGCTTGTGGTAAAACTCTGCACACCTACTTTGAAAATTTTTGTTTAAAATTTTTGTTTATGCTTGTGAACACCGTTCTTTTATTAAGAAATAATCCTTTTCTGAGCAATGTAGTAGTGTAGTTTGTTCACTGACTTTGTTAACATTTAGTGAGTAGAATAGCAGAATCTCATTTCAGAGAATAGCTCCATAATTTCTTGCACCTACCATAAAAACAAGCAAATTGACATCCTGCCAGGAGTAGCCAGAGGAGATCTTAGGAGAGAGTTCATAATTATATTGTTGCCATATTGCATGCCTGTAAATAATTCATTAAGTCAACCACCCTTTTGTTTTAAGCAAACATGAGCAGATGCCTTCCTAAATTGGATGCAGACAACAGTTTTCAGCAAAACATTGTTGTAATATGACACTTTAAAAGAGTAACATTTTTCCTTTACTGATTTTTGAAGCGTTATCCACTCTGATAATTCACAGTGATTACTTCTGCTACACATCAAGTCCTTCATTGTTTTTCATCTATGTTTTCCACATTTTTCCTGTGTGATAGATTTCACAGTTAACTCTAGCATGGTGGAAAATGAAACAAATTTGCATGCAGTTAAAAGAGCTGAGTTTTGCAGAAGCCCAAAATACTAGTATTATTTAATACAAGACATGCAGCTTAGATTTATATCTGCTTTGTATTTAGAAAACCAAAAAACCTCATCCAGGCATTTGAGTCTTCTCTATGCTTTTAAGCATAGACAAGAAACAAGAAGTTTGGGGGTCCAAACAAGATGTTAAAGCTAGTGTTTACACAGCTGATGACTCCTCAGTACTCAGCTTTTAAAGACAGGTCACCTCTTTTAAAATTCCATAAGTACACTGTACAGAAGCGTGTAAAATTCAGTATTATATGTAATTTTTTTTAAACTTGCTCAGTGGTGTGAAGACTCACACACAATTAAGAAGTGGTGTTTTATTTTTGTTGTTTATACATTGAATTTTGGCAGCCTCCTTTCCTGTGAACAGTTCTCTGCATATAAATTCATTGAGCGTGAGCTCTTGTTATATGCATTTCTCTATACTGATTTCATTCCAGGTTTTTCTTCTAAAAAACCTTTGAAATAGGAAGTAAGGATCTGCATGTATCAAAAAGTAAGTTCTGAAGAGTCCAATAAAATGCAATGAGATTAGACAATATTTTCCAAATGTTTGTTCCTCTGAAACACTTGTGGTGAGTTTTGCACCACTTCAGCCAATTGTTAAACTACATTTCAGGTTTCTTCTAAATAGGTTTGCATTAAAAGTTTAGATATTTTTATAAAGGCAGCTCCATCTATTATTTACTAGCAGATAAAACAGAATGTGTAAGCAACTTGATTTTATTAGTCCAGTTGATGTTTCAGCACCCCTACATTTTTGATTGTTCCATAAGATTCTGAGTTATAATCCTAAAATCTTTTTTCATATGAATTACATAAATTTCACAGTACAAAAAAACGTTTGAAAATTACATTTTTGGGACTTAAAGCATAGCTAGACCCCATATGTCTCAGTCTGGTTGAATTTAAAAAAATAGAGCAGGGGTGGGAGTCTGCAGTGAATTAGACCTTTGTTTTTCTATCAGTATCTCTTATGCTCATCATAACACCTTTAGATGTCTCTTTATTTTTTCCCTCCAATTTTTTCCAGGGGAGAAAAGCAAAATGCCATGGGTGAATATGGCATAGGTGGAAAACGTAATTGGGAGAGTCATAGGATCTCATGTCTGAAGGAGTTTTTATACCCCTCTAATCCACAGGCTTCAAGCAACATCATCTAGTTACTTTTGCACTGAAGTAACAGTGCTTATTGTGACCTCCACTCAAGATAAATTTTTTCAATACAAATTTTCTAGCCTTCCTTCTGTTGTATATTATTGCTATACTCAACATTGTGGCATTCTTTAAAACATTTGGGTTTAATTCACACCTCTGACCATGAGTCCTCTGAGGACCTTATTTCTCATATTAGTGTAACAATGTAGACAACAAATGTACAGGTGCAAGGTTAATTTCATACTTAAGTATCATCAG
The DNA here is from genome assembly GCF_963513975.1 of Fringilla coelebs. Taxonomy (NCBI): domain Eukaryota; kingdom Metazoa; phylum Chordata; class Aves; order Passeriformes; family Fringillidae; genus Fringilla; species Fringilla coelebs. The sequence goes on along the minus strand of NC_140031.1, from coordinate 54,965,579 downwards.
GTTAAGGCCTTGGCAAAAATTAGAAGTATTTTATAGTGAAAAGTCATAATGTTTTTCCAACTATTACAAATACTGTAGATGAATATTTTTTTATCCATAACGTTCTCCACACAATGATATACTCTTACAAATAGATTAAAAATGTTCAATTAACTTTAAAATATTCCAAGGGAAAAATCAGTTTGTTGAACTGAGGGGCTAGAGGGACTTTTTCAAATTATTAGATATTTTCCTGTGGTGGGCGGGGAGGAGGACTTGTGGGCTGTAATGTCAGATTTATCATTTGGGGTATAATAAATGATTTAATTATTCAAACACAACCCAAAAGTCTGTAATTTATGTCAGATACATGATATGCTGATTTTTCTGAATGCAACTGAAATCTCTTTCAGAAAGATTTACGGGGTTAATAACCTCCAGCTATTTTAAGTCACAGTCAATCTTCATGGAAGCAGCGCAGAGATTATACAGAGGGCTTGTTTTCCCCGTGGTTACTGCCTTATATTTCAAACCTAAAGTGTTCGATGAAAATAGTATTCTCACACTTTGAGGAAGCTCAGAAGGTTGTGACTCCATCCTTCTCTGTTTCCTGCCCCCACCCTCTTTGCTCCGCTGTTACGTGAGGAAGAAAGGCAGCCACCCGGTGTCAGCCAGAACCAAACAAATGGCTTTGGGTTACACAGAATCGATTGCCAATCATTTGGCTTCAATTAGATTTCACTTACTGTGAGCCCAGTAGAGAGTCCTAAGCAGCCATCCGAGAATGACTACATTTAAACAACCAAACAAACAGCAGGCACGCATAGATGTCTGTAAGAAGATAAACTGTTTCTTTGAAAATGAGTAGTCACACATCCCAAGTGATGAACTGTAAGGAACAGGTTCCTAACCTTGTGAAGTATTAAAAGTCTAGATGAAATTCGAGCTTCGGAATATTCTCTAGGAAATATGATGTCAGTGAGATCAGCAGGTTGTCAATGCTGTTTAAAATAGCTCTGAAAAACTCACACTGTTTCTTCTCCATTTAGTTGTTAACTAAATCAAATATTGTCATCAATTACTTTCTAGCTTACTTTTTCAAATTAAAATAGAAATTTCCTAATGAGTAAATAGTGTCATGTCAAAATATATGCTGCAGACTTCCTTTTAGTACTTTATTTAGCAGAGTAAGAAGGAGCACTACCTAAAATTGAGAAAATTTAAGTTGTGAGGGAATGAACAGCCCAGTCTCTTGAAATAAAATAATAATTTTTCTTTGCATTTTCTTGTCATATACTTCATTTTTTTTCCCCTATGAAATTTTAGTGGTTTTGATCCTCAGAAATCTGGTTCACCCAGAACACCCATCAGTATTATAAAGCTTAAATTTAGAAAATCCATGCTGTTTTAGCTAAACATGCCATGAAAAAGGAGTGGCACCATGAAAAAGGAGTGGCATCATGAGATGCAGACATGGCAGCAACTTTGTCATGTAAGCTGCTCTGAGAATTCTTGGTTCATACCTTCTCCAGCACATCTTTTCTCAGTAAAGTGTCCCATCACAAAGAGCCGCCTTAAATTTGAGGTAATAGTGGACGTGTTACTGGAATCCATGAAATCTGCACAGAGGCACAAGTTAAAAATATAGCAAAAGAGAGTCATCTCTTCACCTTTGGTGATTACTTTTTTAACATGACTGCACAAGTGATATGCGTCAATGCTCTGTATTTTTTGTAAAATATTTTTTGTTCTATTGTGACTTTAATGCTAACTTGCTGACTGGTTTTGGAAGGAACTACAAGGGAGTAGGGAAAGACCTTACCTTGTAGTCCAGTCTATAAATGAGGAGGAAAACTTTTATGGTTCTTGGTAGAGACAATTTGCTGATGCAGTAAAAAGCCCTTCAAAGCCCAGCCTTGTTCAGCTTAGGTGAAATGTTTTTAAGTTTTTTTGGATGTATACACAATATGAAGTAGATACATGATACGCTAGAATTCTGATTACAAATACATTTTTATCAATCTTGTTGATAGCCAAGACTAAGATTATTATTTCCTTTTCCTCCCTGCTTTGGAAAGAATGTAACTTTTTGTTGTTCAGTGTTGACAATAAACCCCAGCCATCTTTCACTGCTCTTGTATCTTCATTATGTCTCACATAGGCTTAAAGGAGGGCAGGAATTTACTTTCCTCCATATCTTATATATCAGACAAACCCTGTGCTTAATGTAATATGCTTTTTTTTTTTTTTTTTTTGAAAGACAAAATTTTTTTTTGTTCTACAAGGACCACGTGTTCAATTCTTGCACTAATCCCATTCTTTCTTCTCAGACCAACTAGTCCTTTGAGGCTCTGTAACTTCACACATCTGGTTGCCAGGTTCCTTCAGTGACCATTGGAACTGCTGCTGGTTTATCTAAAGTGTTTTTTCTCAACATGACCTCCTCTAACACTTCATTATAGCAAAACTACTATTTAGTTTCCTGAAGACTATTGCCATCTGTGTGTTTCATAGCTTATAAAAGCAAAAAGATGGGCTTGCAGGCCTCAGTATAACAGTTAGGCTATATTTTTTTTTCAGAATTAGTATCTGTAATATAGATCTTTAGATCTATAGTTGTGAGAACACACTGAATTTAGTCACTGTGGTACCTGCTAGTATTTTGTACAAAGATAGCAATAATTGCACAGTTTTGTTCTCTGAGTGCATAGTTTCCCTGAAAATACCTGAAATATGCAGCAGGGTACAGTCTATCCAGTTCTGAAGACTATTTTACGTCAGTAAAAGAATCACGTCCAGAACCTAGAAAGCATGTGTCAAAAGGAGCTTTTTTAATATTAAGATGAAAATTCTTCCTCTCATTGTTCCCATAAACATCACAGGAATGTAATCACTCTGCTGGTTGAGCTGTTCTCTGCTTTGCCTCTCCCAGTCAGCAGTACTGAGTGTTTTCTGCTGCCTTGTCTTAACTGTTGAAGGAGGAGGCTGATGTTTATATTTTCAGCTTCTTCACAACAATAGAGTATTATCGCTTGCTTTCCAGGAGAGAAGCTCTGCCAAACATGAGAAGGGGAAAGTGAATGCAGTGTAAAAGAGATGCCAATTTCTTTTCAGATTTACTGGCCATGTGGTATGCATTAAGACTTGAAGCAGCTGTGGTAAAACTGGTGGCTGTTCTTAACCTGTACTTGATTTTAAATTCCCATATCTGCAAATAAAATTTGTAGAAAAGTTTTGGGGTTTCCTTTTGGCAGCTAGAGTACATAAGCTGTCTTAAAGTAGTATTGGCTTTTTGTGGACACCTTGGAATGCAAATTTAGCTGTAATTTGCCAAAATGCAAATCTATTTTTTTCTGGTTTAAACTCCCATAAAATTAAATGCTTGAAGATTGTTCCCAAATTTTTTCTCTGTCTATGCAGTGGGGCAGCTTATTTTGACATGCTGCATTTATTTAGCATGAAGAAGACTGAACAACAGCTGACTCCTTTATACACTAACTTAGAGGATCTGGCACTTTAGCACAGTTATGGTTGTTTTGTACAGCACTGACAACATTTGTCATAGTCCTGCTCAGGTTGATGAAACATTTTCGGAGTAAGCATGATCTGTTGGAGCCACAGAAACTTTGCTTACTGCTAAGGCAAGGAAAAGGCTTCAGGTGGGAAAAAAGATGTCATAGTTGCCTGTGGCTAGATCAATTCTTTGTCCAAGAGCAGCTGCCTATTTTCTACACAAGCTCAATTTTATCTTTGACTAGCATCTAGTTTGATGTGATGATATGCCAAGCCTTTTGAGGTCCTGTGTATGCCCTACACACTAATTTTCCTCATGGAGGAATATGGCTATTTAGCACTGTTTCAGCATGCTGCCCAGCTTCAAAGCATGTCTTTTGGTTAGTAATGTCTACTGAACTTTCCATTCTTTACATTGTAAAACATTCCATGCATCTGGAGTGTCATTTTGCTAGGAGTTTTTGTTGTTGTGCTCTCTTTCTTTTTGAACCCCTTTCATCTGTATCATTTGATCTAAATTTTCATTTCTTGTAGCAGTTTCTGCTTAAGCTCTGGAGACCAAGGTTTTCTTTCCAGTTGCTTCAGATGAACTTTGCAGCATAGTACTGGCTGTCGCTCTTTATGTATTTGCTATCTTCAAAGCAGAAAGCAGAAAACAACCAACTCAGGCACTAAAGACTCACTCATTTGCATGAAAAGAAGAGGTCATGGAGGCCTAAGAGCTGCAAAATATTGAATCCTGTAAGCCCTAGGAGAAAACTTTGTTAATAAAACTTAAGAATTTGTATAACCATCATAAAATGCTGCATAATAGCAACATGCAGTGTCTTGAAACACTTTCATTAGGTTGTTGGGAGGGGTGGCATTTTTTGCATGTTTTTCCCCCTTCTATTTGCACCTGGCTATTCTAGCTGAGGAAATACAGCCTTATGTTTAGTTTTAGTCAGTCCCAACAATGATGAGAAAAAACAAAGAAAAGTCATCACTGGAGAGGACGCTACTGCGTGTCAAAAAAATCACCAGGCTGTGTTGTACTAGTATTACTGAGTTGTAGAAGATGCACAATAAGGAGGAAAACATAATTCACCCTTGAGGTAATGGGAGAGTGAGCAGAAGAGCTGCTTTCCTCCACTGCAGAGTCTTCTATGGTATTTACAATGTTTTTTGCTCTTCCTGATGATAAATCTTTCTAGCCACTCATGTTGTCGCCTTATGGCCTCTGCTAACTTTTCTCTCTTAATGGCCTTTTGGGCATATATTCTCACCTTCTCAAATGACTTGAAGCTGAAGAAGAAACAACACCAAAATATATAACAGATGCACAAGAGTACCTTGGAGATGTATGTCTTATGGACACAGAACTGTCATCACACTTCCATAAGCACATTTTTACTGTCTCATTCATCATGCATCTGTGGCTCACTGGCAGTACACTTGCTCCCAGTGGGGTAAACTTCTATTCTGAATCCAAACTATCTGGATACAGCTTTTTACCCTGTATGTTTGACTTTTTTTTTCTTCCACTCTGAGGCTTCAGTTCTCCATCCCTTTTAAGTTATGTTAAAAATTATTTTATTTCCTATGTTATAATCATAATTTTCACTGCCTGTAGCCAAAGGACATTTTGACAATGTCTAAAAACAACTGAAAATTGACAAGTTTGTAAGGTCTGCGTGAAATTTAATGGCATGGTTTTTAATTATTTTTATTTTAATGTCCAGTAAAATTTAATTATTTTTATTTTAATGTCCAGCTATGGACAGTGGCGTAAGACATAATTAAGTGGCCCTGGTTTTATGTGAAACTTCTACTAAAGTAAATCTGCACTACTTCAAGATAACTGAGCAGACAGCCTTAGTAGTTTGAGAGGGGATGGAAGCACCCCAATCTGGACTGGCATACGTGAGCACAACTGCAAGAGAAAGTCTCCATGTCTCTGCCTCAAGAGTGATTAAATATTGCTTCTCTCAATCCATTTTCAGAGATGTTTAGAAAGCTAAACTCCTTATGAAAGAGGAGATTCCTCTAAACAAATCTTAGGTGACATAACTCATGTGGAGGTTTTAATGTGTAAAACATATCTTGACTTTTTATTTCCTGGGATAATATTTCTAATGCTGTCTTTTTTACTGCTTCCGGGATTTAACTGTTGAAAGCTGGAGAATAGTGGAGAGAGAAAATATGAATCTGATCTCCTTGATTTGCTCTACAGTTAACCTCCTATAAAACAGCAATTAAAATACAAATATCTTTATTGTCTCAGGTACTGAAGCACTTTAATGACCACAGAATAGCATTAGTTCTTTCAAGTAATCCAAGAACTTTATGTAAATACCTCCCTATAAAACATTCTGGAAAGGTATTTTCTCTGAGTTGCTTCCATTACAAGAATTTTCAGGACTATTGTTTAGGTTTTGATGTTAGTAATTCTACCAATTTCAGTAAAGGTAGATTTCCACTGAGGAAAATATGGTCACAAGATTTCCCAGGGTTTTTTCCTTCTTCTGAAGCTCTGGTATGTGGCTGGAGCTAAGTGGGGAGAAGAAGAAAGTGGGTTTTGGGCTGCCCCGAACCAACCACAGAGAACATTTATTTCCAGGTGCATGTGAATAAGTTCATGGAGCTTAGGGCTATGCATACCCAGTGGATAAGCTGCTGGATGAGATTCTGCTTATATTTTCACTGCTGTGAAATTCACAGTAGAAGACCTTCTCCTGGGTTTCTAGCTGTACCAATAGGAAAGTTTTTATCAGAGGGTTGCTGTGTAAGTTTATGACATGGTCCTTGTTAGGAACAGCTTTGAGGTGTTTCACATGATGCAGTGAAATACACATGCTGTGATTCCTCAGTTGCTGCTTGCACTGAAACGGTTTCTGGAGATGAATTAGTGGGGAAAGCTTTGTTTAGAGACATTCAGACTTGTAACAGTAGTCCTCTCCCGTGCTTGCCAACACTTGCTAGCAAAACTGACTTTTCCAGGCTTAAAGCCTAAAGCTCTGCCAAGGAAAAAAAGCTCTAAAGTAGGGATGTGTAAATTCTGCAGTGCTTCACAAATGTCCACAAAGCATGGAAAAGGGAGCACAGTCTAAACAGGATCAAACCAATACTTTAGCTTAAATTGGAAATTTACCCAAAAATGTATCCTGAAAACAAAGCAGATATGTCTGAGATGCAAAACAATTACCAGCCTAGAGAGTACTTCAGAAACATGCAAATGCAATGAAAGGTGGGAAAACTTGAAATTTCACGTCTTTATTTGGAAGCAAAAGAGATAACCCATATCAAAAGGCTTTTCAGCATTTTAAAATCAATATTTTAGAAAAAAAAACCCCAAATTGTTCAAGTATTAAGAATGCTCCTACTTAAATGAGTTACATTGTTATACAAAATAATTAAATAACTAAAGCATGTATTAAAAAATTGGAATCTCCTCTTTGTTGCAACCACAGATGCATGGATATTACATAAACAAAATGACCAGAAGCTACTGTGGACAGCCATGTAATTAAAATTACCAATTTTTGTCTCTCTATGTTATGGTCAAAACAATCTATTGTACATCCTTTTTGTATTGTGTCATACCTCTGCAACATGAATGTGGCACCGAGTGAAACAGCTTATCAATCACAGCAGAAATACAAGACTTTTAAATAGAAAATTAATTTAAGTATAGACCAGGATGTTATCTCCAACACCATAGCCCCGACAAAGGGGAGATCAAGCTATAATAGAAACTGTCAACCCCACATGAACCACTTAATCATGTTTATATATAACTTGCATATTAAAAAGCAATATCCAATGTCAATGGCTCAGATATAAAAATATCTTAATAGTCAGTAACTGACTAATGAATACTGCAGTAATAACAGTTTAATTTGAAGAATTCTGACAGCTGGTTGCCTTGATGAGAGCTGTTACCAGGGAGCCCTAGTCCCATGCTGAGAACATCCACAGCATGCTGATTTATAGCAGCAGTGCAGAACTGTTTAATGTCAGCACCTCTCAGCTAAAGTAATAATAAACAGGAACGTTATGGTTTATTTTTCTGTATGAATTGTTCAGACTCTGTATGGTAAGCACCAACTCAATAGGGGATAATAGCTGCCATTCCCCAGGGAGTTGTAACTGAGGTTTAAACATTTTTATTGGCAAGGTTAGTATATCAAAATGAATCCAGCAGAACTTGTTTTTTGTATTATCTTTTTTCTTTTCTTTCTTTTTTATATTTTTTGATTTCTTATTCCATTCTGAAAAGAAAATATCATCCCTGTAATTATGAAAGCTTCTTTTGGGTTCCAGCTGCACTTCTTTTTTGTTCTAGTTAAACTGCTTTCCATTTGTATGTTTAGTGTTAGGTGTGAGTTTACTACAGATAGCACTGCACTGCTTTTTCCTTTTCCTTCCTCCACTCCCTTCTTGAATCCTAAAATTTGTAAATGTGAAATCATTTTGCAAACTTCAAAGAATGCAAGCTGCTGTTTAATTAAACATTTCATGTGAAGAAATGTTACATACTGAAAGGTTTAGAGCAAAACTTTTTTCTTTTTTACAATGTTGTCACTTCTTGTATACCCCACTTTTGAACAAAAACAACACCTTAGACGCAGAACCTTAGAATATACCTTAGTTTAGCCTCCCATCTTGACCAAGCTTCCAAAGACTGGAGAATATTCACTATGAGCTAGATAATGGAGAAGACTTTTCTTAAATATTTTCTCAGAGAATTTCTACTGACTCTTACCTCTTGGGGACACATTTGCTGATTCTTGTTTTAGAACAAATCAAACGGAAAAGTCAGTGATTGCAGAGCTCTTTTGGTTTACTACTGGTTGACATTTCTGTGGCCTGCCTGACAACTGCTGGAGTTGTTGCAGATGGATATTTGAGCCTTCCTGTTTTATAGTGATGGCACACAAAACATATAGTGAGTGTACCAAGGTGCATCTAGAGCCACATCCATCCTACCTGCAGAGGTAAGCATGAAGTAAGCGAGCATAAGCACACCACATACCTCTCCTTATGCCTCCCTCCAGGAGGCTGTACCCTAGGTACCCCAGCAGCAAAAAGCTGCACTAGAAGTGAGTAAGGGGGAAGGTGATAGAACCTTCAAATTCCCTTCAAATGGATTAAAAAATAAATGTCTGAAAGTCTGGATAGAGGGTAAAAACCCCATGCTTTTCATAATTTATTTAAGGTATCAACAAAAAAAACCTTTTTCTCCTTTTTAAATGTGGATGCAACACCAATGCAGGTGTAAGCTAAGTAAGAACTATACTTGGAAAAATCAGTATGGCATCTTAGATTAGGGGCATGCTTGAATAATTTCTCAGAACATTTTTTTATAGAGGGGATTATCTTTGAAATACTTTTAGAAAAGCAAAATAGTATTGCATATAGATCCATCAGAAGCTCTTTGTGCTATTTTGGTGATGAGATTGGACAATTATGCTTCAAGGAGGCAGGACTCAACCTAATGAAGAGGATCTTTACTTAGAGATTTGATCTTTCTCTTGAAACAGATAACAATTTTCTTAATTTTATTTGTCTTCTGCGAGTGCTGAAATCTTGGAAGACTTTTTGTTGTCGTTGTTTTGATTATCTGAAGGGGTGCTGCTGTTCATTTTTCTGTTAATTGTCATATCACTGGCTCTGGGGAATGACCTGGAAGGTCCACCCTGTGGCAAAAAAACATAAATAAACTGTTCCTTGTCTGAGGCAATCTGCTGATGAAACTGTCCATGGAAACCTTCAGCAGATGATCTATAAATTCAAAGTCTTCTTCAATTTTTTGTGGTTACAGGTAGGGGATCTGATGGTACCATCAATTTGACATTACAGCTGAAGAGTTCTGAGAGTTTCTGGGTCATCAGAATTGGTTTTTGGTTTTTTTTAATATATGTTTTGGACCCAAATCAGACCAAAACTGCACGAGAGGGAAAAAGTAATTTCTAACAATCAAAAATATTCTTTTTGTAGGGGATTTTCTCAGCTGAATTTCCAGAAGAACGTTTCCATGTTCTGCATTTTATTTAGTATATATAAGCACTGCCTGATGAAAACTGATACCATGATTCATTGTGTTGTCTTTTTCACTTTTGGTAGCAACTGTGGCTCATAATCTTATGGGATATCTTATTTCATTTTGGAATTTTAGTAGATTTTTTTTTTCTGTTTTCTTTAGACTTTATTTTCACTCTTTGGAACATTTGAGTAATTAGAAGTAAATACTTTAAATCTTTCTTAACATAAAACTTCAATATCACTATTCCAGGTATGAATCACTGCTGATATCATGCTGTTAGCCAACTTCTAACTGGATATGACACTTGTCTCAGGTATATCTGCCACCAGTTTATATGACTTGATTAGAGATTTATTAACTCTTTCTCTGAATCATATGTATATAACCTTTATAGAAATTGTAACAGATCAAGCTATACTACAGTCAGTCATTCACATGCAGACTGCTATAAAAGCCTCATTTTAAGGTGACAGGATTATAATATCAGAGAACTAAGCAAATAACTAAATCATGCAACTGCCTTTAGCTCACATTTACAATGCAGTCCTGTTGGCTGCAACTGGTATTTGTACATGGCTTTCTGAAGGCAGAAAGTCCATGAATGCAATATGGTCTTTTATCTCTAGCTGGTATAGCAGAAAAAAGAAGATTAAAACTAAAAACAAACCATAGCTATAATTAATCAGATGGATGTGATGAAAATATGAGGAGCAATCCAAGTCAATTTGAAGTATTTTTCTTCAGCAGTGACACAATATGAAGCTAATGAATGATTTGAGCTATTTCTGAAATCACCATCTCTACAGCCTACAAAACCACTTTGAAATAGTCATTATAAGGCTAATGGTGGGGGGAAAAAAAAAGGAACATAAGCTATTCTTGTTGATTGCATTTTTGGCACTATCTTTATGTTATTTGCTTGGTTTTGGACCTTCTAAGGTCAACTACAGAAGTAGCATAGAACTCGTCCTTCTCTAAAGACATTGACTCCTACAGATGTTTACACTTTTCCCTGAAATATTTGAGATAGGCCAAAGTTTTCATGGGGCAGCAGCTTCCACTCAACAGAAAAAAAATCCAAAACCAACCAACCAACCAACCAACCAACCAACCAACCAACCAACCACTAACTTCTGTACTCAGATTTAGATCCAAAGCTGGCTGATGTTCCCAGGGACTACTGGATATCAGGAATTTTTCTGGCAGGTTTGTGAGTCATGTTCTCTCTTTCCCAGAACAGCCTAGACACTGCAAGGCTTAGGACAGCAGTGTCCTTTCCCATTCTTGAACTGCTTTAGTTTGCTGGTTTGGATATTGTGCCAGTTGAAGAGTATTACTGGACTGCTGGAAATTGTCTTGTGGTATTGGACCAAATATTTATTTCCTGTAGCTAGAATACTGGTGGCTTTGAGTTAGCAGAGAAGGAAAGATGAATTCTGTGATCCAGGTAATGGCTATCCACCTTCTGGGGATGAGTTCCTAAATATACACAAGGAGATTTATTTCTGACCATCTTCTGGACTTCTTGCTTTTGCACTAGGGTCTTCAAAAGGTTTGTTGTTTCTTAGTTTTCAATGTTTCTCTAGCTAACACCCCTTTCCAATGATTTCTCACTTAGGTTCTTTTCTTCTTTGGGAAGCAAACAAAAATGTTTGGGGCTATCTGGTTTCACTCTGAATTTTAAGCTCATTTTTTAATAAGACATAATCTTAAGTGCAAATTATCATTCTGATGAAAGCAAGTGGTTGTCTGTCTATTTAGGAGTTGTCTTCAAAGCAAATAAGTTAAAACTGTGCAAAGACATTTATTTCCTAAAGAAGTGACAGAATACAGGCCACTTGTATGTGTCCTTACATAAATTTGTATGTCAGCTAAATAAATAACATTTTTAAAAATCTGAATTGCTTTCATTTTATTCTTATTTCTTGCTGGCAAATGAACCTTGTGGTGAAGCGGGGAAAGAGAGCTAGGAAGACAAAAGCATTTTGCTGCGGTAAATTGAATGCAGTGGCAGTACAAAAATGGAGACATTTTTTTTCACCCTGTTCTTCAAAGGATTGTTTTGGTTAAAATGTCAAAAATGCCCAAGGGCTTACCCTGTGCTGAATGGACTATGCCATCTGTTTGTGTAATGAGTGACTTGGTATGCATAAACTGTTACCTAGGTGGTAGGATTCTCAGTCTGTCAGCTCTCCTGTCAACTGCTGTCCTTGTTGCAACTGTGACCCCTGAAGGAATTAGTTGCATGATTGACTGGCTGATGATGATTGACATCCACACACAATTAACTCTTTAGCTGCAGCCACCATTGAAGGTGATCTCTGTGTTGCTAATCTGCAGTGCAGGTATGCTGCTATTTCCATGCCAGTGAGCTTGCACAAAGTAAATCTGATTAAGCTGATAAGTGGAAGCTGGACAGAGCTGTGAGGTACAGGGTTTACTCTTAAGTCTAGCTGCTTTCTGTCACCTGCAACAACACTGTTTCTTGCTGTAATTTCAAGTGAAGAAAAAAACTGTCACCCTTAAAGTAGCTGAACAGCTAAGGTTCAGCTTTCAGCTCTTAAATCTCTGGATTCTTGCTTGAGAGAAAGAGTTGAAGTCCAATACAGTGAGCAGAATTCAGGCAAGGGATGGCTTTTACCTCTCTTCCAGAGTTGCTCAGTGCAGTGGGTAGAGTCAACTCCATTCCCTCAAATGGTTTCTTAATGTAATTCTTACCAGGGGAACAGTGGACTCTAATATCCAAGCTTATCAAAAATGACCATGTTCAGTCTTTCTGCAAAATACAAGACTGGAAAAAAAAGCATCTTGAGACAGATTTTGAAATTTTATAGCACAAAAACGTATCAAAATGTTTTCTTTCCTGTGTGAGCAGAGAGAAGATCTAAATAATCTAATTTTCTAATTTTTTTTCCAACAAAACTTCAAATACACCTCTAATAGGTAGTAAATAACAAACAAGCCTGTCACTGTTCCTGATAGCTTCTTGTCTAAAGGGTTAAATTATGATTCTTGTTCAGAATTCATCTCTAAGAAATTAGATGTTAAAAGCCCTAATCTGGGGACTCATTTTTCACAGTGAATTTTCCCACTTAATTCATGCATGACCCAACTTGTTTAACTTGTACTTTCAGTTATGTCTTATTTGAAAGGCAGACCATCACATGACTGAGTAACTTTTATGTCTGGGCATCTGTGTTTGATCTGGCGAAGTCAATGACAGTATTCCCATTGTATTAAGAGCAAAAAAGAATGTGTAGAGTTGTACTCCATTTTTGGCACACTAGGCGTATAGTCAAATGATTTCTTGTTAAGAGAGGCCTTATGGTAAATTTAGGTTCTGATCTACAAAGGGTTTTTCATGTACAAAGGTTTCACTGGATGATGTAAGCTGAGACCAGTAGCGTATATCCAAACAGAACTGAAAACTTTCATAAATGCTCTATTCTCAGCACAAATAGCCAAAATAGATTAGTTGCTTTTTGAAAAATGTAGCAAAAAGAAATAGGTATTGGCATGCTGAGTACAGTGGGAATTTATTCTGAATTTAATGGCAGCTTAGACTACCTTTTATTGGGACCTGAGGGGGTGAACTGCTTTTCAGAAATAGGGAATATGTAGCTGGTTCAAATTGATCGTGGGAGCTTTGGAAGGAAAACATGAAATGCTTTCATAAACAAACAATGTGATAAATACTGTTTCATTATTTAACCATAAAGCATCTACTAAAGGATTTGTGTTGCACTGCCATTAACATATTTTAAGTATACAGTTTGGAAGGAATATGAAATTGACCATGTGTGTTTACAGTAATATTTGCAAATGAAATGTTTTTACTAGTACTGCCTAACCACATGGAATAGGGAAAAAAAATGCAGTTATTTGTGTTCTGATTGTGAAATGACATATAATTTTCTTCTTTCTTTTTTTTTTTTTCTTTTAAGCAATGTTATCAAAGAGGCATAGAATCATAGAATGATTTGCTTTGCAAGGGGACATTGAAGATCATCTAGTTCCCACCCCTCTGCCATGGGCATGGACACTTTCCACTAGACCAGGTTGCTCAGAGCCCCATCCTGCCTGCCCTTGAACACCTCCAGGGAGGGGCATCCACAATTTCTCTGGGCAACCTGTGCCAGTGCCTCACCACTCTCACTGTAAAGTTTTTTCTAATACCTAATCTAAAACTACTCTTTTTCAATTTGAACTCATTCCCCCTTATCCTTTCATTACATGCCTTTGCAAATACTCCTTCCCCGACATTCCTGTAAGTTCCCTTCAGGTATTGAAAGGCCACAATGAGGTCACCCTGAAGCCTTCTCTGCTCCAAGCTGGAAAAAAAAAATTTTCTCAAGCTTTCCTCAAGGGAGAGGTGCTCCAAACCTCTAATCATCTTGTTGGTCCTTTTCTGGAGTCACTCCACCAGGTCCATGTCCTTCCAGTGGTGGGACCCCAGAGCTGGATGCTGCAGTGGGGTCTCACCAGAGCAGAGCAGAGGGGCAGAATCCCCTCCCTCCCTCCCCTGCTGCCCACGCTGCTTTGAATGCAGCCCAGGACACGTTTGGCTTTCTGGGCTGTGAGTGCCCATGGCTGGGTCATGTCCAACCTCTCACCCACCAGCACCCCCCAGTCCTTCTGGGCAGGACTGGTCTTGTCCTCTCATTCCCCAGCCTGAACTGATAACAGAGGTTGTCCAAACCCAGGTGCAGCACCTTGCACTTGGTCTCATTAAATCTCATGATCTTCCCATAGGTCCACTACTCGAGCTCGTCCAGGTCCCTCTGGATGGCATCCCATCATTTAGGAGTGTCACTGCACCACTCAGCTTGGTGTTATCTGCAAATTTGCTGAGGATGAACTCAATCCTTTTGCCTATGACAGAACTTTGGCTGCAGTGTATTTTTGGAAATAGATGAAGATGCCATAAAGTCTTCCTGGCCCTCTTTAATTCACTCAGTATGCAGTTTCTCATGTAATATGCTCATGTTTGAAAAGTCTTCCTTACCTTCCCCTCTAACTACGTCTACTAGAATCATGGCACAGAAGTGTGTTTTAAGTATCTCATTTGGTGTAGGGCCTTGAAGGTTTCTCTCAGAGTTTGAGGTTGGTGATTGTTTTGGTGTTTGTTTTTAACCATAACACTTGAATTGCTGGAACTCAGTGGGGAGGAAAAGCTTTTCCTAATACAATACCAGTCTCTAATGACTGTTGCTTGGTTTAGCTACTTGCTTTATGCATCCAAGATCAAATGGTGCAGTATTTTTATTTTTTACAGCAACATAGCTCTCTTTAAACAAGGTTAGACATCAGCTCTTTGAAGTGAGAATAGTCTTTTTGTCTGTTTGCACATCACTAGCCCAACTGGGTGTCACTGAAAATGGCTACATGAAACTGTATTGTAATAAATGTTACTTTCAATCTTGTATAGTTGACATAGATTGTGCAAATGGCTAATTAAAATAGTATACATAACATTTTAAATTTTAATATACTTTTGCTTTTTCTAGAACTTTTTCAGGTATTAAGAGATTATATTTTAACTGTGTCATGTGGTATTATGTTACAAATAGGGTACTTTTTTTTGGTTTTTTTAAAGGGTATAATTTCAGCCCTGTGGCAACTTTATCTATGCTTAAAACTAAGCAGCTTTTGCATAAATGACAAAATTATTACCTTGATTTTTTTCTTACACCTTTTCCTTTCAGTAAACACTTGTAGATCATTAATTCATGTAATGGCTATGGAAGAAATAAGAAGTGATTCTTCTGATTAAATATTTCAAATGTAGGAAGAAGAGAGATATCTTCCTCTGGAAATGTTTAGCTCTTGGCTACTTCTGTGAGGTGTCTAAATTAATCCCCTCAAGTGATTCATGTCTGGGGTAACCCATATTACTCCAGCCACACAGATTTGTGAGTGCTGGGTATTGCTATTTTGAAAATTACTTCTACCCAGCTAGGTTTCATCTTGAGCTTTGTGGTTGTGGGGACCCAAGCTTTACTTAACCATAAGGAGACATGGCTCTATCTGGCTTGTCTAGATGTTTTAGTTATTTTTAGTAAAACCAGTGTTGGCATTATTATGTACAAGACTCATTTGGGACCAAAGTTAAAGGACAAAACAGAATAGCATCTGAGTCAGAAACTGAGAGCTGAGAGGAAAGAAATATGAATATTTGAATAGAGGATGGTAGACTGAATTGTAGAATTGTTTCAATGATGGAATACAGAAAAAGATGGCAATTTGGGAAAAACCATATCAAACAGAAGACAGCAGGAGAGATAGTAGCAGAGGGAATGAGAAGATGAAATGAGATGCTTAAATGTTTTCTCTTGAGAGGGGGACAAAAGCAAGAGAAGTTAGTTCATGTAAAAACATATTTTCTGTTAATGAATTGTTCATTTCGGGTATGGCAATATTACAAAGCCAAAACAGAAAATGCAGAGTCAAACTGAAATATTTATGTGACATGGAAGAACTAGAAAAAAAACCATAGTTCCTATATGCGTGTCTAGACTGTATTGGTCCTTTATGCAGCAAAGCAAAACACACTTGTAGGAAGTATATGTGTGGAACCAGAAAGGTATTGCACACTGGAGAGAATTAACATCAAAAACTGAAAGCAGTTACATTTTCTTCTGGCAAAGAGAGTATATTTTCTATAGAAAATAATCCTCTCTTTGGTTTAATTTACACCGATCCTGCTGTATTTAAAAGAGTACTTTAAAAATAGCGAATAAAATTGTTAATTGCATCTCTAAATCATATTTTAAAGATATTACTGATAGTATAAGTGGGGCTGTTTGTTCGATTGCACATTAGTTTGCCATACAATAACTTGAATTTAACTTTTCATCTTTCTAGAGACAATGAAAAAGTACATTTTTCTTAGTCCCATGGGGACTGATAGCAAGCTCTTTCAAATATACTAATTGTTGTGATTTAAATTAGTAAATTAATCACTGTTTCCAGTCTCCCACTACACTGAAGGATAGCTTGACTTCCTTTCATTTCAAAGGACTTTGTCCAAAAACCTTTCCTCTGTCTCATCAATTAATTTATTAAAGCATTATTTTGCTGCTAAATATTTGGCCTGGATCCAACTTGGGATCAGAAGCACAAGAGCTCTGTTGGCTCCTTTTGATAAATTTTTTCTCCTGAAGTAGTGAGGCAGACCAAGATGCTTCCTTTGCTAATTTACAATAGTCTGTGTATTTTTTGGGAACACTTCTACCTATTAGTTAGTGATTTGTGGAAATCACTAAGTGTGTTTAAATGAGTGTGTTTAAATTCAACTGGCCTCAGTTGAATTTATGCCTGCTTCAAAAGTTGAATTAGAATCTCTACATAGATTTCATCGTCTACTTGACACTGGTTTAAAATTATATTAATGCTATTAAGTTAAAACCTAATTGAAATAGAATGTTAAAGTGAGTTAAAACATAAAGTTAAACCACACACACACTGTAGAGTGGAGCAATTCCTAGAAAGAGGTAATAAGGAAAAGGTTAATAAAAAAAATTAATATCTGTGCAGGAAAGAATAACAGAGGCTAAAATTTCTGGCACAAAAAGAAATAAGGTGATCTAAGAAAGAGCACAACCCACATGAAGATTAATGAATGCAGAACACCTGTTTTGGGGCATTGTTTTAGCAGTGTCTATACGTAGATATAAATACATAATATTAATAATGTGAATCTTCATCCATCTTACCCCTTAGAATATTACTTATACAATTTATTGATAGTGTGTTTATTTACAATGATATTTTATGGACCTAAACACAAACCGAAAGTAATGAGCAATTCGTGTCACTAAATCTTTTTTTATGTGAATTACAATATTCAGAAAGCTGTAAGGATAGTTAATGAACCTTGCTGATGTTCTTGTTAGAAATGCCTGACTTAGATCCTGATCTCCTCTTTAAACCTTGGTAATGATCATGCCTTCATAATTTAAAATGTTTATTGTTTCCCTTCATGATACCATAATTGCAATAGTCATTTTTTAAAGCATTCAGTAAAACTGGCTTGCAGAAATAAAGCCAGTTATGTTTGATTTTCTGGCTCCAAATCTAACCCTCTTTGTAGATATAGTAAGGACAAAACCCTTATGCATTTTTAAGGGTCTAAAAATGCCGGGGTTGACCTGGAAGCTGCAACTGCCCACATGTGTTCCCCCTTAGCAGTGCACACCCTGACTTCTTTTGCAAGCCACTGCAAACTAAGATGGGTATGAGCAGATAAAGAAAGATTTTTTTTTTTTTACTACAGTCTGAACAGTACTGTCTTTACAACTAAAGGCATTTGTGATATGCAAGGAAATTGAGTTGATAAAAAGTAATCACAACTTTTTAAAAGACACAAAAATTTGTCGTTCAGTTTAGGATGTGGAAGAAGAGGGGAAAGTGTGGAAACAGTTTGTTAAGAAGTTTTTAATTGGTTTGTGGATAGAGTGCCTAGCAGTTCTTGAACACAGATGACTTGGGTCATCTCTGTTTTCCTTATGAGGCTGTTCTCAGCCCAGATAATGAGCAGGTAATTACTGTGGGACATTTAGAAGCAGTATCACAATACACATTCTTTTTCTCCACTGGCATTCTTATCTCCTTTCATTTTAACCCATTTCAGGGAAGAAAGAGGATATCGCAGTGCTGTGGGAGACTCCATATAAATCCTACTGGATGCAGTTTCCTCTGTCATTAGCCAGGTGGGCAGCAGGGAGGAGATGTGTAGACATTCTCAAGTTTTGCATTATCCCCTCTCCAAAGACCAGAGGAAGCCTCTGATGTTGCAAAGCAACCAAAAAAAAAAAAAAAAAGAAAACTTCTTTGGAAGGCCTCCAAAGAAGTGACTGTGGATTGAGTAATTATTTAACACACTAAGATATTATTTTCTGTCCTCTGTTATCCTATCTATAAACCTGTCCTCTTCGGCAGGGCTTTAATGGAAAATAAACAGTACCAGTAGTTTGGTTGTTCAAAGATATAAAGCCCTTTGTGACAGGATCACTGAGAGAAAATCTGTGTCTTGAGAAATCTGTGGGTAAAGTAACTAAACTACTTGTTTTGGAGATAAGAGGAGAGAGGATATTGAGAGGTGGGTGGCTCTGTAGTAATTCAAATTCATGTGTTCTGGTGTTGGTTGTGTTTTTGGGTTTTTTTAAAGAATACATTTTATTCCTGCAGGTAGCTGTGGCTAATGTTGTTGCTTATTTTTATTCAAAACCAACCTAAACCAGCTAAACTGCATCTGCCAGAAAATCCTTTTTGTCTCCTTTCTCTCACCATCCAAACACTAAGGCTTATGTTAGAATTCAGCAGCCTCTTTGATGTCTGATCATTTAGCTGGTTATTTCAGAACTCAGGTTAATTGAGGACATAGTCTACAGTTGACTCAAGAGTTACTTTAATAAGATTATGTTTATTAAATTGATTAAAGAACTGTTTGTCCCCATAATCAACTATGAGAATGTTATTTGTGGTATTAGAAATGGATTAAGATGCACTCAGCCAAATTAAACATTTTGTATAACAAGTTTTATTTGTGGAGAGTAGTACTGCTGGATTTTGCACATCTTTTTTCATTCGCACTAGTGCATGTCAGGGGGCAGCTTTTTATGCATCTCATTTGCTTACAGGCATCCATTGACCTGTGCTAATCTTTCCAGCTGGCAATTGCTTGGTATGTAGCAGCATGGCAGTGCACCAGAGGTGGAAAAGGGGCAGGAATTCCTGGCTGTCCATAGGTCAGGGTCAGTGAGTTGTCCTTCAGGGGCTTTCCCTGGATTTCTGCTATCACAGCTTTACAGAAAGGCACAGCTTCCTTACATCTCAGCAAAGAGGCAAAGAATTATTTCAAACTGAAAGAATATCTGTAGTTTTACCTCATTAGAAAACACAATAATACCAACAAAATTAAAAAAAGACCTCAATAGAAATTATTTTATTGATTTTATTTTTGAATAAATGAATTAATTATTGGCACTGAGAAAAACCACACCATAGAAGGACAAAGACAGAATTTTTTGGGAGCTTCAGGAAGTATTGTAGGTGAAACTTTCCTTAGAAACATAGTTCTACCACAATGGAGAAAAATTCAAAATATAGACTGCCTTCCCAACATAACTCTGAAGTTATCCCTTCTTTTTACTTCAATAACTCACAATGAGGTTCATCATTGTGAGAAATTGCAGAAAAGCCTGTTTATCTTCCTTGTCCCATAAAATTTCTTTGTCCAAAATGGTCTTCCAAGCACCTAGGCAGTGGGTACTTGTCTCTCTGTTAGTTATCTGCAGAGGTTTGACTGCAGTCATACTTCAGCTCAGAGAAGGAAATTGTTCCATGCTAGCTACTAATTTCGTCTTGGTCCTAAATTATAAGACCATTTATGGGAGCCAAATTATTAGGCTCAGTTATTTAAATGAAAGTTTATTATTTTGTTTAAAGCCACACACTTTACTTATCATGGCCAAGATTTTAGTTTTGAAATCAGAAATTGTGTATTGGGAATCAATTGAAGTTTTTTAATCAGTAAGATATAAACAGCTTTGTGAGACACTGTAGAATGGTTATTTTTCATTAATGTGTTTCAAAAGTATGATGAAATACAAGATTAAAATTTTCTAACTAGGAAATTTATTTTTAAAAACTATTTAAAACATAACCAGAATTTTAAAAAATTAAAAGCAGACAGCAGACTTTGAAATTGTAATCAAGGGCTTTTGTATACTAAAGAGCTATTGTAAGATTTTTTTATTATTATTCAAGCATAGAATTAGAAGAATTTAACTTTATAAATTTTGAATATTTTATTAGTTATAGATAGAGATTTCATGTTTATTGTCCATATGTAGAGAGAATGGACATGAGGTTTTGCCACGGAGAATTAGTGAAAACTAAGCAACTGATGTCTGACAAGATTGCAAGGATCTTAAAACAACAGAGGATTTAATGACCCTAATGGTATATTCTCAAGTCTTCTACATGTAGAATTAGGTACATAGGATGTGAGTGGAAAGCTCTTATGAAAGAGTTTTGGTGGAAGTTACTGATCAGACTTTGCTTCCATTAACTTTCATAACACTTCGGAAGCTGGGAAATGCTGGTATCTCAAGTTAGATATCACAAAGATTTGTGAATAGTACGGCTCTACCAAATCATAGTCTACTCCTCATCTTTAGGCAAGATGAGGCCAGAGGCAGATGCAGAGCCTGAGGGCTTCCTCCCAGTCTGTTCCAAACAGAATTTGTGTGGAGCATTCCCCAGCCTGCCGTGTGTATGCTCACGCTGTCTGAAAGACATATTTCTTAAGACAAGCTCTGTTATTAAAAAAATCAGTGCATCACAAACTGGAAAATGCTGATTGTGTTTTTAGATGCCTACTGTTTAAATAAGCAAATACATGAAATCCAAAACTTAGGACAAAATGTAGGTATGGTATTTCCAAAGTGCTCCAATGTTATAAAAATACAGAGCTGACTAGGAAGGTCAAGAGGGTCAAATAGCATGTTTTTTCTCTCCACTTAGAGGTCTTTCTTTTATGACATCTTCTTTGCCACCTGGAGCAGAATTCTGATATTCTTTTTTTTTTTTTCTGCTTCCACACATTTAATGTCCAATATTATTCTCTATCATTATGCTAAGCTCACTATAAATTTCCCATACTCAGGGAAACTAAAATTTTAGAATGGAGGGGCATATCTTTTGAAAGACTGACACCCCTTTCCTGAGCCTTCAGAGGTAGAACTGTTGAAGTTTTGGAGAGTGCCAGCTGCCAACTGCCCAGCATTTAAGATGCAATGCCATTGTATTTTTGTTATCCTTTTTTCTTATTATATTGTTTTCACAAGAAAACATCAACCTGTTTTCTTTAGTGCTTCATTAGTGCTGTTTTCTTTCGGGCTTTGACATTTATATTGCAGATATGATAACATGGACTATGAACTGATAAGTGAGCTGCGTCATAGTTTCTTCTGCCTCACTAATTATTTAACAATTAGGTTTTTTTAAAATCCCCATACATATCAGGTTCAGGTCCGCTGGAATAGTCATGAACTTAAGATGACTGAACAGTCTTTTAAATCTTTATAAAGTATTGTTAATTTTTTTTTAATTCCTGCTATATTACCTTATGTCAGAATAAGTCTCAATTCTCTATTTTCCAAGATGCTTAAATTTGATCTAAAAAGATGATGTTAACTCAAAATATTTGGGTTGAAACATATGCTTATTAGTTACAGGGACTAATTTAAAACATAATGTTTTCAAATGGCCAGTATCAAATAAACTTGGGGAGTAAACATCAGTGCAACGTGGTAAACAAGCTTTGAAGTGCATCTGAGTGCAAGGATGATTATCCAGGGACAGGGTTTGTGAGTACTGGGCAAGTAAAGCAATTTACTTTTGGATAATAATGTGATTTTCTCAAACAATATGCCAGATTACTTCTCCCTCAGCTCTGCTCTTGCTACTCTCAGCAATATCATCCACTTAGTGCACTCGGTTCCTGAGCCTTTGCTGGCTGGTGCAAAGACCATCAAACCGCGTGTGTGTGCACATAGACATGCCCACTCTGCCGCTGTTACAAATTTTCTTATTAGTTTTCAGATGTTCACAAAACCCAGAGCAGTCATTAATTTGTTTCCCCAAGCAGGGGCAACTAAATTTCTGGTAAATTGAGGCACATGAAGGAAGATTCATATTTTCTCTCTTGGCAGCAAAAAAATTTCCTTTATTGCTTGATCAGAGGAACTTACAATATTTATCTTGTTCTAGTTTGCATTTTTTAGTGTTGGCTTAATGATTAAACACTTAAGTGAATCTATTTATTTACAGCACTGTGCATGACTTCTGCAGTGTCACATAACATAGACAAGTGTAAAGGAATTGGAAAATATGTTTCAAAGGGTTTTTATTAGGTATTTCTTGATCTGTTTTTCTGCAGGGTGTAAAATTGGAATCTAAATTTTAATGGTTTTTACTTTCAGTGGATACTTTTTCTTTCTATCAGTGGGACAAGTGTTTGTAAATACATGATTTTTTTTCTTTCGGTGAGCTCAGTAAGCTTTCAATGCCCAATTATTTAGCATTAGAAGTCATTGCTGCTAAATCAGTTTTACAAATTTGTGCGATGAGACTTGTGTGCACCAAACAGATTGTGATACATCTGGGGAACAGTGGGAATTTTCAGTGCAATGATATCTTTTTGAAGTAACTTGGCCTGAGTAGAGAAGAAATAGAAGCAGTGAGCCCATGGTGTGGTTACGTAATGGAGATATAATAAGGGTGCAACTAAATATAAAGATAAATAACCAGTTCCAAATGTCTCTCTCACTAATATTTATGGGATATCCATCTGAGAGAAAACAACTTTCAACCTGATTTAAATTGAGGCTTTTTTGAGCACCAGATACAGGAAAAGCAGATTAGGTACCCCAGACTGGCCCCATTTCAGCAAGCCAGTGTAACTGTGCAGCAGCACTATGTGCTGAGTCAAGCTGAACCAGGGAAAGAAAGACCTGCTCAGTTGCAGAGGGTTCATCCACACTCTCCATGCATCATCTGGGAAGGAGTTCCCTCACAGATGTACACCAGCTTAGCCCTGAACCCCTGGCTGCACCATCTAACACACAATGATTAATTACCCTTCATAGAAAAGCACATCTCTCCTTTGCCGTATGCAAATATAGAATTTTCCAGAGAAAATACACAGATGGTATAAGATTCAGACCAGGACCAGAGAAGAGTTAGTCTGACATCAAATGATTGGTTAAAGCAGGTGTTCTTTGTCATTAACAAGCCAGGCTGTCATCTTTGTAGTTATTTCATTGTTCTGGACCTTATTTAATACACTGTTTAAAAGTGTTAAAGTCTTTGGTGATTATATATGCCAAAGATATTGGTGTATTTGGAAAGACATTTATTACAACTATTTTCATTCCATATTTGTTCCCCAGGGAGACGTCATGAAGCTGACTGATCCTGATTTAAAGCTGAGAACAGAAAATTTACTAATTTAATTCTATATTTCCTAAAATCTGTTTCTGCAATCGCACTGACTTCATATAATTGTACAGAGTGATAGAAAATATAACGGCTGTTTTATTTGTGGTAAGTCATACAAGAAATTCCTGGTTTGCCTCATAGTCTAACTATTCCAGTTCTACAAAACCTCACACCATTCTACCATCTATCCTCTCTAAACAGACTAAACTAAATACATATTTAAACTTGTATGCACCTAGTTTCTTATTTTGTAATAATTTTCCATTTTAAAACCCGCATTGTTTAACTTCTTTTCTTCCGTTTCTGCCTAGATGAAATAACTAAACTCTGTTCTTCTTTAGGGACAAATCTAAGGACACATTGACCAACCAAAGAATAAATTAATCAAAATAGTCTGATTAATGTGCTTTAGAATTCTACAAACACAGATAGCTTTTAGTAGCTTTGATGATCATAAATATATCAACATTTCTAATGAATTAACTGAATAATTAACACACTAATCATATGTCAGTATATCTGACCAGCACACCTGGATCAGACTAGAAAACTCTGGCAAGGGAAATCCACTACACCTAAACAGTTACTATTGTAAATGCAAGCCATCATATTCAATATGAAAACTTGAAAAGCTCAATACCAACCATTAAGGAAGGGATGCTTTGTTAAAACCCTTGGACCCTTTTTCACAAACAGCCTTGCTTCTTCAAGGACCATCTGAAAATCTTTTTGCAAATATGAATTTTACCTGATCTACAATACCATGGTTCCTCAATTTGATAAAGTCACAAACACAGAAACTGTGGTTTACTGTGTTAAAAATTCCTTTGAGGATAGACAGTTATTTCTCTAAATCTCTGTCAAGGTGTAATTTTTTGTTTTTTTCTTTATGGAAAAACTCACAGTTCTTGTTTTGCACCTAGTGAGTTCAGACATTAAAGAGCTCTGCTTAGAAAATCGGTTATAATGATTGTAAATTTGAACCTCCCTTTTGCACATGGGGTCCATTGAAAGGGTACAGATCAGGATCCAACTTGATATGAAACTTCATATTTTAAAGTAGATTTTTTTTTCTTTCCATGCATACTGAATTTTTTGTCATTGTTTTGGGGAAGTCCAAAAACTCCTGGTGGACACTGCAGGTCATGTTTTCTTTGTTAATTATTGTGAAGGTTGATAGGGCAGTTATGCTTGGCCTGCATTGTTCCCTGATAAATGGTTTCAGTTCATTAGGCAAGACTCTTTTATTCCAAGTGCTGCAAACTAAAGAAAGTCAGTCCTCAATCACTACAGAGATGTTTGTTCATCTCATTCTCTCTGACGATAAAAAATAAGTCTACTTGAGAGCATACAGCAGTATAATTGACTTTATGGAGCAGCTGCCAGAGGGCTTTTGCTATATGAAATTGCATTACACTTCCTTTTAAACGTGTTCAAAGTAATAAGTCTTTGTTGACATTCACAATTCATACAATTATAGATCCCTTGAACAAAACCTTCACATTATGGAGTTTAACAAATAATTAATATCTCAAGTTTGTCATAGAAATTATGTCCATTTTTAAAAGTGATACACAGGAAGGAATGTTAGTTGTATACTGTCATATTCCTCTTTATTTTTTACAGTCTATCTAAGAATCAAGGAGAAGATTTTTTTTTTTCTTTTTAAGCAGTACTAATCACAATTTTCTGGAAATATTTTTACTGTTGTTATTATTGTAATATGGTAACTGATGTGCTGGTTTTTTTCTGGAGGTCATTATCAATCTTGTCTAAAGAAAGCAAAGTCCTGGAAGCACCAGTTCTTTCAGAAAATGAATAGGAGGGATTTTTATTCATGTTATTCTCAATTAGTCTTAGAGGATTTAAACACATCTGTATACGTGTTCATTCTGAAGCCTGGAGATAAATCCTAGAATCAAATATGCTTTTCAGAAGCTTTAAAGACACCTCATGACAATGTTGTATCTTGGCTTGAACAGTCTTTTCTTTAATTCTTTCACCTGAAAGAGTTCTTTCTCCCTAGAAATCATGTCTGATGAGGAGTGGCTGAGGGAGTTGGGCTTGTTTAGCCTGGAAAAAAGAAGGCTCAGGGGAGCCCTTATCACTCTCCACAGCTACCTGAAAGGAGGGTGTAGCCAGGTGGGGCTGGTCTCTTCTCCCATGTCCTAATGAAAAGGATGAGACACAAGGGCTTAACTAGCAGCAAGAGAGTTCAGATTAGATATTAGGGGGGAAAAAATCACTGAAAGAGTGATTAGGCAGCGGAATAAATTGCCCAAGGAGGTGACAGTCACTTGGAAGTGCTCAGGAGGCGTCTGGATGTGGCCCTGAAGGATATGGCTGCGTGCTGCACTGGCCCTCCTCTGTGGTGATGCAGGATTTATGGATGACCCTGAAGGTGGTCTTTTCCCACCTGGACAGTTCTGCGATTCTTTTTCCAAAAACAGTTTGCTCTAGAAGCAGACAGATGAAATGAGTTTCCCTTGAAAAGTCAGGTCCTTTTAGCATAGGTTTCAGAAATTTTTTTTCAATGACAGCTACTGACCCCCTAAATATACTTTACAGTTTTTCAAGGTGGCCAAAGTGTCTTGTCTACCTACACCACAGACCTTGTAAGTCACAACAAGCAAATGGCAGAGGCACTGGAGAGATGCAACATCTCTCTTGTGGAAATGCATGGGAGAAAGCAAAGAATAACTACCCTAATCTTCAGAATATATAGCAAGGTTTGAGGAAGGCATTGTGGAATATCTTCTAGTCTTGCCTCCAAATAAGTATTACTTAAAATAAATCAGAAAGGAGAACACAGCCCAAATTAAAAGCAACTTGGTTTTGCGCCTTCAAGTATGCCATACTGTTTAAGTATGTGCTTCTCATGACCACTCTTTTTTTTGTTTTTATTTCCAGCTTGATATGTGTCTCATAACTAAACCACGGGAGCTAGGTCAACACATTTGTACTGATCCAGTTACAGCATAGGAAAAAGCCCTGGCAATGTCGTTATATCCTTGTACTTTCTTCTTTTTGTGGTCAAATATGGGCCTATGTAGGACTAGGTGAATAAGCACCTCATGTGGTGGGAGATCAAGTAGCTCAGAGGTCAAGCACAAAGGTTAAT
The DNA here is from genome assembly GCF_963513975.1 of Fringilla coelebs. Classification (NCBI taxonomy): domain Eukaryota; kingdom Metazoa; phylum Chordata; class Aves; order Passeriformes; family Fringillidae; genus Fringilla; species Fringilla coelebs. The sequence goes on along the minus strand of NC_140031.1, from coordinate 54,938,934 downwards.
GTGAACGAGGGGACATAAGACTTGTCACCTGTCACTGGGGTGCTCCGCAGGTCTCCATGCTCAGCCCTGTGCTCTTCAACAGCTTCATGAATGGCTTGGACACAGGACTGGAAGGGTTACACAGATGATACCAAAGTGGAGGAACTGTTCACTCTCTTGAGGGCAGGGAGGCCCTGCAGAGACACCTTGACAAATGAGGGGACTGGGCAGGCACCAACTGCATGAAATTCAGCAAGGGCAAGTGCTGGGTTCTGCACCTGGGGTGGGGCAGCCCTGGATGTACAGACAGACTGGGAAAAGAGTGGTTGGAGAGCAGAAATGAGTTCAGGAAATGGACATGGGGGTCCTGGTCAATGACAAGGAGCCCGCAGTGCCCTGGCAGCCAGGAGGGCCCCGTGTGCTGGGGACATCAGGCACAGCATCACAGCCGGGCAGGGGAGGGGATTGTCCTGCCCTGCTCTGCTCTGGGGCAGCCTCACCTCGAGGGCTGGGGGCAGCTCTGGGTGCCACAACACAAAAAGACATTGAGCTGCCAGAGAGTGTCCAAAGGAGCCACGAGGATGGGGAAGGGCCTGGGGTGAAGCCGTGTGGGGGTGGCTGAGGTGACCTGGTCTGCTCAGGCTGGAGGAGAGGAGACGGAGGGCAGAGCTCACTGCAGGTACAACTTCTTGTGAGGGGAAGAGCAGGGGCAGGCACTGAGCTCTTCTCAATGGTGACACTGACAGGACACAAGGGAGTGGGCTGAAGTCCTGTCAGGGGAGGTTTAGGTTGGACTTTAGGAAAAGGTTCTTCACCCAGAGTTTGACTGGGCACTGGAACAGGCTCCCCAGGGAAGCCGTCACAGCACCAGCCGGACAGAGCTCAGAGGCATTGGACAATGCTCTCAGGTGCCCAGTGTGACTTTTGGGGATGGTGCTGTGCAGGGCCAGGACTCTTGTGGGTCCCTTTCAACTCATCATATTCTGGGATTTGGTGACTAAATTGTAATGTGAGTGTCCAAAACCAAACAAGATTTGTTTGCTTTAGAATGGTCATTGTCAAGTAAACACATTTAAATTGCTACTTCGGTGTGGTCCAAGATGGTAACATTTTACAATATGTGCCTGATGGATGAAATAGAAACTAATGATCTATTAGTATTGTGATGTTTAAACCTCAAGAGGAGTATAATTTTTTTGTTCATTTGGTTAGGCTCAATTTACATGAAAATTTAACTGCAAATAATTTACATTTTCCATAAACACTTTTGATAATGTTCATATTTTGTTTCAATTTTATAAATAACAAAATTCCCTAATTTTGCGTGTACCAAAACACAGAAATAGTCCTGCTTCCCAAAGTTCCCAGTGATTCAAACCCCTGCTATAATGTCCTTCTCATAATACAGTGCTGTAAATTGTCTTGTAGCTGATTTAAAAACTATACCTTTCTTTTGGCTGCACTTTTAAAAGTACTTTTGACACCAGGTTGCTATGTTTAGGATTGTAAAGAGGATGTAGTGACTCATTGAAAGTCTAATTTTATCCATTATAATCTTGCCTCCTGGTTTATACTATTTTAGAAGTGTTATTTGATCTGGAAGATAATTCTGTAACCTTCAGATTACTGCTGGGTGACTTCTGCAGAAAAGGAATTACCAATGCATTAAATTTGAATTAGCTTTGAGAAATCATGCAGATGTATGCACAGAACATTTCAGCAATGCTGTCTCCAAGGCACAGCAGAATTGCCTTTATGCAGTTTTAAAGAATCACTTGAGCAAACCTTAAATTGCACACATGGTGAAGCTGAGACAGCATCTTTACTTTAAAAAAAACCCCCACCAAACATGCATATACATGTACACAGAGCAAATAAAGCTTTGAGAGTTGTCTTTCGGGGAAATCTGATCACAAACAGGCTGCTGCTGAATGGGCCATTTGGGCTCAGACCTGTCGTAGTGGAGAGCACTACTGCACATGCTGTGGAAGTGTCACTTAGACTAATGATTATGAATTATGCAGAGGGTCACATCCTCTTAGTTACAAGTCATTTCCACATTTTCCCTTTAGACTGCCTAGCCCAATTCCATTTTTTTTTTCCTTTTACTGCTGCTAGCAAATATCATGCAGAATGAATGCCAAGACCTTCATTTATTCACGTTTAATTTTCCTCCCATAACTTCAAGTCAGTAAAATGACGGAAGAGTTGGTGGTGGGGAAAGGGAGACAGCTGCTATTGGTGGATTAGGAAAAAGCTCCCTTCAGTTCGCTAGGTCATTGAGCAAAATAGGACAGTAAAAAGCCGTAGAAAATGTATGGTTTGCTTCAGATTCTGTATTCCACACATTTGTGCCAGAAACATAAGTTCTGTATTTTTCCTGTTTGGAGAAAAAGGGATATAGTTTGACATAGTCTAAAAAAAAAGCATTGCCATTTTGGAACCACTAACCTGACAAGAGCAGGGTACATGACCTTCCTCTGTCTTAGTGCTAACCAGGTAATGGAGTGCATAGATGGAGTACCAGCACGGCTCATGGAGCCACTATGGAGCAGGAGGTGTGATAAATATGGCAAGTACATCCCTGGCCTGGCTGGGAATGCCTTGGAATGCCCTTGACACTGAATGGGAATATGACACATTGGAGGGCAGCAGATGAGCCGAAAGTTGTGGCAGCCAGGAAGATGAAGGATTGCTTAGAGAAGAGTGTGTGGGAGGATGTTTTCCTGCCCAGGGACTTTATCTTTCTTCCAATGCTCCTGGGTACTACAGGGAAGGCAAACTGGCCATGTCCAGCTCCAAGAGGTTTTTCCCATACAAGACCAAGAGGAAAACTAGAAGGACAGCTGTCTTTCTTAGAACAAATATACTTCTTCTAGCCTTTTTTTAAAGGTAATTAATATAGTAGAAAATCTAGTTCATCTCTTAGCACAGAAGATTCTTTAAACTCTAACACTTCATCTATAATATTTGTCTGTTGATTTCTACTGGTCTTGTTTGCCATTAGAACTCAAGAAAAAATTCAAGCTATGTTTCAACCTATAGCATTCTTTTAGGAAAGAAAAATAAAAGCATTTCCCAAAGTGTTTCCTCCTTGTTAGCTTATGATGCCATTTAATATCTGCGCCTGAGAATAAAATACTTCAATTGACAAAGTATTATATGTTATACTTCCTGGAATGGGGTTTATGTGAATAGATATTTAATTACTACATGGTACTTAGCTGATTGGAGCAAGGTGCTGATCACACCAGTGTTGTGGGTATGACCCTTGTAAAGACCACTCACTTAAGAGCTGGACTGAATGACCCTTGTGGGCTCCTTCCAATTCAGAATATCCTGTGGTTTTGTGAAATTATCTGTCTAAAATTTAAGTTATATTTTATTAATAAAATACTGTTACTGTCTGATGTAAAAACTTTTTTCTTTTAAAATAAATTTAATAATGCTCTCAGAGCCAAGTCAATTAAATGGATTCCTATTCCTATCACACAGAAGAAAACTGAACTTCCATCAGAAAAAGCTTGACTTGATGTTTAAATTTTGCAGTATGTGCCAGGGTAAATAAATTTAGGCTTTCTGTAAAGAGGATAAAGAGAAACTGTAACACTCCCATATGTAAATGTGAATAGCCCACATAATGCTAAACATGAGGACAGAATAAGAGGCTTGCAGCAGCTTTTTAGCATTTTTCAAGTCTAAGAATACAAGAAAACAAAGAAAACCCCCAAAACTAATTGCCTCTAGGAAAACATCACCTGAAACTTCTGTAAGACTAACTGGACACAGTACTAGAGTGCCATTGACAGTTACCAGTCCATCATGATTTTCCAGTTTCCCAACTGTAAATAGAAAGGATATTCATCCATCTTTGACCCTGAACCACCGTCTATTTCTGTTCTGTATTTTTTTAAATGCCTGGTTTTTTCCAGGTGGTATTTTCAAGCAAGAATCTCAAGTGTTTTTCTCACACACTCTTTCCAACTAAAGCAGATGAATGGAAAAGACAAAATATGTAATAGGAAGGAATGGTTTAAAAGAACCAGCATGGATGACAAACTAACAAGTTCATTTGTCTCTCTTATCTGTTCCTAAATCAGACATAATCAGATAGCTTTTTGTAGGTGTCACCTGGAAGCAAACAAAAAATGAGTGCAGATTATGAAGTACAGATGCAGAAACATGGCTAAATCACATGGCAGTGCAAGGGATATTCCAGTTTTTCAGTAACTATGCCTAGGATAGACAGGGTATGCTGAAGATTACAAAGGTTTCCGTATCCAGGAGATCACCATCTGGGATTTTTTTACCATTTACTCTTAGCTGCAGCTAAACAACTCTAGTTGTTTAAAATATCTAGGTTTGCAGCTAAACACTCTTCTAAATCCCATTGTTTATAGTGACTGCCAGGGAGTGCTTTTCATTACCATTCTTTTTTTTTTTTTTTTTTAACTGAAGGTTTTATTCCCTGCTGAGTTTCAGGTCAAATGAGTGGGAATACTACTGATACTGTGTACTGGGGTTATTGAGTGACAGAAAACATATGTGAGAGCATACAGCTTGTAGAAAGGGATCGTGTGGTTATATTTATTTCCTTTAAGAGTAGCAACAATCAGGAGGCCTTCCTTCTTCCAAGGACATATATCTGTTGAAAGGAAAAGATTTGTATTTTTCTTTTATACACACTGACTCTTTGATGCTGTGTTTATATTAGGATACAAACCATGATTATCCATGGTTATTCCATGGGACTCCAGCATGCTGATACTCTGATCAAGGAAGTTAAATCAAATGGTTAACTTCAAAGAACTTCTGATTTTAAATAAAAATAGTAAGTCCCATTATAGTAAAATACAACTTATATGTATATAAATATATATCGGGCTTAGCAGAAGTCCATTAATCATTGCTATAGACATGACTTTGTGTGTGCTAAGGGAATCCTGTGACTTGATACTCTGCTCTCCTTCACTTATATAATGCAGAAGTTAAACTTTGCGAGTAAAATATCTTTCTTTTCAGAGAAATGAGAAATGAACAGCCTAGTGTAGGAGATTGCTTTGATCCATAGTGGAAGCAGACAGTATAGTGTAATAAACTGAAGGGATAGCATTTATTTTTAAGTATGCTCTGTGGTTTTTGACTTCTTTACTGGAAACCAGATACACTGTAGATGATGACTAGATACCTTAAATCCTCATCAGCACATCTGCCTACAAGGTCTTTGCTTTCCCTTCCAGCAAAATGCAAGGGTTGGGAAGAAGAAACCTGATTGAACAGAAGGCTGAACCACCCTTCCCCACAGGGGATGAAGCAGCAGCTTCGCAGCTGCCTTGGACCTCCCATGGCAGGAGTGACCTTGTTGGTGCTCCTGAATGGACACAGCCTCCCTCCACCACCTGCCTCCCTTCAGCCCTCCCACGCTCCTCCCCACAATCGTGCTGCGGTGCCAGCTCCACCCCAGGCTGTTTGGGGCACTGAGGGAGTGTGGCAGGCCCCAAATGACTCCAAGGAGGCCAGTGAGCAGGTGGGTACAGCAGCTGGAGAGCAATCCCAGACAGCCGGCAGGTGGATGGAGCAGCAGGGGGGCAACACCAGACGGGCAGCAGGTGGAGAGGGCAGCAGGAGGGCAACACCACTTTGTACTCAACTTGACATTAATTACACTTGTTGGAATCCTGTGTGGCTCCTAAGACCCTTTTTTGGGTGTTAAATTACAAAATGTATTTGTTTAGATTCTGGGTATAGCTTCCCCTAATGTCTGAAGACTTGGGAGGTGATTGGAGGGAGGGAGAAGAATGAAAGCCTTCTCCCACCCTTAAGCTATGAAATCTGACCAGACTTCGTGGGCAGGATGGGCTGGCAGTTTGTTAATTTTCCTCTAACCATCTATGTTCCTAGGAAAAGCCCTTAGAGGCATTAAATGTTCCTGCCTTTCTCAATGGCTCTATTGTGTGGAGTTCTGCATTGTGGTGTTTGCTGAGATGCCCAGATGTTTATAATTAATTTAGTCTGATTACTTCTAATTACTCTTTCCTATCTGCATTATCTTGCATTTGTCAACTTCATATGTAAGTAGCCCCGCTGCCTATTTAGCTTAGTTTTGTAAGGTCCCTTTGGACCTTCTTAACCTTCTCTAGTGATGACTAATCTAAATAAGTGGGGTCTATGTAATTTCTTTTCCTACCCATCTCCCCAGAACACTAATAATGAAAACAGAGTCTTATACAAGTACAGAAACACAAAGAATTCCATTGCAATCCTGTCATGATGAAAACTGACCATTACCCACCCTTCCTTCCTTCCTTCCTTCCTTCCTTCCTTCCTTCCTTCCTTCCTTCCTTCCTTCCTTCCTTCCTTCCTTCCTTCCTTCCTTCCTTCCTTCCTTCCTTCCTTCCTTCCTTCCTTCCTTCCTTCCTTCCTTCCTTCCTTCCTTCCTTCCTTCCTTCCTTCCTTCCTTCCTTCCTTCCTTCCTTCCTTCCTTCCTTCCTTCCTTCCTTCCTTCCTTCCTTCCTTCCTTCCTTCCTTCCTTCCTTCCTTCCTTCCTTCCTTCCTTCCTTCCTTCCTTCCTTCCTTCCTTCCTTCCTTCCTTCCTTCCTTCCTTCTTTCCTTCCTTCCTTCCTTCTAATTCCTTCCTTCTAATTCCTTCCTTCCTTCCTTCCTTCTAATTCCTAGCAGTATTTTAACCCTTCTGTCCTCACCATTAAGTAATTTTGACAAAGACTTTTTCAAAGCCCAAGTAAATCACATCTTTACCAACAACAATATTGCTATACTCAAAGAAATCTGTTAGCTGACTGGGATGGATTTTTCTTTCTAGAAGATTATTTCCTGCAAAATATCATCCTCAACTATCTGTTCTATAATATCATTTACTTTTAATTGCTTCCTGATTGTTTTCCTGATCTGCATTGAAACATAGTATGCTACTCAGAGATTTTTTGAAGCGCTTATCTGAAGTCATTCTAAAACCTGATCTACAGTTCAGGCAAACTTCTTCCCCTTCAGCCTCATTCCTTGAAACTTCTTTCTTCCATGGAGCAAACTACACTTCCACCTATTTTAGTCTCTTCTGCTTGTTTGTCTTTCTAGAAGAAAGTCAGAAACTTACGTTTATAAGCTTCAAAATATTCCCCGGTCACTGCTACAGCCATCTGCTCTGATGTATGTTGATGTATGAAGAAATGATAACAAAATACCGAGATTCAAAATTATTTCACTCTTCTAGGTTCCCTTTATTGCTTATACATGACTTTCAGCATTGGCTCTAAGTTTCTGTGAAATAGAAATAAGAAATAAGAAATAGAGAGGAGTGCCTTCACTTGCTGTGCTGCTGACTACTTCCAAGATCACCTTTCTTCATTTTCTGACTTTCAGTCCCCATGCTAGAGCCCATGGAATGCGCAGAGCTTCTTGGGTGGGACTTTCTAAATGGTCAGGTTGAGGCAAAGTCTACTTAGGGAAAAAAACCAGGGAAAACTGCATGGATAAAGACATGGTGGAGGAAATGTATACTCTCTATCCTGAAAGGGAAGTGAATTCTGCCTGTCCACTTCCCTCTGCCTCTCCAGTGGCCAAAAGCAGGGTCTTGAGCTGTAGGTAATAAGGGGAAGGAGAAATTGTAGGAGCTCTCAGAAAGGTAAGATCATGAAAGGCTTGCAGCTTCCCTTTCCAAATCTCTTGGCTTTCCTACTGGCTTTGGTCACAGTTGTTAAGGTATGAGGTAGATAATGCACTGCACTGTTCTGTTCCTAAAAGTTAGAGAACTTGTAGGCATAAAAAGAAAAAAACCTCATGGTGTTCCATCTGAACCTCTCCTCTTTCCACTGTAGGTGATCCCTTTACCTTAGAGGGGAAGATTTTGACCTGAGGCATTGTATTTTTTCCATTTGTCTTTTGTAGAAGCTATGTACATTTTTAATACTTACACACACACACCTCACTCAATATTTTATGAAGAGTTGTTCATCCCTTTCTATGTGAAACAATTTGGAAAAGGCAGGTCTCACAGTTTTGTTCAGATTTCACTTATGTGCAACAGCTAGATGTATCCAATTTCCTAAAACAGAACAGCCTTTTAATTAAAGCTATTCAAAATGAAAGCTTTTTGTAGCTGATGTTGCTTGACAGAACTCATTGGAGGAACGTCTGTGGGTTCTTTTGTGACCAGTACAATACAAATATGACTCAAATATTTCCAAATTATTTTCTTCCAAAGGTTTCAAAAACTTTACCAACTATTTAAGCCCCACAGTTCTATCTGTAATAAGTTAGATCATGCCAGGGCAACTGTTCAGCAGTTTAAATGTAAACACAGCATCACATTTTAGGATATCAAATAAGTCTGTATTATTTAAAAATTACAAAGCCAATAAAATTAAGTGCTCAGGAAAGGTACACAATCCTACAGGGAAAGTATTTGGAATGAGAGACTGCTCCTCACAGGAATACTAAATCTACAGTTACCAAAATTTTAGCATGTCAACAGATTTTGCACATCTGTGGATCTGCTATGCATCCCCACATCCATGAACAGACCATTTTATTCCTCCTGTTCCTTTAGTATGAGGACTGCTCATAAGAGGCACCTTGATCCATTTCATTAGGCAGTCCTCAGAGATACCAGAAAATCACCTAAATGCCCTGACATTGGCTACTAGCCTGGACTTGCTATCTCTAATGTCTCACTGATAAAAAAGACAAATCTAAAACCCTCAGTAATGCTTCTGCTATTACACTGTAATTTTCTCTCCCTGCAGACCAGATACAACGGGTCAGTAGTAATGGTTAGGAGCCGAAATGATGAGTTTTATTGTAAATAACCCAGGCACTAGTTGAACCTTTTACAAAATCGAGCATGGTTCTAGTGCCAAAATTAGTAACTGTGCTTGGACCCCTTGTTTCTGACCATGCTGGCAGGAACTCTTCTTTGTATTTGGATCTGCTTCGGGGTTTGCAGCCAGCATGCTCCCCGCTCTTCCCCTCTACATTTGGCCTAATTGTGGGTATGTGAAGCACATGTGCAGAGGTGGGAGTGCAAAAGCAGGAAGGTCAAGGATTGTTCACCTGCAACCTGCAGGGGCTCCTCAATAAAGTTAATTTACAAAGGCTCTGTACCTAGGGCCCCCGTCCCTCTAAGCCTTGATGAGGTATTTGATTAATGGTTCTGGAAGCGAAACATGCGGAGTGCCCCCTTGGTTTTGAAGGTCGCAGGTAAATCCTGGCCTTATTCTGACTCAAATAACGCATTTATCTAAATGCCACATCTAAGTCATAACCACTCATCAAAGAGGTGACTGGGTAGTGCAGCAGTTTCTGTTGAAGCATAGAGAACCATGTGATAAATTGCATCTGCAAGATTTGTTCGTATGTCAGGCACACATTACTTCTAAATCAAATGCTAAAACATGCCTTATTTAGTCAAAAGTAAGCAGAATGCTGTAATTTATAATCATCTTGAAGCACACTGCAGCGAAAATGAAAGCAGACTATTAAAATTTAAAGCCTGTTTGGCGGAGTAGCATATTTCTGGCCACGTTTGATGCAGCATCATTTTCTCACACCATTGTGTATGCACAAAAAGTCAGCTTGTGTTTGCCAACGTTTGTGGAAACTAATTGAAAAAAATGATTTAGCTGTTAAAGTCTGACATCAGGCTGGAAAATTATTGTCAGCAGATACTGATGGCAGTGTCTCCTTTCTCCTCCTTTCACCCCCATCCACTTGCTTCTAACAATTGTCTGTTGTTCTCCAGCACAGCTCCCCACAGTACAGTTGCTAGCAAATATTCATTGGGGTGTCATCTCTGTTTAAAGTCTCGTCCTACACACCTATTCATCTGTGCTAAGTGAACAGCAGCATCAGCTCAAATTAAGCTGGCATGAAAACAGCCACTGTTAATAATTTCTGATGTGATTCAGCTCAGCTTTGGATAACAGGTGAAGATGTTTCATAACGGAGGCAATTACAGTGCTGTGAGCTCTCTCCGGCTGCCTGCTCCGCCAGAGGAGCGGGCGGTGGGGCTGGCTGTGGCCACGAGGGCTGCCTGCCCCACCTGCCCCACCGAGGGGCCGCCTCTCCAGGGCAGGGATTAGCATGGAAAGGCTGAGGTGAGAGGGTAGAGGTCACACACTTCACCTGGGCTTGCTGCAGAACTCTCCCACCAGATAAAATCTCCCCCGCCCACCGTTCCTTTGGCTGAGTGGCAAATCTGGGGGTGACCTGTGCGTGTGCATCGATGCCACACGTGCTACATACGCATGTAACTAAAAATAAGATCACGGGAAGCACTGAGTTCTATTTCACAAGCCAGGACATAATCCCATTTGCAAAATAGTAACAATTGGTGAACTTCTGAGACGATAATCAGGTCTGATAAAGAAGTAACTGTTTAACATCTGCTCATTAAGATGCAGCTGAAGGAGTAATATGGGTAGAAATTAATAACTAACAAAATACAAATGAAGCCTGTAATTTCATGTGTGAAATGTTACGCTACTGTGATGGATTTTTAGCTTTTTTTTTTTTTTAATTAAAGAACAATGTACTTCCATCTACTGAATCTCTATTGTTCTATTATTTAAGTTATCTTTCATGTCAGTGCCACATGGTTTGAAGTCTATTAAAACACAGTCGTATACTTAATTGTGTGGATTTGCAGATGGTTCATTTCCAGAAAATATCTTTTCCCTTAGATCTCAGAAGAAAATGTCTAGCAGCCTAAATTGAATTTTTATACATTATGATTTCCAGAAATGTACTTCTTAATGGTTTCTGATGTGCCTAAAGGCATGATTCTTGAACTACTTTCTTAGAAATGTGTGAGAGAAAAACTGAAAAACGTGTTGTGGTTTGTTTTTTGGGATTGTTTTTGTTTTGTTTTGGGGTGTTTTTTGTTTTTTGTTTTTTTGCTTTTATTGTATTGCTGTAGTGCGTTCTTGAGCACTTGTAATAATGAAAATATAAAAATGTATGCTTCGAAATGCTTGATAACAATTCCACCCTATCTGCAAAATGTGTAGTGTATATTGATTTCCATAAACAAAAGACATGTCTTTTTCCTTTTCAAGGAAAAAGCTTAGTTCCTTTGAAATACTTGAAGTTTATCTCTTAGAGAAGGTAGTGCTGAGATTGACCTATTTCCATATTCCATTTTTTTTCCAAATGTGACATTGAAGGATTCTCCTTTCAATTAAGGGAAAATATTTTTGCAATTATTTTTAAGTGCCTGAAAGATTAAATTGGTTTCGAGCTTGTATCCATATTCAAATTCTAATCTCCCCAGCAAGTAATTGTTTTATTCAGTTCTGACAATGCTCTATCTATTGTCATCTCTGACTGTGTTCTGCATACTGTCTCTTCCCCTGACAATTACTGCTGTTCCTTATCCCCGCAGCCTTTAAAAGCTCTGTGTAACATTAGCCTATCTAGCCTAGTGAAAATGTCTTTACAGATTAGTGTAATGTTAATACTGCTGGCTCCCTGCTTTTGACCTGAAGTGGAATATATTGCACTGCTGGAGCAGATGGAATCAGGGCTTCATGGGGAAGCGGAGATTGCTTGGCCGCCTGCCAAAAGCGCGGTGCTGGCGGCGGCTGCCGGAGCCGCTCCACCGGGAACGGGAGCGGCAGCGGGAGCGGGAGGGAGCAGGGGCAGGACGGGCACGGAGCCGCTCTCTGCCCTCCGGTGCCGGGCGGCGGGCACGGGGAAGCACCGCTTACATTTGCCGGGGATCAAAATGCGTTTCAGGTCGCTCGTCCGCAGATGCAGCGTTGTGCGAGGAGATGAGCCTTTCCGTGCGAATGGTAGCCTCTCTAACCTGCATTTTTTTGCAAATGGGAAGTGTGAGGCAGAAGAAATAGAAAATATGGAAAATGAAGTTGTGAACTCCTAATAACCTTCTTAATGGATGTAGATTGAGTTATAAGGACAAATCAGTGTATTGCTCTGATTGCTTTTAGCGAACCAAATATAGTTATTTTCCTTTGTTTTAGGTTTGTTGTTTTGTTGTTTTGAGTGCGCAGTTACCAAAATATTTTAATGCCCAAATCAAAATTATTTCCCTAAAATATTTACTGTTATACCTCCCGTGAAGCTCACATGATACTAAAAAATAGAAATGGTTGGAGGATCAGGCTGGACAAATCTTCTTCTGCCCGTCATATGGAGTTCAGGGTTTAAATGCATTAATCACAACACTTGCACTCTACTATATCATACTGAACAAACCTTTCATTGAACATCCCTATTAAAAATGTCACGCTGAATTTCTACCTTTTTTTCACTTCTGCAATCATATTTTTCTCTCAAGTACTGCACTTCCCCAGCAGTAAAACATATGCTGTTTTCTGGCTAAGTAGAGGGATAATGTAAGCTGTGATGTGGAGAGTATTTTTTCTTATCATTTGCTTTTTGAGGGTGTAGTTATAGTAACATATATGTGCTTTTATCTGTGATAAGAACTACCATCTGGTAGCTAAATGTGCACAGCTTATTGCTTGAAGTGCTTATACACATTGTGAAAACACACAGCTTTTGTGTATGTTAGGATACTGCCTATATGTATTATTAATAAACCCACATATTAGCTATTTGAATATGTCAAATGATTGTAAAATAGAACAGTGGTTCCAGACAAGAAGAATTAGGCCTGGCACGTTGCCAGATGTGTATTTATTCCAGCAGTACTATTGTGACCTTTTAATATCATATTGTTTGCAATCTCTTCCAGACAATAATTGTTTGAAGAGGAAAACAGAGCCACTTTGACAAAGGAAAGGGGCCTTTGTTATACTCAAGGAGCTGAAGCTTTCATCCTTGGTATACCAATTCACAAAGATGTGTGCTGAATGTGTGCAAGCAGCAACAGAGACAGAACATATAAATTTGAGTTACTTTGACCTTTAATCCAAAAGACCAAGAAGAGAAATGCACTAGGAGGGCTGGTTTGTTGCTGTCTGGAGACTGATAAGCTGTAATAAAGGTGCACTCCGTTGCAATTCATCTAAAGCTTCCATTGCTATCATCCTCTTTTTTCGATTTTTGTTACCTCAAGTACTTATCTAAATCCCTTTCAATGCCAGCTTGAATGCACTTTGTATTCTCTCCAACTGTGACTGGTGCTGTCTGTGTGTGTCAGTGTGCTTCAGCATACACTCTTTCCCCTTGTTTGACAAGAGCCAGTGCCAGCACCTAATTAAGGATAAGCCGTGGAGCTCTCGGCTCTATCTTTGTCAACAGCTATGTTCCCAGCTTTCTGCTTAGTTGAGCTTTTATGACAAGAGCAACATTTCGGGTTCAGACAACCTCTGGCCTCCCAGTTCCCCATCTGAGAACTCAGAGCAACTTAACACAGCAGATGATTTTAGAGGCATTTATGGTCACGAAATCCACAAATCCCTTGTCTCTTTCTAAAGTACACACATTTGTACATAGATCTGTCTCTGCACATCTACACAAATGGATATGAATGCACACCTATAACTGAACATAAATTGGACATCTTCCAGATTTCCTTTTGTCTGGCTTACTCTTGCAAACTGTTTCCTAGGAGATGATCAGAGTGGTTGGGACAGGATTCTTCTTTTGCAAACACCATCTAAAAAAACAGCCTCATTTAGCAGAACAGAAACCCCCTATTTCAGAGTCCAGTCGAGTTGTTTCAAGCATTTTTTTCTCAATAATACAGATGAATTTAGGTCACTAAACAAGTACCTCTTTCAAAGGGTTAAGCATTTGATAAGCTTGAAAGTCAGATTAACATGACTGATAGGTGACTACCAGACAGCCAATTAAATGAGTACATGAAATAATTTTGTAGGGAGATTTAAGTATATGTCTGTCTGCATAACCAAGTTAAATTACTTCAGGGAGCAGATTTAATTTTCTTTTTGTTTTTTTCCTGCAGCAAAATCCTTGCATCCAAATTCTAATCTGAATTTTATGTAAGCCTGCGTAGCTTGCCAGGCACATAACAACATTGGAATGGAGGTGCCCTGATGGAGCTAAGAAGAGACTTTGACTCACTGGTGAAGTAAAAATTATGCAAACTTGTAAAAGATAATCCTAGTTACATAATGGACACCTCCTTTATTATTAAATGCATACATAACTGAAGGTGAAGAGAGTGATTTCTGGATTCAGCATTTGAGATTCTGCTTCTTTTGCTATTTATATGACAAGAGGGAATTGCAGTGTTAATTCCTACCAGCAATGCCCGAATCTTAAGTCTGATAATTCTAACTGAAAATCTCACCTGTCGAGAGCAGGACCATCTGAAAAACTGCCAAGGACATCAAAGCAGCTGATAGAAATTAGACAGCCTTTCCAACTACACTTTACAATTTGGCTAGATCCTAATTTTGGGTCCAAGTTGTTTAGGATCAATTTCCCTTGAAACTATGAGTTCATTTCTTCCTTGAGTTCTGCCAATGACAGTAACCTCTGAACTGCTCTGGATTTAAGATGTTCCAGTTAGTCCTACTTTTGTATATCACCCTTACTTCATCATTACATTGGGAAAGAAGAGAAAGTTGTTGAGAAGTCAATTCTTAATGCCGCTCATAGTTGTCTTCATTAAATGGCTTTGTATTTGTGCTGAACTATTGCAGGACTGACTTCTTGGGATACTAGAGCAAAAAAGACAGGAATATTTTATTAATGTTCTTTACCAACAGTGAGTAAAATAATGAAAATAACTGTATGAAATGAAGTGCACAAAGACATTGTCTTATCATTGATGCAGATTATTACAAACCCAGCCTAAGCAATTTTAATTGCTCAGGTGTGAGAGTGAGTTTTATGCATTTCAGAGTATTATTCTCTGCAGTAATAACAGTATTTCCTGAGGAGTAAATATGCAGAAAACTGCCTCGAAATCAGAGAAGAACAGAAAGAGTACACTTTACTCATTTTCTTAATCTTGCATCTATTTATTTATTTATTTTATGTCAAGCAGCTCCCCAGTTAAAGCAGCTGGAAGCTGTAAGTTAAAACCTGGCAGTGAAAGAGGCCATAATGGGCTCACATGTGCTTTGTGTGCTCCAAAGGAAAAAAACTGATTTGATTCAGCTAGGTTATGAGCCTTGGAAAACCATTCTTCATGTGCGCTCAGCGCATTTCACAGTTATAGTAAAATTAGTTTCAACTATGTTAAATTCTAGAAGTAACATGGTTGAATTCCAAGTTTTTTTCAGGCAGAGTATGTGGTACCTGTGTATTTTGAGTTTTAAAAAAATTGCAAGCGAATGAGATTACATTGAGCTGTTTGAGAAACAATAGTGTAGACACATAATAAGTTAATTTTATTCATTACAATTACAATTACATTGCAATTATGAAAGAAACTCAGCTGGTGATCATCTTTGTTCCCACAAGACTAGATGATGTAACCTTTTACTGCCTTACTGCATTTTTGAAACAGTAGGTTGATACATCCTGGTGCCACTCACTAAAAATACCAAGAATTGGCATTTTTTATGCCCCACTCTGGCGACTGTCTGCCAGAATTACAGCAGCAGACAGCTGCGTATTACAAGAAGCAGCCACTTCATCTGTTTCTCACAATGCAAACAGGCGCTTGTAAATTGACCTTGGATTCTAGCACAACTGAAGTGTGCAGATTATAAGGATCCCAAAGTATATGTCCATATTGGCAGCTTTAGGCAGAACTGGCTTGAGTATTTTGCACAAGTATTTAAACCTGAATTATCTCCCCCCTGCCCCCACTGCACTTCATCTTAAAAGACATGTAAGGAGCTCAGCTGCAATTTCCTTCCTTCACTGTTTCAGTTTAGCTACTGAAAATTGCTAGTGTGAACACAGCCCCTGACTTGTGATGAGACCTCTATTCCCT
This sequence comes from Fringilla coelebs, assembly GCF_963513975.1. Lineage (NCBI taxonomy): Eukaryota > Metazoa > Chordata > Aves > Passeriformes > Fringillidae > Fringilla > Fringilla coelebs. The sequence goes on along the minus strand of NC_140031.1, from coordinate 54,923,102 downwards.
CTTGCTCAAGATATTTCTAGAAGCTGTTTCAGAGACTTTGGAAAATGTTACCCAAAGAGTTAACATTATCAGCTTTTCTGTGCATACTCATAAAGGTTGCCATAGAGGAAGAAAGCAAAAGGGTGGTTTGAGGTTCGTACACAGCCTTAACTTCGTGGTGTTCCTTAGGGAGGAGCTGCAAAACATCAGTAAGGTTTCTGTACAGACGATGAGGGTCCGTGGGAGTGTACACTCAAAACAAGGCCATCTGAGAAACTCCCACTCTGGTCATTCCCGTTCCAGTGCAGATACAGCAGGAAAAATACATAGACTTTGTTACTACAAGAAGTTGTAAGCCAAATTAGCAATAAATCCCCAGCAGCACCAAATATGGCATCAAGACATAAGCCATTTTTTGGCTCTAGGAAGCTGCAGTGGGTTGCTATGTATGTCTGTATATGTGTGCCTTGGGTTCACATACCTGTACATTATGTTTTTGGAAACTGGCATTCTTACTCCTCCTAGCACAGCACATGTGCATGCTGGAACTGCTCCAGATTTTCTCTGCCCCTGGGGCTTCCTTTGTAGTTAACTTAAATAACAACAAACACGCCTGCCAAATTTTTCTTTGGAGCTTGGCTGCTTCTTGGTCTGCTCTCTGCGGGACCTCCTTTGTCCCTGTCACAATTTTCCTGTGCTCCAGAGAAGCATTCACAACCCATTCTACACCCAGGGCTGATGCCTGAAGGATCCACCTGCTCTGCTTGTTGACAGACCAAATACGTCTGTGTTCTTTAGGAACTTCCTGAACTTGACCACGAGAGTGAACAAATGAAGTAGCTTGGCCCTTCAGTGCAAGGTAGAGGTGCTGCTGCCTTGTTTACAAGGTGCTAGGAGGTGTTTGAACACTCATGCACCCTGGCTGACAGAACGGGGCTGGGAGGGAGGAGGGCAGAGGGAGTTTGCTTGAGTGGTTGATGGGATCATTTGTGTTTGCAGTTGTCAGGCCTTGTCATCTCCACAGCTGTGTTTGCTGTCTGGGGTTTGCATAGGGATCAGCTCTGCAGCTTTCAATCACGTGGCACCTTCCCCTCGGTCTTTGTCCACTTCCAAACTCTCCTCCTCTGTCTCCCTGAGCTTTGGGATAGAAGGTGGTCAACTAAAGTAGCAAACCAGTCCTTCAGATGCGTTTACAAATGCATGCACAAAGAGGGCTTAGAAACAGAGATTACTTATTATACCATCTATTGTTCCTCAGAAGTACTTGGAAGTACTCTGTTGGTAACTGCAAAGCAAACAATAATAAGAAACAAATGTCATGTGTGGTGTCAGCTTGTCAGCTTCTGATTTTCATTACTGCCATGGAGGAGAACAGTGAATAGAATTATTTTTTTTTTTAATTTACTGGTATCTAGTTTACTTTTGGTAAAATGTGTATGTGCATTACAAATATCAGTGTGAAGTTAAAAGTTCTGGTATGACCATAAAAAGAAGTTGTCCCAGTCCTGAATGTGTTTTTCCCACATCTTGTGCAACAAAGGGAGACAATTATGTGTCTGAAGTTCCACTGCTACCAGTCTTTCTCATTTTTATCACTGAGCCTAGGAAGCAAAGATGCCAGTATGATTCTTAGAGCATTTTAAGTAACAACAGTGGCTCCAAGGATGTAGGACAAGCCTCCAGAGTAGTCCAGCTAATATCATTAAATTTCTTCAAATAACAGTCAATCTAACTTGCTTTGCCTTGTGTAAACCATGGCAGTGCTTTTCTAGAAATGCAGTAGTACTTACAGAATATCTCAGACCCCAAAATCTTTACTAATGTTTTTTTATTTTATTAATGTTAAATGCATTCTCTGTTTCTTTAAGTACACATAAGTCTTTTTAAAGGAATAATGTGTAACGTTTCCCTTAGAAGACAAAATGATAAGCTTGCTTTTGGTTAGGGGGGGGAAAAATAACAGCATCTCATTATGGTAACTTGGTCAGAGAGATGTAAGTTAGTTTCAGCTATACAAGAATCTGATGTCAGCCTGGTAATTACTAGGCAGAGTCAATAATACCTCTCCTCAGTATAATTGCAAATCCAGTACAACCATGACCAGAACTAAATTGCTTGAGAGCAATCAATAGAAATCTCCTGATTGCATTCCCTGGTGTACACATCAGATATAAAAAGCAAAACCGTCCGTCCAATCAAAAGGTCAACTTTACAAACGAAAACTGCAGCATAAGGCTGGGAAAACGTCTGTCCACACAGGAGCTTCCTGGTTAACTCCAGCCAGAGGTGACAGACCTAAATGGGAAAGTATATATTTTGAAGGTAAAGGCTACATCTACATGAACAGTAATTTGATGCGACTGGAGTGGAACAATAGATTAATGTAGTTGATGCTGAGTTCCCAATATTTGTTCCCTATATGGTTTGTGGCTCTTAGTCAGAGTAAATTCAGTCTGTTTTCTCAAACCCAACATCTCTTCAAAGGTGGCTCAAAGCTGTCTGAAGCGACAATCTTTGCCCCAGGTTTCTGTGTCCCTGCAACAGGCTGGACATCATAAGATTTGTACCTGGACTGGAACTTCTGCATCGGCTTTCTCTGAGAGTAATGTGGTTCAAGTATACCAAAAACCCCTGTGAGGACCAAAGCAAAGTGGGGAAGCTCAAGGGATTAATTTTAAAACCTTCCTGTTCCTTGAACTAAAATAGCACTGCAGATGCAGCCAAAGATTTTCTCCAGAAACTCTAATTGTTATTTTCCTAGATGCTAGGGCCTCATCCTTCTGCTTTTTCCTTTCTCCATCACACTTTCTTGTACATAAATCCACAAAATAAATCCACACATTGTCTTTCATTGTCTTTAGTGCCATGCAATTCTTACAGCTTTTTCCTACAAATATTAATCAAAGAGATATTTAATGATTTAGCAAATGCAAGATTAAATTTTACTTATTATTGTGATCACAGTCACTGAGGAAATGGGTGAGTTTGGTGCTTGTGTTGTTGACATGTTCTTTTTAAAAAGAAAACAACTTTTTCTATATACTCTTCAGGAGCTGAATAAAAGCTTTGAAAAGTGCCAAACTCAATTCCCTTGAAACTTCCAGAAAATTTCTGAGCACCACAGCAGTGAGAGCCCAACTACTTACTTAGAGCTCTCAAAAACACTATGGAACAGAGGCTGCTAATAGCCTCTGCTCTCTTTGAAGACCTCTATTCTTTTTGAATACCTGCCCCTGGTGGCTGATGGATCCTGAGAAGTGGAGAGCTAAATTCTTTTTTTTTAATAATACAGTTATTATATTACTCAAATATTTGTGTTTTGGATTGAGTGAAGTGGCAACTCTTATGCATTCTGTCTGCTACTGCATCTCCTTTTGAAGGCTTTTGTTGCGAAGGATTAGTTTTCTAAACTGACTGGAGTTTTCTGACAAATCTGCTTTAGCATAAAATTGTTCGTTTTCTCACTACATCAAATAATGCTGCCCACACTGTACACAACACAAAATGAAAAAAACAGCAGAAAGCTGTGGTGTGGGAAACATCAAGAGTATTTTCGCTTAGGCTCAGTTGACAGAAAATGTTTTCTTTCCAGTGCAAGTCTATGTTTCATGTGACATGCCTTTTGTTACAAGTTTATGAGCCAAATATTTTCAACAGGTGCCAGATTTAATGTGGGGGGGTTTAGATACCTCTGTAACCCCATAGAAATAGAAAAAGGTATTTGCCCCATAAGAAAGTTTTTGTAGAAGACAGTATTAAATTCCATTCAACTCTCAACAGGAAAAAAAAAGTGACAGGTGTTGCATTTGTATTATGGTATGGATTTAAGTACTGCAGTCGGAATAGCATAAAAAGGCCGTTAAATAGCTGATAATTTCATCATGTTGGAACCCTGAGTAGAACTACAACGCTCCGAACATGTTCAATTATCATGCTTAACCTTGCTAAGAAGCTAAAATGAACACTATCAATACAGTGTGGCAGGAGCAGCACGATAGCAGCCCGGTATTCTCTTGCTTTCTCTCCCTCCCCTTCTTCCTCCTTGCTACCAGAAGGGAAACGTGCGGACTCTTGCCCACACCACTTCTAAATTGCTCAAGCGATTGTTTCCTGCAGATTAATTTGTAATTCTGAATCTCAAGAAGAAGGAAATGGGAGCACGTTCCTCCCCCAGGCCATTTACAGATCTGGAGCTTTGACTTAATCTAAAGCAGAGGCTGAGGAGCCAACACACACACACACAAGGAGAGGGAGAGAGGCGAAGGCAAAGGTGACCCCAGAGTGTTTCCTTAGCAAAGGTTTTTCTTTGTGTACCCAAAAACCTTGCTCCAACCAATGCTTAAATCTTCCTTGCTCTTTTCTCTCTTGCAAACAGGCTGATGTAAAAAAGCTGTGTGCTGAATGTGTGCACACAGTGTACGTACAGGCACGGGGTGCGTTTCAGGAGGCTGCTGTGTGAGTGCCTTCTTTGTTTGCCCATGGTTGCTCTGGTGACGATAATTTCCTAACGGAAAGAGAGATTAAAACAAACAACTCCCACCAACACTGATGCTGCTCTTCATACTGTCTAAACAGGCTGAGCAGTCCACAATAAAAGAGGTATAAAAATGGAACTAAGAGAAGACTAAAGGGAAAAAATGTTAAAAAAGAGAGGCTGATAATTCAGCTTTTTGCAAACTTCCCAGAAAGCTTACCAGAGGGGACCTTCCAAAAAAGTGATATTGTTCTCTACCACTTCACAGAATGGAGAGAAATCTCCAGTGAAAATGAAAGAGAAATCTGTGCATGTGATTACGATGAAATTTTAATTCTACAGACAACTCATAAACATTAAAGTAAAAAAGCTCTTGAGAATTTCTGTCTTTAACAATTTTCTCAGACACCTGCTGCCTGTTTCCGTCACAATATTCCAGGGTTTGTTTGGGTTTTTTTTGTGTTAAGGACGTTTTTGCCTCTGCTTGTAAATGGGAAGTTAGAATTCCTGATGGCAAGTGGGACTTCAGGTCTCCTGCCTCAAGGCTACCCCTTCTCTTCTGCCAAAGAACAGCCTTTTAGGGCTTTTAGGGCTCTGCCCTCAGCACACGGGAAAATTCATGCTGTGGGAGAAGGCAAAAGACATGAAATCAAGTTGTGTTGTATCATTCACCTATGGCTTCCTATCCTTTGATCTAGAGTGTCTATAACTAAATGGCAAGAGCACAGTCTCCTGAAAATTGCCAAAAAGTCAGTTGAGGAGACAAGGATGTTTAGAAGAAAAATATCTGTAATGTTATCTCAGGGACTCCACATAAAATTTTCTCTCCTTATAATTTGGCAAGGATTGCTGTTGATTTTTGATTTTTTAGAAAGCTTATTTCCATTAGAAACTTTAGGGAGTATTGTTAAATAAATGCTTAATATTACTGTGGACTCTGGGGTGTCCTTGTTTCAGAGAGGTGTTGAATTCCCAGCCAATCTATCTCAGCCCAGGGAAGAGACAAGCTTATCTGTTCTCTGCCCAAGGCGTACTAACTCCTGCCAAAATCTCCTTCCTCAGAAAAAAATGTCAAAGCTCACCCTGCAACCATCTATAAGGCAAGGGAGGAAAGCATGAAACAAATGGACATCAGATTTGGAGAGGTTTCCAGATGCTGTAGAGCAAAGGAGAGAGCCTTCCCAGGAATGACCACCTAAAATTGCCTCGTGGTCTTGAACAATTTGCCATGGTACCACAATAGCGCAGCAAACATCTGAAATCCTATATTTTCCATCTATAATGGGGATCTCACTGGTCAAAAAGAAAATTTAGCTGTGTTAGGAGGACACAGAGATTGCCCCTGACCGCATCCTGATTCCTGAAAACATCCGGCTGGATGTTTGAGAAAGGAGGTCGGGAATAAAGGACATGGAATAAAGGGACATGTGCTACAATCAGGAGATTATATTTGGCTGAAGTTTGGCCATCTGCTTAAGATGGAGAAGGAAATCTCACTTGGGAATGAGGGAATCTAGGACATTTTTATTTTATATTTACTCTTTTTCATAGATCTATTTTCATAGATCTATCAGAAAGACTTACTGATTACAGACCACTGTTTTATAACTACACCATAGTTATGTCTAACTCTTATCTATTCTCTTATCCTCTAAATATCTCAACTATTTGAGTCCAGTTTGGTGAGTTAGAAGGCTCTTTCTCACTCAGATAAAATGTGTGTGTTGGCCAAGAATTGGCCAAAGTATATGAGTAATCTAAGAAATTCAAAGCGGGTGTAATTCAAACATGAGACTTGTGTGTTGAGGTTCTATCTAATAGAGCAACCTTGTGAAAATGCTCCTGCTTTCCTCTTCGGTCGTTTGCACTTTGCATGTCCTGTGTGCAGATGATGTTCTGGTGCTGACCTTCACAGAGGGAGTGCTGGTGTGCACTCCTGGCAGGAGTGGAACTGGTCACTGGTGCAACTGACCTGGCCTTCAGGCGGGATCAGAGACCCCCCTCCTGCTTGGCACAGGGGGACTCTGCCCCCGGGCTGGAGCCTTAATTGCTTTGTATTGCAATGCAATCGGAAAGGGAGGGGAAAAAGCAGTAGATACAGCTGGTCAGTGCCAAGCCAAGTTTCCAACTGTATCCACAACAATCTCCTCTTAATGCATTTGAATCTTTCCAGGGCAGCTTTTCAGATTATCTGATGAGCTTTTAGAGGGAGGACTCTGATACAGAAATCTTACACTTGGAGCAAAATGGCAGCTGTGAGAGGTCCTTGAAATATTTGGACCTATTCTTTATGACATCTGTACTCCATGGGCCAGAAGAATTTAGTAGGAGGAAGCCAACATTTATGTTAAAGGGGCTGAAAATTGTTATACAGAGCCAAGTATTGCACTAACCAAAATCTTTTCTTTGTTTATATTAGAGGATTTATTTTAATAAAAGAGTTTAGAGTTCTTCTGGCGCTATACATTGCCTTGAAATTCAAAAGTACTCCACTTTTCTGAGCTTTCTTGAGCTTTCTGAAATGGCTGCTGAGATGGCTTTATGCCTTAGCAAAAGACTTACACTTTACCAGGCAATTCATCTTTTCTCTTCATGCTTTCCTGTAATTTTTTCCTGCTTGGAGTCTCCTTGTAATCTGACTTCAAGAACCCTTCATGGGCTTGTTTGTGAAATCATTCAACTCCCTCTGCTCAGCATGTTCACTCCATTTTACCTGCCCTATAGTCTTGTTTATTGTTGTTTAACATTGATGTTATATGGTACTTAGATTTTTCTGTTGTTCTGGATCTTTGAAAGCTGGCAGGATGAATTGCTTGGTTTCCAGTCTTTAATGTTTATCTCCCCTTGGATCTCACCATCTGTTCCTATTTGGCAGGGCAGGTAAATGATTTTTTTTTTTTCCAGCTTCCTTTCATTTGCCCTGTTTCCTGAAGATACTTAGCTTAGCTGTTTCCTTTCTCTCTCCAGATATCATTGAGAAGGTTTTGGTGGTGTTTTTTCAAGGTGATGAATCTGACTGAAATTTCCACACTGCATTGTGTGTTACAGGATTTAATTAGAAGGGAGGAAGTAGGGATTTTTGTTTTATTGGGGTTTATGTGCACTATCAAATCCTCATGGAGTATAGTACAATGACACACACAAAGGTAGGATAGGTTTTTTATCTTTCATTCAAGTTTATTACTCCTAACTTTTCCCACCTGCCTTTACCTCTCAGTGTTACACTTTAAGCACGTTAGCAAGCCACATTACCATTATTTTGAGACTCAGTGTCTGTTTTGTAAGATTTCAGTTTCCGTGTAGTCCAATCCCAGTCGCAGCTACCAGAGGCAACGCCTCACCTCAGAACAGTACCCATACAACTTGAAGATCTGTAACACACTGCTGCATACTGTTGAAACAACAGAAAACTATGACAAAATGCAGAAGGGAGAAGGATTTTTTTTCCTTACTTTTATTACCTGTCACAGGAAGATCAGCTTTGAAAAGCTACTCTCAGTTTTGTATTTGCAAATATTTGGAGGTATAAAATGCTGTCTTTCAAAGTTGGTGATATTATCCTTCTATGGCCTTTTACAATGTTCCCTTAGAGTATCTCTACTTTCATTATTTTTTAAAGTTGTTGTTGAAATCAAATGGGACCAGCTTGTGGTATATGCCTTAATGAGTTACTGAAGGGCAGTTAAAGCTCTGCTGTGAAAGGATTAATCTGAATGAAAGCTGACCTGCTGTTCTCTTTTGTCATTCATAACTGTCCTCAGATTCTCTTCTCAGTCAGACCTATGCAATAATTTGCCAGTTGTTGCAGTCTGTCAACTATGCCCATTAACTAAAAGTCATTTCCATACAACAGCTGTCCCTCTGTAGCTTCTGTGTAACAAGTTGGTTCTCGGTCCTCTTCCAAAATCAGAACCCACAGACATTTGTCATTCTTCTTGTGAGTGCTTGTAAAAGAGCCCAAGACCCAAACTGACAGCAGAGCTGAGTGCTGTTCTGGGAATCAAAGTCCTTCCTGGGGTACTCTGGGATTTTCAATTGTTCTATCTAGTTCATTAGGTCAGAGATATACTGAATGCGCACAGTAAATTTGGTGTAATGGTTGGTTGTAAAGTTTTGTTTGTTGTATGGCTAAACAAAGGGGTTGATTTCAGTTCTGTCAGACAAGCATTTTTCCCCAACTATTGAAAAATACTTTTTAAGCTATGTTCTAAGGTCTTTTATTAAGATAATTTCCTTCTTTTCCAACAATTTTTGGCAGCTCCTGCGACTTCATGCAAGACCATGAGATCTTTTTGACAGCTTAGCAAGAGGTAATCATTTTTTCTGACAAAACCCAGAGAAGATGTACTAGGTGTTACAGGAGTGTCTGGACTACTGGCACAGGTAGTAATTAAATGATGAATAGTTACTTAGACATTAACATTCAGTTACTATGAATCCGTAGACAGTAGGATTCGTAATGATTTTGTTTCTCAGGTACTGATATTTTCCTGATAATTACTGTCTTCAACCATTTTGCAAACTGCCACAGGTTATTCTAACATGAGACAACTGGTCTTTAGATTGATCATGTCTGGTCTTTGATTGATGCCTTCGGGTTTTTTCCATTTGGCTGATAGGTAGATTCTAGACTATTCTCAGAAAATATTTATCAAATCACTTAAGGCTGTATTATTTGTAAAAGCATTTCTCAACTTCAGTGTTGCCTCTTTGACTAAAAAAACCTGTCTGCTTTTATTTCCTGGAGCTTGGACTAGTGCCTGTATTTGTTGATTTACTCAGTAATTTTACTCTACTTTAATGTCTATGTGAAATTTTGCTGTAAGAGTAAAAAAAAAGCAGAGAAAAACACCAATTTGATTCTTTTTTATTTACTTTTAAGTCTTGTTACTTGAGTAAGAAAGCATAGATTTCAAGGCTTTGCTGATGTTCTGTCTTCTGTCATCAAGACCTGGAATACATTTTAGACTTGGATTTTAGTATTGCATGAGATGTGTTTCTCCTATTAGTGTACTTCAGCAGCCAAAGTAAAAATGAGCACCTGAATCACTGTGTGCTCTCATGTTTAGTTTTCTGCAGGTGTCCCTTGCCCTCCTATGTGAGTTATGCACTCACACCTCACAGCGTTGGCAGAGTGGAGAGAGAGCTGTGTGCACTAGGCACTCTCACGATTGAAAAACACTTTACATCTCAGTCCTCTAATGAGTTACACTAAACCAAAGCCAGAATCCCCACACAGTACCTCTGAATTCTCTGTATCACTTGAAAGCACTGTTCTTACCCAAATCAGGTGACCCTGGTGAAAGGCCATACCCAGACACTCTTGTGTGGTGCAACTGGTTGGATTAGGAGATGAGTGAATGCATTTGCACTTTCTCAGCTGGTTCAGATTTTCTGGACTTACTGCACTTGTAACTGCTGAGAATAAGTTCTTCTAAGCTGCATATATTTTAGGGGTTTTTTTTGTATTGCCACACTTTTTTCACAGATACTGGAGGTGTCACTGCTTACATAGCTGTGGGAGCAGAAGTGAGACAGAGGAGGGGGTGAACAGACGAGGACAGTGACCTCTTAATCAACTTAAGCTGTAGCCACAACACATCTGACTCTGTCTTGAACAATCTAAATTTATGAAAAAAACAAATACAAATGTTGACCTGAGGATGGCCAGGAGCCAGGGATGAAATTCTGGCCATGCTGAGCATGAAACTGAAAGGAATGTCCTGGGTCAATAAATCCCATCCCATGTTTTTCCTGGAAAACATTCTTGAACTGGTCATGGTCCACATTAAAGTGTATTTGGTCCATTGACCTGCTACCCTAGAAAGCTAAACATCCCATAAGATTTCACTGAGCTGTTATTTCATTTCTAGTGATAGCTCAATAGAGCCATAAGTATATACAGAAAGTTTCTGATTAACCCTTCCAACCAATGCCTTCCCCACCGCACACCCAGCTTGCATCCTGCTTCCTAGAGACACACCTGCTTGAAATGCTGCTCCTTTTTGTAGGGAAGCAGCAGAATTGCTCTACAAGTTTCCATAAGAGGGTTTCTGCACATTGAAAGTCTTTCCCAGTACAGCCCCACAAGCTTTGAGGTTGAAGTGTCTGTTCTCCAGCACTATTGTGATGTCAGGAAAAAGATTTCTTGTTCCTTCTGTTACTCAGACTCTACCTTCGCCAAGGCTGTTTTCTGATGATCAGGTTTTTCACAAAGCTAAAGGGCATCACTGAGAGCCACAGAGGTTAGGAACTAACCTAGCCTGCATTTTTGCAATTTTTTCAGTAGGCCCTGTACTGGTAAGGGTAGTTATTTCTCCTTTCTCTGTAGTCTTCTGATTTCTTTCTCAGACAGCTCATACCTACTTCACAGTTGTCCTAATTTCCCAGCCAGTATTGGAGAAAACTTGTCAACTGGGCTCTGATCTTTGCTTTCCTAAAATCACACATCTTTGTGTTCCAGCTTTCCTTTCAACTTATGATTATTTTTAAATATTTTTTTTCTGATTTTGTCTTTTCTATATACTTCTAAAAAAGCAGTGGAAAGAAAGACAGGCAAATTAGACCACTTGCCTGTCTGGCAAAGGAAATGGCATGATTTTCAAATGGTTGAGCTAAAGAAATAGTAAAACCTTCAAAAAATTCCAACACTTGTTTGGATTTTTTTGTTTATTTTTGGAGCTGTGGAATATCCATGACTTTCAGCGTTTTGACCTTTATTTTGAAGAACGTCATAATTTTGCCAGCAAACTCAGCTGTCAATATTTTCATTTCACACCTCTTTATAGAAGTTCATAACTGACCTATAAATTACACATACCAAGCATATGTGGTCTCAACCAGGAAAAGATTTAATAAATAAATGCATAAATATAAATGTGTTTGTTTAAAAGTTCTAAAGCCACAAAAAAAAAAAATTGAATTCATGATTTCAAATAAATTTTACAATCCTGTAACTCAAAAGCAAGCCAGTCAGATTTTTCTTCTTTTAAACTCCAAATTATTAACTTCTTAGTCTTTAATGTGGACCAATGCAGTGCCTGTGGCCATCACGGCAAATAACCACATTATTGCAGTTAGGAAATTAGCTACTGTGTGCTTGTGGTAGCTTTTTCTCCATTCTCCATTTAGGCTGGCAGACTTATTACAGGAGCCAGTTCTGCTTTTAGATACACACCATCTTTGTGCATTCATGCAGATTCACCCAAGTGTATTTGAAAGGTTCTTTGTCCACCAGTTTTAATATTAAGAGTTTTTCTGCTGAAGGACTGAGGAAGGGAAGAAGGAAAGGGTCTAACTTTCAGAATGCTGCCTGTTTTGGAGGAAAAACATTTCACTTTTAAAAATGTCTCTAATGCTGGTCTTTGCATGATTCACAGGCATGTTGGACAGTAATAGATCTGACAGTGGTGTTATGGCACTATAATTTCCAGCCCCGAATACATAAGGTAAAAATGTTACTGTGAAAAAGTGATTGTAATATTCATTGGAACTTTAATCTTCAACTCCCCACCTAGCCTCCTTTCATCAAATATTGGGACCACCCACTATCTTCTGCTTCTGAAAATTTGGCATAAAATTACATTTTTTCTTAATTAAACACACATCTGTGTTTAGTTTTTTCCCAAAAGAGACCTGAGTTTGGTGAAGTGCTCCATGGCAAAATCTGTACAAGAGGGAAGAGGGGCAGTGGAGTATATGAGAATATTTTATGCCATGATGATATTGTGGGTGATAAATTCTACCGCTCCTTTTTTGCTCACTAAAGAACAATCTGAAACAAAAGTGGAGAAAAGCAGCACTGATCTCTGGGCAAATTCATGGAAAGATCAGAGTTTTCTTCCAAAGAAAATTGAAGAAGGAGCCTGTCCCATATTTTTATGAGAAATTTTCCCCACCATAAATCCAATTTATTTTTTGTATTGGTTTGGGCAAGACTTCTCCAGAATATCTCTCACAGTGACACCCTTTTCAGTCAGTTTTAGCAGGTCAGTCTCTTGCTGGCCTTTTGTTGTCCTGCTCACACAGGCAGCCCTGAGCAAGGTTAAACCGTAGTGGTGTAAATCTCTGCCATGTCCATGTTGCTTCTGTTTAGGGAGCCATGATTTAAGCAGCTAAAAATTTGGTTTAAACCTTTATTTTAAGGGGAGGGTGTGAGAAGTAATGTTGGCCAGGCCTTCAAGATTGCTGAATGCCTTAATGTTTCACTTTGCAATGAAATCCTAGCCCAGCTATGCCTTGAGTGGTTTTCTGTTTCAGTGAAGAGAGTTCATATAGTTCAAGTCTGAAGGTTACATTAATAAGGCAATATGTTGAAAATACAAAGGCACAGTGTCTAAATAAGCTGCACTGAATCTGTGCTTGGAATACATGAGTTTTGGGCGCTGTGAAAATCCTTCAAGGGTCTCCCATACCTAGGTACTTCAGTTCCCACTTTTAACAATTAACTGATCGATCCATTTAACATTATTCAGTATTATTAACAGTATTAATTCTCCTGCAGATGTGAATTAGCATACTTTCTTGCTGGAGCTTTACAGGACACACTAATAAATCTCAAGGAAATAATGAGCATAGATGTCATGGAAACCAGTCTGGAAAAATATTCTTTATCCCAAAACCGATGTTGTAGGACTAAGTAAATATTTGATAACTCACAGAAAATGTTAGGTTTTCCAGCATTCCCTTAACTCTGTAAAGTGCAGAAATAGCCCCCTTCTTTAAAATTTATAGGTGTCTTTTTTTTTTTATTTTGCACAGTACCACAACATGAAATGAAAACTAAAGTCAGCTGTTCTAGTGGAGATGTCCACATCTGCAATAATAAAATTCTAAATGCAGTGAAACACACCTGACGTCAGAGGGGCTTGCAGTTTTTTTGAATTTGTTAATATCAGGGACAAGTGTACAAAAATGAGCAAGTTTGAGGCATTTCTTCACAGTCATTACATACTGAAGTGCTTAGGGGTTCGGGAACTAGTGATTGTGCCTTGGGACTTGGTAGCCATTTTTGGCATTTCACTGGTGCTAAAGAGAAAAAGGATATCTGGTCAAAGATGTGAACATTTCCATATGTCTCCTGAGAACTAGGATTGATTTCTCTGGTTTGGAAAGGAATCCTCCAGGATGACAAAGAAATTGTAAGGATGTCCTTTCAGACACCATATTCCAGAAGACCAAAATATATTTAATAAAGTAGTGCCAGCATTTCATTTTTATGGACATCACATTCATTTGACAGGTTTTAAAGTCTTTGTTTATTATTTATTTTATTTCTCTTGGCAGAAAGGTTTCACAGACAATGTATAGAAATTATAAACCTGAGGTGTGTCTGACCATTCTCATCTTACTATGGAAATTACAGATATTGCACCTTAACATAATTTCTATCCACATTGCAATATTAATTTTACATAAAATAGAACATGCAAATTCACCTTTGTCCTAGCTCAATTTGTTATAAAAATTCTTGCTCATGCCATTGTCTTACTGAAGCATAAAACAATATTGGGCCAGGGAGTACTACCCGAAGATTTTTGACTACAGGTAGCTAAAAACCTAGCCTGTAAAGCTGAAATTCAAGATTCTCTGCAAAGCCATATCTATGGAGTCAGTTGTTGCATGGTGTGCAAGAAACTGTTGCTGGCCTCTCACAACTGGGCTGGGTGAAATGAGCAACTCTATTACTTGGCTAGACATACCACTTAATAATCCTGCTGCACATGGGATTGGGACCATACCCGAGAGTCACATTTCTTGGGAACTAAGAAGAGGAAAAATCTTTATTGCTGCTAGAGAGGAGGCCACCAGAAATCCTGCAGTTGAATGCCCTGGAGAAAGCAAGAGTTTTTTCAATGTGCTCAGAGGATTACAAATAAAAGACAGAGGCAGTTGCTGTACTCTTCTGAATAGTTATTGATTGCCCGATACACTTTAAGGATAAGGACCATGTCCTGCAGGCCACAGAACTGAAGGCAATCATATATAAAGAAAAGAAAATCCTGTTCTTTCCAGAGCTTGAGTAGGAGATACATATCTGGGTGCTTCTGAAACAAGGCTTTATTAAAAGAGTGCAAGCACAATATTGTGAAAGCCAGGAGGGTTAGTCATCAAGGACAGGTGTATATGTCATTTAGACAGCCTCTTAAACACTGTGCTTGAAATTTGGTAGATGATGCTTGAGTGAACTGAATTGGGTGAGGGTTTTTCATAATAAATATTTGATTAATTACCTACTACTTAGAAGACTAAATAAAATATTGTTTAAAATTAAACCAGTTCTCAACTTTTCTCTTTGGGAAGGAGTAAAAGGAGCAGGGACATTGAATTTTTATTTCTTATTTCTAATGTTTTTCCTACATGGAGATTTTTTTTTTGGGACAGTACAATCTCCTGAGTAGCCTGCTGTCATTTATAGCATATACATATATATTTAAACAGAAAAAAACCCTGAAACTTTCCACGATACAAGGGTTCCATAATTTGCTAATTTATTGTTGTTTTTATATCTAATTTCCTTCTCTTCTTTTACTGTTCAGAACTGCCAACATGCCTGTCTGGATATTCAGCTTCTTTGTCTCTCCGTAAATCAGAGGAGCATAAGGCTAATATTTTTGTAGCACTAATATAGACTCAAAACAGACCGGTCCCTTAAAAACTGAGCAGTTCCAGAACTCATAAAGTGCAAAGAAAAGAAGCACAAAGAGGGGCAGTGGGAACAATAAGCTAATGAAAGGGAATAATATTTCTGCTCTTGCTAGCAGGAATGATGCAAAGGTGGAATTGAGCAGCAATGAGCATAAAAGAAAAAATTATCTTCCAAAACTCTTCCTGCTAAAGCCCTATCCACTCTCACACCTCCCATCTCATAAAAAGAGAAGAGGTCCAATGGAGAGAAAATAATTTTAAAAAAATTTAACCATCTCCCCCAAAACAAATCACAAATAAACCAGGAATCCAAATGTGCTGGTTTGAGCTGAGGAAGGGTTAGTTTTCTTCACAGAGGCTGGTATGGAGCTGTATTTTGTACCTGTGCTGAACACAGGGTTGATGATACAGAGATGTGTTTGTTATTGCTCAGCAGGGCTTACACAGATCCAAGGCCTTTTCTGCTGTTTGTACGTCCATGCTGGTGAGGAAGTTGGGAGTGCATGGGAGGTTGGGAGGAGACACAGCTGGGACAGGTGACCCCAACTGACCAAAGGGATTTCCAGACCATGTGACATCATGCTCAGGACATAAAGCTGAGGGGGAAGAAAGAGAAAGGGGGAATGTTTGGAGTCCTGGCATTTATCTCTTGAAATAAGCACTGCACATGATGGGGCTCTGCTCTCCTGGAGATGGTTGAACACCTGCCTGCCTGTGGGGAGAAGTGAATGAATTCCTTGCTTTGCTTTGCTTTGCTTTGCTTTGCTTTGCTTTGCTTTGCTTTGCTTTGCTTTGCTTTGCTTTGCTTTGCTTTGCTTTGCTTTGCTTGTGTACATGGATTTCATTTCTCCTGTTAATCTGTCTATATGTCAACCCAAGATTTTTCCAGGTTTTACCCTTTCCATTCATTCTCCGATCCCACTGATGGAGGATGATTGAGTGTCTACCTGGGGCTTGGCTGCTGGCTGCGGTTAAGCCACAACACCAAACAAAACCCAAAACAAACAAACAAATCCAATAAAATTTAAGTTATTTGAATAATCTTTTTATTATGTTGTAAAGTGTGTTGCAAAAGAAAAAAGCAATTCTGTCCAGATCAGGGGAGAAAAAACTTCTTTTTCCCCTACAGATTGTTTTCTCAATATTGTTGGTTTGCTGCTCTCTGCAGAATATTTTACCTAACTTTCATCATAAGGAGTTGATTCAAAACAGATTTCCTATGGAGAATATGCCATTATAAAGCTGAGCTAAGTATTAAAAGATAGAAACAATCAGTTTTGAGGACTCCAATTTATCTGCAGGATTTAAATACAATTAAAGATGTCATCACTTTTTATATGCAAGTAGCAGAATACAAAAGAAACAAAGCTAAACTGATGCACAAGTGAGAAAAGTCTTTAGAACATTAAGTCAATTCAAAACAACATGGAAGTAATCAAAAGTCAGTCAACAAGACAAATAAACCTTTGTAAAAACCTCCTACATATTAAATCTGAGGCCATTTAAGGAATGGATGATGGTAAATATAATGTGTTTACAAACAAGTCTGTGAGATTATAAAGCAAGACATGAAATAACAGTGTTGGTTAAATCTCAAAGGGTTTGGAGATGTTTTTTAGCTACAATAAACATCAACATTTTGGCTGCTTTTCTGAATCTTCTCATGGTTTCAAGAATTTGACAAACAAAATAAAGCAAAACCAAGGGAAAAAAAAAAACTACACAGAGGAAGAATATACACAGAAATTGTTGCACCTTCTTATTTCAAGTGTCTCCTTTTGCCTGTTCTGTTATATTTGCTAATGCCTCCCAGAGGCACATAAAAAGTGATAATGACCCTAACACTTCTTTAAACATCTTGATTCCAAGGTAGCATCTTACTTATGAGTGTTTACATGTACATGTCCTTCCACTAGAACAACTAGGTCATTTTTAAAACTTCTAGTTAGGGAAGTATGTGTGTTATCACCAAATATATTCACATGTAAACAAAGTGAATAGTTGATATTGAGGAAAGTGCATAGTTGAGGTAAAACATTCAGATTTTTCTTTTTTAATGGAAATGAGGGAACAGGACTGATTAAAATAACAGCAGATGCTTAGCTTGTTATCAGAAGATGAAAATGCAACAAAATGTTATAAATAGAGCTGCACAGGAGAAAAGGAAACCAGATGGATTACATGTTCTGCATCTGACTGAATTATGGGTAACACACAGGTGTTACAGCTAAGGCTCCAGCAAAGCAGGTCTCCTGTAAAATGTGGAATTAGACTCTTAGAGCCTGAACCTAGACAGCACTGTGATCAGAAGTCCTGGCTTCCCAATTATCCTCACACATCTTTTTTGGTGCATGCCTAGAATGCTCCCATCTTTACCTGCATTTCCAGGTCTTAGCCCATTACAGAACATGGCTTGCATAGATTCAGACACAGGAATGTTCTTTGGTGCTTGCAGCAACTCAGCTGAGATTGGGACAGTAGCAGGAGCTAAAAGGAGCCAGTAGCAATGTGAGGATGTCAAGATTGTTCCCTTAGATTATGCCCCTATATCTTTTGTTGTGAATGGGCTTGGAGATGCTTAAGGAGTTTTATTTGCTCCTTTGTCCCCCTTAGAGTTTCCCAAACATTTATCTTTTTTTCCCTTTCTGGGATAGAGGCCTAGGTTGCTAAATCTCCAGATGTAGTTGTGTGTCTACCCTTCACACTATCTCTGCATTTTACTCTGAGGAATGTGGACTATCTTCCTAGCTAAAGTAGAGCTACAGGTACTCCAGATACATTGGTCCTTCTCATTATCTGCATTTTTATTTGACATACTTGTAAAAAAAGTAGCTCCCTCTTTTTTATACAATCCAAGAATAACTTTTAGGATAATTTATGATAAAAGTGTTTATATACAGGAGAGAATTTGTGTACTTTGGAGGTGTGTTAGTCATCTAATTTCTTTTTACAGATCAATGTTCTTTTTACAGATCAGTGTTGGCAATCTTAATGTGAAGATTGCCAGAAGCATAGCTCCCAGTCCATCATTGCCTATATTTCGGTCTTCTGTTCCAGTTGGAACTAGGTGACCTTTAAGGCCCCTTCTAGCCCAAACTATTCTATTATTCCATTATCAGTTGCTCTGAATTATTCTGTGAAGCAATCCCTCCTACTGCTGGCTATGTAACGGGTTTAGGGAGATTAACATCCTGAACTCAGTGCCTAAAATTGGTTGTGTAAATGTCGCTCTTAACACTATTTCTGCTGCAAAGTAGGTAAAGCAACTGCAAACACAGGGTATTACTCACTTGCTCCCAAAATACTTTGTGTCAGCAGTGAGAATGACAGCTTCCACTCAGAAGAGAAGGCCCACTGGATGCATCTGCTGTAATATCTAGGGAAACACCTCAAACTGGAAAGAGATGAGCCCTGGTAAGAAGGAAAATGCAAACAACAGACATAAAGCCATTGACAGTTTCCATGACCAGAAAAATTATGTAAGATTCCAAGCAAGACCATGTTTAGAGCTGCACGTATTTCCACAGCTATTGCCAGATATCAGTTCTAGGAATCTGTAAACAGCAAAGACCACATCTTAGTTTTGGCTTTGCTAGACAACTCTTTCCATGACGCCTTTAAAAGACTAGGAAGGAACTTGAAAAGCTTAAAGGGGTTAGGGTACAGGAGCATATTCTCAAAGTATCTAGCAGCAAAAGCCACAAATCTAAGTACGTGAGTTTAAGAAGAACTCATTATTTCAAAGTGAAAGAGGATATGCAGCCAGTTGTATCCGATTTAAAGTTATTTTTGGTGAGAGCTGTACTTTTATTGCACTCCTGGATTTACTGTTGTTGCAAAACATGTGTTCCATATTTTGCGCGTCTGTTTTCCCAGATGCTTAAAATCTTACCAGCCAGACACATTGCAGAAAAATATTCATCCTCTGTAGGTAGAAAATGTGACCCTGTTCTTTAAATATGACATTATGCATAGGTTTTAGTCATTTATACTTTCCATGACTGAGCACTTCCTTGGAACTGACTGAAAATTTCCATTGTGAATTATTGTAATTGTAATTTTTTTCTACTTCTAATAACTCCGTTTCAGTCAAAATCAGTGACATCTATCAGGAGGGGATCACAGGTCTGCCTAGTCTCTGCCATGAGTGCTGTATAATTGGCAGGTTATCTGTTAGACTCTTTAAAAAAAAGCACAAGGAATTGAAGTGGTCAGGAATTGCAAATAGGCGAGGTACAGAGTAAACAGCTTGATTCTAAGAGGACTTTAACAAATGTGAAATAGCTGGGTTCCTGAAAAATCTTGAAGACGTAGAGGATGCCTTTAGGTATGGTCTTTAGGTAGAATTTTACCTAACAGGCAATAGGAGGACTCATTCAGTTCAGGTATACTTTGGGTGAAGAAACCTTGTGAATTATAAAGTCCACGTCTGTAGCACAGCTGCATAGTGGTGTCATCACTCCAGGTTTCAGAAAATTTTTGCCCATTTGTATAATACTCAAGAACCAATTCTGTGAATCACTGAGGGCTGACTGGAGGCTAAGGGAATTTCATTTCTCGCTGTCACTCACTTGAAAGCCAGACCTGGCCTTAAGAGTATTCCAGTCATAGAAAAAAGTAACCACCACAACAAAAGGCTGATCATTTGTGGCTGATTTTGACTATTTTCTGAAATAAAGAGGATCTGGGAACAAAACTACAACAAAATGTATGTTACTAATTTATAAACTACAGAACAAAGTGCCACATTCTATTCTTTCTATTCTCTTTTTTTTTTGTCGTTTTTGCAAGTAAATATTCATGAAATATTTATCAACAGTCTCATTATTTTTCACTAGAATATGTTATGGAGACAGCTGAGAAGCAAAGAGTTTTCTGTCAAACTGTAGTTTGTCTTCAAATGCAGTGTATACTGCCTTCATTACTGAGAGATGATTTTGCTCTTCAGGATCAGTGTGAATAATACCTAATAATAACGATCCATAATATCCAGACCCAGACCACTAAGGATTGCATGAACAGCCTTCTATTTTTTTTAAATCTTTTTTTACCCCTTCTCACAGTCTATACTTTTTTTAAATTTGTTTGATATTTTAAATATTTTATGATTGATTTAACACTCCTTTCCATGTAGTGCACAAGAGGCTCTCAGAGTTCAATGATTGTTCCCCAGGATTGCTCAGATTAGCCTGCTAAGGACAGGTGCTAACTTTTATTAGCCCCTGGAGAGGAAACAAATTTCTGTTTGTTGCATTTCTCACAGTCCTCAAAATTGTGAAGACCAGGCATACAAGTGTAATTTCACTGAATGTTTCATATACAAAGAATTCAATCATGCAAAACACTTAAACACATGCTTGCCTTTATACACATGAATAGTCCTATTAAAGTAATCTATTGCTATTTTTATGGTCCCAAAAAAATTGCATTCAGAACTCTCCAAAATTAATGCTACCATTATATTTTATAACTTAATGAACACATATAATTTAAATATACTTAAGATTTAATTACAGGTTTGTCACTGAAAGAGTCTAAGAGAAGAGTTATAAAGATATTCCAGTAATCTGGAACCTTTGGTAAAGTCATTATGTTCCTTGACACGGAGAAAACTCACACCACATTATCTGTAATTTGACATGAAACCTGCAGTGCATTACAGCAACTAAGTAAATTGAAAGAAGGTAAAGGCTATGCAAACAAAATCAAAGACTTTCAAATGGTCTTAGAAAATTAGTAGCTTTGCACTTATTTGCTGGGGTAAATAAAAAAAAATGCAATCACCTTGAAACATGTCTGAGATAAACAGACAAATCCTCTTTCAGTGATCATAGGATGAGTACAAAATAAGAAGTATAACTTCAGGCCAAGAAAATTTAAAACAGAACAAAAAACCAGGAAAAATCCATGTGACAGAAAATCCATGTGACTGTACTATTCTCAGTCAGAGAGTTTTGATGCAAAGGCACATATAAATCCAAATCCAAGTGCATAAACTGCCACACTGCCTAACAAAGAGAGGATCATGATAACAAGGATGGATGTCAGTAGCACATGCTGCAAACTCCAAAATCAGGTCAGAAAGCATATGCCAATATTGGACCTATGAAACTGCCACCAAAGCAAAAATAGGCAGCAGAGCAAACTATTATTTATTCCCAAAGTCTATACACTTGTATTCTGGATGCTGATATTTAAACAGAAAGGCTGTGTCAGGCTGGAAGGGATGATACAGCATGGTTTAATAGCTACATTTCTGTTGTTACAGCAAGAAAACTAATAACTGAGCATCTGTAAAGGCTTTCATTATTATTTTGGGTGAGTACAGGGATTTATAAAGGTCTTGTTTTAGCTGAAATTTTGAATTGCTTAAGTACTTACTTTTTAGCTGTTGTTAAGACTGTTTCTCACATGTTAGCATAATATGAAATTAGATAAATGGATGTATTATGAGGTGATTCAGGGTATTTCAGAAAAGTGTTTTCAGAAAAGTATAATAATCATATGCATTGCTTGAAAAGTCTCAAAATTTCACTGCCTTGTGTTACAAAAAGCTTATTCTTTCCATAATGGTAGCGTGATAGCATGTGGGTGGAATGAGTGGTTCCCAGGGCATTAGCAAAGTGCTGGTATAAAACATTTTTGTTTTCTGTAGTTGCTCATTATATCTTGAAGTAAAAGAGACATTGAATTGTATGTGTGAAAAAAATATACATCAAGAAATTGTAATTTGCGTTTTTGCCATCATTCATTAATACCACACACAGTCACTTGTTGGCCAGAAGCAAAATCAGGCACCTCTTTTGCACTTAATACACCACATAATATGTGTGGGACTAAATGGCATTTCTGTTTTACCGAAAAGCCTGTGTAAGCATCCCAGCAGAGAGATTCAGAACGCCTCTTCTCCGAGCATCGCAACATGTACAGAGTTGGAAGGTATCTCTGGGTGTTGCCTTGTCAATCTCCCTCTCAGCTGTAGCAGGTTGTCTCTCAGGATTGCATCTCTTGGCATGACAGCTACTCCAAGCCCTTAACCATCGTTGTGGCCCTTTGCTGGACGTGCTTCAATGTCCGTCTATCTCTGCTCTGGGCAGCACAGAACCGGGCCAAACACCGAGATGTATCTCTAATCCAGTGCTATAAGTTCAATTTGTGTCCACAGGAAACACAGGTCTTCTTCTGCCAAGATGCTTTTCAGACAGTTGGCCACCAGTGGATGTTGGTGTCTGGGGTAATTCCACCAAAAGTTCATGACTTTACAGTTCTCTCTGTTGAAATTAATGACGATTCTGCCACCCTATTTCTGCAGCATTTTGAGATTCCTCTAAACGGCAGCACAACCACCTGAAGTCATCAATTCCCCTGGTTTTGTATCTTCTGCAAGCTTGCTGAAGGTGCACTCAACCCCACCAACCAGGTCATTAATGATGTAGTTAAATAGTCCAGGTCAGGATCAGACCTGAGGGTACACCACTGGGACTGGGCTGCAGTTGGACTTTGCGCCACTGCACGCAAACCTTGGAGCCCAGAAGTCCAGCCAGTTTTCTACCCACCTCCTTCCCTGATTATCTAACCCATACTTCATCATTTTCTCCATGAGAATGTGATGGAAGACAGTGTCAAAAGACTTGCTGAAGGTGAGATAAACAATATCCACTGCTACCCTCATCCATTAAATGAGACATTTCATTGCAGAAAGCTATTGGGTTGGTCAGCCATGATTTTCCCATTGTAAAGCCAGGGTGATTACTCTCAATCACCTTCCTTAAGTTTCTGAGCCGTTTACTCTGAAAAGCACATAAAGGTTTACGAACTTCGCCTTCATGATTATGATTAGTGTATAGCTGTTATGACATGGTAATTGTAAAATTCTTACGCAAACCAATCTCAGCATTAAAGGCATGATCTTGATGTAAGCAAGAGTCTGTGGTTAACAAAAAAATGAGAGCAAGATGAAGAAGTCCAGACAAGATTCATACTAAAATATGGGTTTGGAAATGCTATTTGGAAACCAATTGCCTATCTTTTCAGGCTGGCCAGATATAAGAAATGTTTTCTTTCTCCCCTTTTCTGTAGAAGTTAAATGATTAGCATGATGTGTTTGGCCACAGCTCAGCGAGGGAATCAGTGAAAGATTATGATCTCTTCATTACACTGGTTCCCTAATCTGTCTAATCAATGTGGCAGTATTCCTGTAAGATTCTCTCTGGGCTAGCAGCTGAATGCTAGAGCAATGTGTGATTGTGAGGTTGCAGCAGCACAGAAAGTTACACTGCAAAGAAAAAAATATTTTTAAATTAAGATAAATCTTGTTTACACACCATGGGAAAAGGTTTAGATAGTTCAGACAGTTCAATTATTAGAGCTATCTAGAGCAGGCTGCAAACCCCTTCTATAAAAATATTGTCATATTTTTCCTCTCTCCTTACCATTTAACACAGAACAACAAAACTATCTCAATTTTAGTTTCCTTTAACTATCTCTAACAGTACACAACAGTATAAAACAGTATATATTTACAGACCGGCTGTAACTGTTAATCAACACGTTGGTATAAAGCTCTGCTTTCCCCTGTATTTGTTGACTTCTGAGGAGTCTGTTTTCCAAAACAAATTTCCTTCTCCCCTCTATAAGCTGCATTATTGGAAATCTGTCTGCCAATGCAGCCCAGTGTCTGTAAATACTGTCATTAAGAACACTCTGTTTGGGGTTCATAATTCAAATGTTCCCTTTATTCTTAAGCAGAATTAGAAGCAGTCTCTTAGCCAAATAAAAGTTTCCATAATCACCCTTGAATATAGTTTCTTTTCTTTTGAATACACACAATATTTGGACAAAGAGTAAGTTTTCTGGAATAACAGAAATCCTGAATATTACTGGATTTAAATTCCACTTCTCTATTCTTAAAGCACCAATCAAAATTTTTCAATCTTGATACTTTATTTGAGAACTACTTCATAGTACAAGTCCTAAATATGGTCTAGATAGAATGGTTTGCAATTGCTTGAAGAAATCCTGTTCAAAGAAAATTATAAATATATAAGTCCATATTTTTTATTCTGAGTCCCGCAGTTTGAAATTTTGTCCTAAAAATGAAGTAATTTTTTTTTTCATGACAAAGAATATGCAACTTGCTTTGAGTAGGGAATGTTGTTCAGGTGGGTTAGAGTGTCCCTCTGAAATTTTGTATCACAGATTTGTTATTAAAGTTTCAAGTATCTTTACAAAAGAGTGCCTCTGTTTTGGTAAACTTAGTGTGCTACTGTCATCTTCCTGAGACTGGAAATTCCCACATTCAGAAGGAGCTGATGGTCCAATATTCAATTTATGTAGTGCTTCTGATAACATTGGCCACAATGTGTAAGAGCTCACATAATATTTTTTTCAACTTTTCTTGGAAATTGTGTGTTATAAAGGTTTGGATAAGTTCCAAAGAAAAGGGAGCTCACCCTCAACCTTTGGTATGGGGACATCCCTCAAGCTGTTGGACACACAGAGCAGTAAGCAGATGATATCTTATGCAGTGGTTGTGAAAAATTTCTAACTGCAGGTTCCACCCAATGTCTGTCACATTTCTTCTGGTTTGGTGTAGTGTAACATCATGCAGGGAAAAAAAATAAAAGCTGAAACTTGCTACTGCAATTCTTTACTAAGAAACAGAGTGTTAATAAGAAACAACTCTTGAGAAACTGTTGTCATCCTTATTACTGAGCAGAATGTGTAAAACCATAGTGTACCACCTGATATTCTTTCCTTGTTTCACAAGGTCTATCTATCTATTATCACTGTCATTCTCTAGGACAAGAATAGGTGCTATGAATACAAACTGAGGACTGTTTCAGTTGTCTTCCATGGCCTGCTTTGCGGGTGGCTACAGGCTTTGTTGGAGGAAGGGATATTTTTAGGTCCAGAGTAAATGTGGCTGAGATAAATTTGTAAAGATGCACTGACATGTGAGCTCTAAAGCTGTGCACATCCAGCAGAGCTGTTAAGTTAAGGATCACCAGGGATGGAGACCAGGCAGGGCAGTCCAGGAGCCAAGGCAGACAGCAAGGCAGGTGGCACCATGCCTGCTCCCAAGGGATGCAGGCAGCAGGAGTCCAGGCAGGGGGTCAGGTGTGCTTGGGGCACTGGTATTTTTCTACCCACAGGCAAAACTCCCTCATGGATGCATCTCCCTGGGGGGATAGAGCAAGATGTGACAATGACAACCCAGGGCAGCATTTGATAAGTTCTCTTTTATACATATATATATATATATATGTGTGTGTGTGTGTGTGTATATGTGTATATATGTATATGTATATATATATAAAAATATATATGTATGTATCTACTTATCCTCTACAGATTTTAAGAAAATTAAAACAACACATCAGCAGAAATAGACTAGTCAATGCCTCTTTTTATTAAAACTTATGTCTGCTATTGAAGAAAGGTCATCATCTGTCTGCTGTTACTCTATTAGGCAAGCATGCTGACTCCGGAGGGCATTTACACAGGTACACAGATCTGTTAAATTCCAAGCTCTCATTACTATCACCAGTGCATGCAAGACATGTGACAATTTTTTATCTCTTTTCTGAAGAAAAATGACTACAGTGATGTATCTCTATAATATTTTCAATGGTGAGCAAAGTGCATATTTATTTTTGCCGGACAAGATCTAGCTTGGTTTAAAAAATGTTCATGTGCACATATGTGGTTAGCTTTTTAGAACAATAAATAAATAAACACAATGAAGCCATAATTTCTAAATTAAATGCCATTCCCTACAGTTCCTTTAGTGGACATACCTTTTGCACATGAGGAGGATTTCAGACACTATAGTTAGGCAGAGAGCAGAATCTCTACAGTCATTTTTTCTGAGCGGAAAACAGACATTTTCTTGTCATATGAACATCAGTTGGCTTATTTCTATTTTTTTTATCAATAAACAAAACAAAAAATAACCCAAACCCAAACATCAATCATCAAAAAACAAACAAACAATGACAACAACAAAAAAAACCCCCAGCCAAATAATCAAAAAAGCCCAAGACTCCTGTTGTGCTGCATTGTTATTTTAACTTGTAACTAGAGTTACTTTTTTGGTTTTTTGTAACATTGTCAACATTACATGTTGTCTCTCTAAGCAGTAAGGAGGCCTTGAAGATATTCGTGTGTGAAAGGTGACACAGCTGTTATACCAGAAAGTTATAAAAGTGTAATGTGTAAGTAAAACATTAAAATAACTTATAATTTGTGTGATTGGAAGGGGCCTCTGAACATCAGACACTTGTTAATCATCAGTAATTCAGAACTACAACTCAGACTGGAGTAGAATACTGATAACCCTTTGCCACAGTAAACAAACAGGAAAATACAAACTTTTCAAACAGGAAAAGTTCTAAAGCATTAGCCCTGAAGAAAAGAAATAATGACAGTGATTTTTTAATTTGTGATATTTTCTTAAATTCTGCTAACCTCCAGTGACAAAATCGCATTTTATTTTCTCAAAGAAATATAAACTCCCTTACTTACCCAGAAAGCCCTGCAATTAACAGAAGGTAACTCAATTTGGCTCTCAATATGCTTGAGAATTTGTGAACTTAAAACTAGCAACTGCTTAGATATCTTTATCATGACCTTACAGCATTTACTTATGACAAGAAAACACATCACCAACCATTACTGTGTATTTTTGGAGCCAGTTCTTCAAATTTTAAAGCAATGGACAAGGAAAATTTTAAATGGAATTTTATTCTGTTGCTCCCAGCTCTCAAAACATAGCTGTTAACAGTGAGACATCAATCAGCAACTGTTTCTGCTGGGAGACAAATTCTTGGTCCAACAATAATTTTATGGGCAAACCTGAATTTTGATACCATGTCTTTCCTGCAAATATTTCAGACGGGATAAGGATTGGTCTAGCAATAATAGCAATAAATAAAAGAGAATTGGTATTTTCCTCCTGTTTTTTTTTCCCCTTGGTAAACTGAATCAGCGATATAAGCAGCTAGGGTCCAACTCAGATGCGCTACAGTGGATTAATTTGAGGACAATTACTCCAGTGGGCTACTGAGGGGTAGGACACCTCTGGAAAGCACTGTCTCTGGGAGGGCTTTGAGGCAGCGTGCAGTGCTGGGATCTGGAAGGCCAAGTTCCAGAAGGTAAAGTAATTAAAAGGTCTGAGGGTCGCCTAGATCTGGGTACCCAGATGCTCATGAGGTCATTCAATTGTTTGAGGAGAAAGGTGACTTATTTATTTTATGCATGAAACCACCTTGGGCCAGAGACCTCATGCAAAAGGAGCAAATCTCTGAGCAAATGTATTCTCACCTGGGTGAGAAAAGAGTAACAAGTTTCAGGGGCTGGAGGCAGGCAATTATAAAATGTTGGAGTTTATCACCAAGATTTTAGGTGAAAAATCACTATCAGAAATCTTGCAGTTACTTTACTCTGAAATGATCTAGGTGTGAATTTTAATCTGTTTTCCAAGAGAAAAATCTACAAATTTTCAGTAAATATCTAAGGTAAATAGTGTTTGTTGTTCCTTCCCACTTTGGTATCTTTGAATGTCTTATCCTTTGCCTTGAAAATGTTCTTCCAATTGTGTTTCTCTCAGCAGCACCATGAAGCTTCCCCATGCACTTAGCAAAATGTCAGTACTTTTAAGACAACTAACCAATGGTCAGGAGCACTTTTATTATTTTTCCCTTCTACTGTGTAGTTGACCAAAAGGCTTTTGGCAGCATTTTCTGTCTTTTCTTGTCCTTGTGGAGTAAGAAAACTGGTGGGAGTACAGCCAGTGGAGAAAATGCAATTCAGATTTCTGACTTTTTCTTGCATTTAGAATTAAAAGGACCACAATTTTTGACTGTGAAGGAATGCTTCCAGCACACTAATTGATACAGTTTGGTAGTGCTTACCTGTGTGGGAACATTATGCTTGGTGATACCTATGAAGCCTCTTCATTTATGAACATTAATAGGACTGGTTTTCACTGTTTTTCCTCTCAGTGGTCAACAGATATGGAGATCCCCAAACCTGTAAATAATTATTCTGCATTAATTGACTCATTATGGAATCACCTATAAGTTACAGCAAAGGAAAATCTATGGTATTTAGAAAATAAGGCTGGATAACCTCATCTAGACCTACATGTACTTATCATGAATCCTGTTTTATATTTTCCATCAAGAATCTTAAAAATAAAAGAAAGGTAAGAAGGTTACAAAATTACAGTAATTTTCAAAGACGAATGGTGATAGAAAGACAGAAAGACACTTGCTGTGGATTAATTCTTTCTGTTGAGAGAGAACTTACCCCAGGATAAATCTTATGAATTTTGACAGCTACTTTCAAATCCAGGCACTACTTTTAATGAGAGGTTGGGTATGTTAATAAAATGTTATATATAATTTAGGGTCTTTAAATAATATAAGATGCTTATCTTAATCCATGCAATTCCTTTTAAAAAGTATCAATATTCACAAATTATTCAATTAAATATATGAAAAAAGTTGCCATCTTCAAAACATTCTCAGCACCAACAACCTGAATAGCTCCTTGACTCTCCTACCTGCTCTACTTCTCATGTTAAAATTAGAGAGAGAATTTCATATATATGTGGCAAGGCTTACCGCAATGGGTAATAGATGATTAAGGTAACGTTAAATCTTTGTGGAAATCAAGTACTGCTAATTTGCTGTAGGCAAGAGAAAAATACATGGCACGAGAAGGTTTCACTTCACACAAAATTTGCAGCTAGGCTGAAAAATACAGGTTTTCAAATGTAAAAAAATATCAGCATTAATAACAAGCTATGGAATTCATAAAGGATTGTTTGTTTCCCCCACTCTCTGATATTCTTTCTGCTTTTTTTCTGCCATCTACCTTATGTTCAAATCAAGACCATCTGGTCTTTAGAAACACAGATTTGTAGAAATCCTGACTAATTTTCCTTCACAAGTGGGTGAAACTCAAAATAAAACTGTCTTCCAATCTATAAAAGAAAGACAGACCACGTTGGGTTTATAAAAGAAAAGAAATAAAAATAATTTTGCACATCTTTAAAGGATTCTTTAATATGACAGTCCCTGCTCAGAAGTAGCTATGAGAGTTACTTCTCACATAACTTTCTCCACCGCAGGAAAACTGGTTGACTTGTATGCCTGTGACTTCCTTTGTTTTAAAACTGTGTGATACTTCATCACCACCATTTGCAAGTCTTTACAAAAAGGCATATTTTTTAGAACAATTAGCTTCCTGTGATGTAATGGGCATTTGAGTGGTGTCATGTTTTGGCCATTACTCAAACTTAAACCCAAAACATTCAGCAGATGATTTATGGCTGTAGGATTTCCTTTGCTCTCCAGAACATGATAGTCTTCCCAGTTGTTCACAGAAGATTGGAATTTGTGATTTATAGTTATGTAATTTCAGTTTTAATTTTTATCTCAAAAATGAGAATTTCCAAGAGGGACACACTTTCTCCCCCAGCTCTGCCAGTGAAGGGTCACTGGAATTACTCTGGCACGTTGCAGTCATTCAAGAAATGTGTAGCACGTACTCATGAATTAATTCCCCCATATCCCTGATAATGGCCTAACAAATTTCAGCTCTTCTTTAATGGTGAAGTACATATCTGTCACATCTGGAACCACTGCTCTTTGGAAATATACATACTATTGATTCTTCTGGCCAGAGCCAAGGGCACACAGCTTCTGTAAAAATTAAACTAAAACACCTAGAAAAGACTGCAATGTTGGCATCTCAGCGTCCCTTATGCAGGCTGCTCCATTGTTCTAATTTTGTGTCCTTTATAATTACATCAAGTTGTTTAGAATAGTGTGATCCGGGGCAGGGGGGGGGTTTCATTATATGGGTTTTGGGATATTTTTTTGTGGTTTTGGTTTGGTTTTTTGTTTTTGTTATTGTTTTTGGTTTTGGTTGGTTGGGTTTTTCTGATGTTTGGCTGGTAGGTTGGTAGGTTTTGGGGTTTTTTGGTTTTTTTGTTTGTTTGGGTTTTTTTAGTATTGGAAGTGTACCAGTGTATTTTCCTTTAGTCTTCAGAAATTTAGTTTTTAGGGGTTTGTACAATGGATGCACACATGTATACAGTGACACGCTTCTGGCTGTGGCTGCAAGTTTGTGCCTGTAACTTATGAAATATCAAATAGTAAATGGCAAGAGCCTGTGAAGTCATACTATTTCATGTGGATCTGCCAGAGCAGAGGGCTAGTGGCACAGGTACCATCTTAGCCACTGAGTTCAGTCCCTTGCAGGCACAGACCCATAAATTGCAATAAACAGAGGATCCATAGAAACCTTGGATGTGCTGTGACACACCTACAGTCATGAACTACAAAACTAAAACCCACAACAAACTCAAGACTGGAAAAAAGGCTTCTGAATCCAAACCTGACAATTATTTCAATTGAACCTGAAGAGAAGTGATAAATTTTCGTGCGAGCAAGACCCCCATCACACATATCTCCTCTCGTAGCTGATCTCGAAAGCATCAGAGGAAACAAACTCACCCATCATGTTTCTCTTCCTGGACTTGTATCTAAAGTAGAAAGGTTTTCACAGCCCCATGGAAAGCTAGCAGAAGCATCAAAATTTGATTAATATTATTAATAATATCAATGTATCAGCATAGCAGACAGAAAGTTCCTTCTTCGCATTACATTCTCCAACAGATTCCAATACATCACAGGCATAGAATTCACCTTGCAATTCTATGTTCCATCTTCAAGAATTTTCTTCTATCGTGCAATTCTTCCTGTAAACTTGGCAATCCCTTCATTAGTAACAGACAATACATAGGTTAGCTGCAATTTTTTTCCTTTACATATATTCTACTAAAATTTCTTGCTAATTTTGGAAAACAGAATTTGAATTGAGTTGAAGAAAATTTTGTTTGAAAATTTTTGAGATCCTTTTGTCAAATGTTGGTCCTTTTAATACCTCTTTCATATTGTCACGACATTTTTACCTTAATGTTCTATTAGTAGAACTTTTTTTTTAAATTATTGGTCTCATATACTTTTAAGAATTGAAAGGTTGCATCGAACTGGAAAAGTTTTGAGGTTTTTTTCCAGAGGAAAATTTTTGGAATGCATGGTAATTTTCAAGATGATTTGCAAAGGCATTTAAGGCATTGAAATATAACTTATCTGCTTAAGTTCTTCTGAAGAATATATGATGTCCATAATGATACCGTCACATTCCAGAGGCTGAGGAACAATTGGTGGCTTGAAGTGTCCAGGTCTACATAGGATTAGAAATGTTTGATTTTGAGATGCTTGGTAAAATTGATATTTTTGTAACTCATATGTTGTATTTTCATTTTTTCAAGACCATAAACTCTATAAATAGGCAGAATGTTCATGATTTAAAATTATGCAATACACTTATGCTGATTATGTATTTGGAATAGAGGAAACTTGCAAATCTTACAAGTTTAATTTCTAGTCTACTGAGTTGTGTAAAAACTCTCCCTTGGAGTGATCAGCAATAACCCTGGAAAACTAAGATGTTTTTGTGGCATAGTCCTATGCATAGGCACCCACTTCCAATCAAACATGCTTTGTAATTTTAATGCAATTGCAAACACAGATTTGCTGTGATTTCCTTTAACTCTAGCATCTGTGTTTGGTTGATTTAAATCATACTCATGTTTCTCAAGTGAAACCACTAGCTAACCAAAGCCAGTTTATTAAAATGTTTGTGTTCTTCTGTAAGTTTCTAAGTAATTTACAGAACATAAATTTATAATTAGGAGGGGTTTCAAGCCAGGGTTACTGCAGGGAGCCAAGTAAAGATTGGTACTTGTGTGGTTCTAAATGTTCATAAAAATTCCCTCAGAAAATGTTTAAAAATACTGGAAAGTCTTCTCATCTCAGTGCTACAGAATGTACTGCACCTTGTTGAAACTCTTTTAAAAACTGCACTTTGGTTCCTAGAAAACCTACAAAACTTTTATTGAAAGGTTAATACAAGAATGGCATGTTACAACGTGATGAAAAAATTATTAGAGATCGTGATGTTTGCTTTGAAAAGTCTTTCTTCTGAGTTCAAAAGATGTAGTAGAGTTTGCAGGAAATATTTGGGGAATATTTACACTGATCTTCGCATTTGTTTTTTTGAAATTTGGGGTTTTAAATGCATTGCTTAAATTGTGTAGTTTGTGTTTCTGGCTGTACAAATGTGTAATGTGCAAGGCAAAGAATCACAGCAAGGGTATGAGAAGCAGAAGAAGGGGAAAGAGTTATTTCTTAAGATTTTGCTGTCAATACTTGGTTTTGTAAACTGCCTACTTATTGCCTATTGCTCTTTTCTATTCTCAGGTATAGCCACTGACACTTAAGAATTTAAAAGCCTTGAAAGGGACCACTATAATTTTCTTCTATCTGATCATGGTTTCAAGACCTTGCACAGCAGCAGACCAGCATTTTTCTTTTCGTTGTTCTGAGTAATTGAAGCCTTTGCTACTATACCCCTTCCAACCCAGTATTTGATTAGCACATATCTTCCAGCCATAGGAAGATTTTGTTACCCCTTCTTATGTTATCGAGCCATTTATAATCAGACACCACTTTTATTTTTCAATACCTTGTCACATGCAAAACAGAATTGGATTTTGCCATGCCTTCTTATTCTACAGAGCCCCTTTGAATCAGCTATCAGTTTTGCTTGTTGTCACAAGCAAAACAGCCTTCGTTTGGAGAAACATATTTGACTCATCATCAGTAAACGTAAAGTTCTGATCATTGACTTAACTGTTGGAAGTGGGGGAAGAAACTCCAGATGCATTTATTCAAGTACATAGAGGAACATTTATTGTTCCCTTTTCTTAGCCTAAAGTTTCTATATGTTTTCTGGAAATTCTGCTTTGTCCATCTGAGTTCACCCAGGGAGGTAAAGGTGGTATAGGAACCTGAGATGCTTTGTTCAGTGGCTTTCCCGTGTTCTGTGACCTCTGGCTTCTTTCTGCTGGCTGATGCTTCACAGATTTCTGACATTCCATGTGCAACTCCATCTGTGACTCTGTGTGCTCCAGAGCACGTCATCCATGGGCTGAAGGTCCTTCAGGGATGTACCTACCCCTTTTTGGCATCAAGACCACCCCAAGAGTGCATATGCAAGTGTTTATCCATATCGTCTGAGCAGGACACCACTTGCTGTTCTCATCAGACATACCTCATCATGCAGTTCTACAGTTCTTGATTTTTTTCCATTGGTGCTTACACAGATTTTAGCACTAACTGCAATGGCTTTCATCTGTCCCTCCAATCAGGTCACAGCTGTGACCCCCTTCTCCTTAAATGTTTAAATTCTGTCCTTTATACAATATATACAATAATGCGCAATAATATTGCTGCCTTTTCTGGATAAAAAAATAGACTAAGTTTGTTAAGTGTCTTTAGATAAGGCCTGTCTTATAGACAGCAGACTTTAATTGTACTTATTTTCACAGAATCATAGGAAAGTCTGAATTGGAAGGCACCCAGAAGGATCATCAAGTCCAACTCTTTAGTGAATGGCCCATATGGGTTTCGCGCCCACAATGTTGGTGTTATTAGCACCATACATTCTCAAGTCCTTTCTAAGTTTTAAACACAATTTTTAGAGAATTGAATGTGACATGCCAGTATACTGCTATTTACCATGTATACAAATGCCAGTCTCAGTATTCAGATTTAAAATTTTACCTACGAGGATAACTGCTGTTATTGTGGTTGCTGCTTAGCTGTGCATTTTAAGCTGAGTCTGATGTCCTGTGATTCACCTACAATTAGCACATTTTTCCCTTCCTGAAGAAAAACAATATAGCACTCTTGGAACAATTGGGGTGTTCTGTAGAAATCCTTTATTCCTACTGTTTTATGTTATGTCCTTCATGATTTAGAAGGTGTGCCTAATAAGACTGATAATCCATTGCTCGAGGGCTTGCAGCTGAGGTAAAAGCTGTCCTACCCTGCAAATTCATTTGTGCAAACTAGTTGCAAGCAATGTCACTTCTACTTCACTTTTTGAAAACAAGGCTATTAAGACTGTTTTTTACCAGTCTTACGAGTTCAAACCAGAGCAGCTTTGCATAATATGGAGGTAATAATCCTCTCAAAGACCACAGGAAATGTTTGCTGGCCTTGAACTTCATTAGACATCTTGCAGTGAACTCAGTTAACATCAAGCACCAATTATAGATAATTATATTTCAGAGATTTAGGGAGAAAACCTATCCAGACTGTGCTTCAGCTTGGCTTCATAGGACCACTTGTAAGTTCAATGTCTCTAATTTAAGCATAGCAACACATCTACTAGCCTGGGGCTTCCACGAGCTGTGGCTTGCTGGAGGCTGGTGGAGCTTTTCACTGTAGACTTGCCTTGTGCTGCTGCATTGCCCAGGCACAAGCCTCAGGGGATAGGCTCCTGCAATGGCAGGAGATCACTCCTTTCCCACACCCTTCATTCTCACTGGCAGAGCAGAGGTGTTGGAAGGGCTGACCCTGCTATTCAGGTCTCTAGGTTGCAAAGAAAATAATTAAAATGTATAATGTCAGTGGGTTTTTTTTTTTTATTCTCTCTATTACCTGATTTTTCCACTTTCAGTCAACTTACTACTCTCAGGGTAGGAGAAACCTGTTTGCTATTGCTGTTCCAGTTAAAACAAAAGAAATTAAATAGTTTCTTCCAGTGGCCTGCTGCACAGCCTCCTGTAACTGGCTAATTGGCCTCCTATAATTATTGCCCTAGTTGAAACACATTTACTATTAGATGGGAGGTTATGTAGGTCATCTGGTTTTTTTCATCTGGAAAAGTTGGAATGTACTTAGTCATGAAACCCATTTACCTTATCACTGACCGTTCTGATTTGCTAACATTTTATCTCTGCCACAATAAATCTGGTTTTAAAGGAAAGTATATATTTTGAAGACAGGTGTCAATCAAGTAGGAGAACTAATTTTAACATATTTAGAGCTTTAATGGACAGCCTGTGTGAAATAACAGTCTTCCTCTGCATGTTCATTTCAGGTGGCTGTTGATGTATCTACGGTCATGCATGGCCCATGAAAGTTTGACACTCTGGGAAAGCACAGCCTCAAGCTGCAAGTCAAGACCACAAGAAACAGCTAGAGTGGGCATACACTCGCATTAGATTTATGTAAACCTGAAAAACAGAACTTGTCTTGCTTCTAGGCTTTGACTTTCAGCGCTTTGGTTTATTCCTTAAGATCATCTGTCATACTGCTTTCCTGTTTCCTCTCTGGATAGAGATGTACATCTCAGATTAGAATTATGCCATAGTTTAATTGTTTCAGAAATGAAATTATGTTTATCACTAACTTGTTTTGAGGTTAACTGGATGTGTAAAGACACTTCAAGTTCTTCTGGTTCTTAAGCATTTTATTAACAGTATTTCTTTGAAATACAAGGACCGATTCTTCCATTGTCTCCTAAGACCATTCATATCTAATCTTTTAATTTGCTGTTGCTTGGAATGAAAAAAAAGTCCTTACCAATATGAAAAACTGTTAGCTAATTGTTTTCCATTTTTATTTCTTCAGCTAACTTTGGCTTTAAATTCAATACAAAGTTTTTATCCAATTTTTACCTTTGTCTGTAGCAACATTTCACTGGGGTGGGACTATCATAGAATCACAGAACTTGCTGAGTTGGAAGGGACCTGTCAGGATCACCAAGTCCAACTCTGAGACTGGCCCCTGCACAGGACACCCCAAGAGTACCCCCATGTGCCCCAGATCGTTGTCCACATGCCTCTTGAGCTCTCTCAGGCTGTTGCTGCGACCACTTTGCTGCTGAGACCCTTCCAGTGTCCAAACACCCTCCGGCTGATTAATCCTTTTCTGATACCCAGGCTAAACTTCCCCAAAACCACTTCAGACCATTCCTTTGTGTCCTGTCACAGTCACCACAGAGAAGAGGTCAGTGCCTGCCCCTCCCTTGCCTCTCACATGGAAGCTGCAGAACTGCAGTGAGCTCTGCCCTCAGTCTCCTCCAGGCTGAGCAGACCAAGGGACCTCAGCTGCTCCTGACACGGCTTCCTTTCCTCTCCAGCTGCTCCACCATCCTCAGGGCCCTCCTTTGGGTGCTGTCTAATAGCTCCTAGGCCTGCTGGGAAATAGACTCCATTGGTTTTTATGATCTGCCAGAGTCCCTTTCCTTCATTGGCAGTTTGAGAGTTAAGGGACTGAGAACCTGCACAATTATGGGCACAAAATTAATGCATCAGAGCAGGGCTCATTAGAAACCTATGTGTATGGCTAGTTGGGCTAGACAGTATTCTACAGCAATTTACAGATTTCCTTCTGTGCCAAGGTACCAGCCAGAAGCCTTGTATGCACACATCAGGATCCCAGTAAATTACAGTGAGAGCAATCAGATAATGTTGTTAATATGACTCACTTCAGTGCAATTTCTTTGCTCCTCCCTGTATGATTAATTACAACCAAATTGATGTTGCCAGCAATGATTAATTTACAAGTTGAGATGCAGAGTAAATGAGCTAAGCAAAGCTGAGTTGGCATTGCCCCTCATTTAAGAAACTGCACAAGGGATCACAATTCACAGCTAACCTTGTGACCCATTACTATATTTGCATAAGAATTGGCTGGGTTGAATAGCTGCAAACGTACAGTTTGTTATTTTGAATAATAGCTGTTTAGAAAAAGAAATATTTAGTTTAGCTAAATCAGAAAACAAAGAGCATCAATCAGGCTTCTACTGAGAATTTTCTGTCTAATTCAAATTCATGATCGGATAATATGGAAATGCCAAGCCTTTGATAGTGAACTGAAGATGAGGATCATATTCTTGATGAAGTCCCTGAATTTGTCTGAGAAAAAAAAAAAAAAAAAAGTCCATAAATAAAACCACTGAATGAATATATTACATTTAATAACTGCTTTTCCTTTAGTGATAATAAATCTATCCTTTAGGAACTACAATTACTTCCCATGGTGTATGTAAGTCAGAATTATTTTCTGTATTGTGATGAGTGCTAGAGACTGTCCTAGGGTGACTTGATGATGCTTGTATCCCATTTGTCTGTTCTGTTTATGCTGGCTATCAAGTTCTGCACCTTTTAGATTGATTCTGAGAGTGAAGTGGGGGGAAAAGGAAGCTCGAGTTTGTTATCAGAAACTGCACTTGCTCTCCCACATTCTGGCTCCTGGACTGTGTTGGTGGCAGCACAAACAGAGGGAGAGAGCTCTTCTTTGCCTCTAGTTAGTTATTTTTAGCTAGCTGAGCCAGGGAAGTTCCTTGGACTGTGGCTTTTCTTTTTTCTTGGAACAGATCAGCCTTGCTCTGGACTGAAAATCCAGAAGAGCACCGGGAGTTCCCACCTCTGGCCCACTGGGGCCCAGGGTGTTGCATTTTCCAACACCAGAGGGACTGATAGAGACTGAGCCAGCCGAGCTACACCCCACAAACAGGACTCTCTCTGAATCTGCCATCTCTTCAGAACAGCGAGAGGTTCCACTGTTTAATATTATTCATTTTTCCATGTTTGTTAATGCTTTGATTGTTAAACATTTTTTTACCACTTTTCTCAAAAAACAAATCTTTTCCGGAACCAGTTGGAGAAGGGGCTGCTTGAATCTGCTTTTTAGAGGGACCCCATTCAGAGATTTCCTCCAAAATTTACCCTAAACCAGGACAGAGACTTACATTCCTGGGCATCACTGAGTATTTGAGCATCTTCCACATATAATTAATAAAAGTAGTAGATTTAAGGGGCTTGCAGAGGCTCTTACACTACAAAAATCAGATTTTAAAAAATCAAATTCCTTGTGGTGTGCACAGTGTACATTATGTAGAGGTTATTTCAAAATTTATACTTTCTCATGAAGAATTTTCATCTGATGGCAAGTGTTTCTGATAAATTAAAGGAGTGACCAGTAGCCTACTTTAGGCTCTTTTTGCGCTACTTTATCTTTTTCTTTTTTTTTTAAACAGAGATGTTGATTGAAAAGCTAAGTACACTTTTACTCATAGCTATTTGCAGATACATAGCAGGGGAGCTCTTGAGGCTTTGAAATCAAGTGTTGAAGAGAGGTAAGATCTGGAATGAGAGCTCCTGCTCAGTATGTGCCTTTCAGAAAGAAGTTTTTCATCCCACCTGGCACAAATTAACTCAAAGAAAAACTCACTTCTGATTATGAAGTCCTCACAAACCAGTGCACTGGAGGCAGTGCCACTTATTGGTTCCCTTGCAAGTTCTGTCCTTGAAGCTTGTGTTTCAGTACCAGCCATGCTGCCTGACAGCTATTTCCTGAGTGACTATTGATGCTTTTGAGTGCTCTGTGGCAGTCTCGGGGCAAAGGGAGCAATGCTAGGCTGAGCACCAGCAGGATGGATTAAGGATTCAAGGGTATAGGTAAAAAGAAAAACATCAAAAAGCTTTGGAAACACCCAAGACAACAACCATGTGTGCTAGTCAACTCTTAATTCTCTCACCCTCTGTTTTTGATAGTGTTTGCCCATTGTGTGGGAGGGTAAGGCTACCTCCCATCTATCTCTAAATCTAATACCCAAAAGGATGCATATATCATTAACTACCAAATCAACCTATAATCAACCTTCTGTATGTAGTGATAAGAAAGGCTTTTATAATTCTTTTTTTTATGAGCGTACTCTGTTGGATGCAGAGGGACACAGTATGAGGAAAATCTAAAATAGACTATTTAAATGTCTTAGAATGACCTAGTCTGGATGGAAATCATGTAAATTTGAGTGGCAGGGTGCTAGAAAATTATTCAAACTGAAAATGGAGCTTCACTGCTCAGCTATAGTTAATGATATATGAGATTTCAATAGCCACACCTTAACGGCTCCCTCCATATAATTTTTGGTTTCTGAGAAATGCTTTTTAGTTGCTGTACATCCAGTATCATAAAATTTGTAGTCCATGGGAGACACAATGCATCAGTTCTTGCCTTGCAGAGCTCCTCTGAAGCCATCAGTTATACAGAACACAAACTCTTATAGAAGATTATTTGGATGTTGACACCACACATAGCCTACATTAAATTTTCAGTTTCTTATTGGCAGTAATTGAAAAAAAATACCTCCTTTTCCTTTTGCCCTTTTTTCCCCATAAAGCAGAGAATCCAAGCTGTGTTACATTATGTAATGACAGTGTGTGTCATCTCATTGAAATGAAAAAAGGCATGCTCTCAGAAACACACCACAGGTTATATGGATGTATACACACGCCAGGGATATATGCTGGCGATACAAGACTCCAGTAAACCCTCCATCCCAGTGTGTGTTTCAGAGATTGAGAACTGCTGAATGAGCTCCTATCTGTTAATGCTAGTTTGTGGATCTTTGGAGTTAGGCATCATGTCATTAAAAATAGACCGGCTTTTGTGTTACATTAAATTACTGAGATTAAATTACTGGTACTTCCTAGCAGAATGATGGGCTAGAGAAAAAAAGCTGAGTCCAAAAAACATCTGGATGATTTTAATAACAGATTTCAAGAAAATATACATATCAGGTATTTTCACCTGCAGGTAGGAGAGAAATCTGTATGCCTATCTTTACATTCCTCCAGGACAAATAGAACAATGAACAACTGGATTGAGATTACTGAAATTCAAGTCCTTGTTCAGAGCCTAAATGTGTTTTCTGTGTCATTTTATGATATCCATGTAGCAGTTTGGACCTTGCTGACCTCCTTGTGCTGTTGCAGAGGCCATCTGTGCAGGTTCCCTGAGGGACAGCCTCTGCTGCAAACAGTTTGTTACACAGAGCTCCCTCTCTCTTTTCAAACTCTAGTCCCCTTTTTAAGCAGAATAAAAGTGAAACCCTTTCCTATCAAATGTACACTATTTTACTGTTTTTCAACACAAGCTATTTGCCACTTTCAAATTAGGTTTATTTTGTATATCCCAAGTTTCTCTGCTTTCTGAATCTGAAGTGGGTGAATAATAGGTGCTCACTGCCCACAACACATAGGCTCATTAGGAATGCGATAACGGGGAAATAAAAATTTGATCTGTACGAGCACCAGATTAATGTTTCTTCTGAAATAATATGGTATTAATAATTCATCTCTTTCATTGTAGTAGTGTCCACCTCTCACAAAAGAAACATCACCACAAATGGCTTCTAGTTCCTGATTCTTTGGTACACCTTGCAAAAAGCCAAAAGATTAAGTTCATAATAAATACACATTTTCATATGGGCAGTCAAGATTAAGATAAGGAACTTTCATTTCCTTATCACTTCTGCCAGAATCACAGCTCTGGATATCAAGTGAAAGGCTCCTGCAGGGTTTGCCATCCATGCTGAGATTACTGTAACTTCTTCTGCATAGACATGGAGTTCCATTCCAAAGTGCTATCAGTTTGGATCTGTTCAAAGCCTTTAAATCCTATTCAAACTAGCACAGATCAGTAATATTTCTTCTGAGGTGATTGTAAGATGCAGATAGAAAAGAATGAGCACACCTTTTTGGATTTAAATTATAGTACACACCAGTGTCCTCTTGGGAGCTCAAGAAATTTTGAAACCATGTTGGAGTTATGCCAATGGTCATTTTTTCTCTGTTCTTGTTTATAATGCAAAAGCACAAAAGACCTTTTAGTAATCACAAGACTAGAGAAACAAATCCGTAGAATAATTGTGCAAGCAAGCTGCTGAATTTGTAGAGGTGGACATTTTTAACCTCCATGTATGGATGGCCCATAATGTACGTTTTCTTTTAGAGGAAGAAGGTTTCCAGCTGAAATATTAATTCCTGAGAGAAAACGCAAGGTATGTCATTTTGTCCTGTGCCTCAGAGGAAAGGTTTATGTGTTTACAGCACCACCAGTGATAGGAAAGTTGTCTTTGTGTGCTTTTCTAATATTAATTCAGTTATACGGCTATTTTAAAGAGCACAAAACTGCAAATGTAAAGCAAAGGCTACTTGGAACACTCCTTTTGAAGAACAACAATCCTAAATTTTTTTAATTCTTGATTGAAAAATTATTGTTATGTTTTACACTAAACCACTCAGACTGGAGCAGATCTGAAACAACATTTTGTTTCAACTTCTGCATTCAATAAGCAATAGTACCATGATCCAGCATCTACAGTGGTCTTTTCCTTCTTTGTACAGCACTTAAAATATTGTATATCTCCAAAAATTCATGTGGGAATAAGATGTGGACATCTGAGGGCCTTCTATACTAATGTTGATAAATACTGGAGTTTTTTCCAACAGAGAAATAATTAATACCCTTAAAATAATATGAATACTATGGTTTTAACCAGAAACTGACCAGAAAAACTAGGGTAATTACACATTCAGGAAATTCTTCCTTGCTTTTGTCCCTATTTAACACCAAAGTCAAGTGGCATATCAATCTCAATGGGTTATTGTAATCTGGATGTAATAAGGAAATTTTTTTTGTGAAAAACAGTTCAATATGATCAAACTAAATTTAAAACAGGCCTACATGAAATTAATAGTAGGTTTATAGGGCACAAATTAAAATTAAGCATCTTCAACATTTTTCTTTAAAACCTGTTAAATGATTCCATTTCTCTCATTTAGAGTGTATACTTTTTGCCTCCTATTGCAAGCAGTGTATCAAATTAATTTGCAAACAAGTAGCCTTTTTTTTTTTAAACTCTGCTGTTCAGTAAGAAAGTCAAAATTTTTCATTGATTTCTAAATTCAGGTTGATATTTTAGCAAGGAGACTGAAGTTACAATATCCTTTCTGTTACCTTATGTGACAAAGTCTTTTCTTTCAGGTTCAGCGCTAGTTCAAGTGAAGTTTTAGGTTATATTCTTGCAGTGTTATACTTTTTTCCCCTTGGTTCAATCCCAAACAAAAATGTGCTCACACAGCCCTAACTGTGAGATTGTGTAAACACAGAAAACATGACAGTAAACACGGGGGTACTGAGAAATGCAGCAGGATACCTGGTATGGTAACGAAATGCAACCCTTGTGGCCTGGAAATCTCAAGATTTGCATTACTTCTATTGAGAATCTTTAAAGATCTCTCTATATTAGAGCATGTAAGACTCTACATGCTCTAGTACCTATAGTAGACCATTTAATACAATATACAGATGTGTGGCTTTTTTGTATTCTCTTGGGTGACATAAATATTAGCTTTAAATAATCGGTTATGGTCATAATCTTTGGATCCCAAGACAGATTCAGTCTTTTCTGGGAGACTATAAAGATGTAGTTTTGAAAATAACTTGCACCAAACTAACTGGGGTTTTGAAAACCTTGGTTTTTATTGTGTCCACTGCCATCAGTCTTGATTTCATATGTAAAATACTCATATTTAAAACGCAGAGAAATTTTTCTAGATTATTCATGCAGAACTTTTTCCTCTCGTATGAAATTTCATCACCCATGCTGGGCTTGTTATATCTGACATTCAAGTCCTCACTGAAGCTAATGAATCGTATATTTTATTGATTAGGTTACTTATCTGCCTTAGAAATTTTTGGAGGTATAATTTCTACTCAGTCTAATTGTTTTTTTTTCTCTGATAAATGGGTATAACGTGTGTTAAGGCACTGGTAGACATTGAATTATATATCCATCAACCTGTATTGCTCAACTAATTTTTCCAACAAGTTTGGAAAATATGCATTCCCTTATTGCATAAAAAATCTGAAAGAGGATAGACAGAAGGATTCCCATTTGAAATTAATAAAATTGAAAGGTCTTTTTAATAGAACTTCCTTAAACCTCTGCCTGCAGGAATAAAAAGAAGCATTTCAAGTAATCTATTTTTTATACATGCTGTTTTATTGAAGTTATAACTTGCCATCTTAAAGTGTGCCTTTTTTTGCCATCCTTAGCATCTGACTGAGAGTTCTTCTTTTTTAGAAAGTTTTTCTTTATTGTAGCCTGTTTATACTAAGACTTTACTTATTTTTCTCAGTCCTGACTTCACTGTTTGTAAAACTACCCTCTTCCCACCTCCATTTAAATGGCTTCAAAAATGAAAGTTGAATCACAAAAGTCTTCCTAGGGCCAGTAAATGCTAGGCTGCACAAACCAGCTCCAAAGTCCATGAGCTCTCAGCTGCTGCCAGGGGGTGAAAAATGCCACAGGAAGGATGTCTGTCACCCTCATTTTTCCAGTCTCACCAGTGTTAGAGTCTGTCACATAGAGAGCAGTGGGCTAGACCCAGACTTAGAACACTGCATCTTGTTTTATGCTGTTAAACATTTCTTTACCTGCTTTCTCTATTAAATGCTCATTCTTTCAGTTTCAGAGCTCCTGCGCTCGGTGCAGCATCTCTTCACCTCCCAGAGAGGACCAACCTAGCCCTTGATAGCTCAGGCATAAATATTCCCCCAGTAGAGATGTTCACATTAGGAAGCCTTGTAGAGATGCAGTAGTCTGAAGTCTTTCCTGTGCACACGAGAGGGTTTGCTGCACTCGTGTTTCAGCAGGATGGGCAAAAAATTTGAAGTCAAATGAGGGCACCTGTACTTTGATTAGAAACCAAAGTGGGTATCAGCACAGTCTTCTTTGGCAGGAGAACAAGGCCAGCATGAATAACATGTACTTCTCATACTCTAATGGTGCCTAATTAGTCATTAGCCCTGCATATCTACAGCCCTGAGAACTTTCTTGAGTGGTGGAGAATAGGTGCGCTTCAAACTCGGGGGCTGAATTTGAATTTGAAACCATATCATTTTGTGCTTCTTTGTGTTTCTTCTTCCTTCTTCTGCTCTTTCTCTGTGGAAGAAAAGAAAAAAACCAAACTGGCCAAAGGGCAAATATCACATTTGATGGGCTTTTTAAATGCTGCTACCTAGACAGTTTAGAGGAAAGAATTAAAAACACATGTGTAAGCTTCTCCATTTCTTGTGAAAGTAATAAAAAAGTAAAATGATATGTCTTTTCAGACATGTTTGATTCAGTCTTGTGAATTTTGAACATAGCTATGTTGGTCTTGATATAATTCACTTGAAGTGAGAGGGTTTTTGCATTTTATTTTATATGCTTAGACCAAAGGCACACTTCCCATGATTAGACAAAATATCATCATGCTTCCACCCAAGCCATTCTATGATTCTGTACATTTCTCTTAGGGCAACACTATGGCACCAGTACATGTAGGAATTTAAAGAAACTCTTCCTCATGTAAGAAAGGCTTGGGGTTTAGGGTATGAAGTGGAATTTACCTTTAGCCAAAGGAGAGAATAAAGAAAATTAGACTTCTTTTCTCATTGTTTGTATCACCTCAACTGACAGTATTTAAGGAACCAGCAAGCCTTGATGAAATGTGGCTCCTACACTTAGCCAGCATCCTATAAATGCCAGACGATGGAGGTTTAAGGATGAGAATATAGTACACAAGAAAAGCAAAAAGTCATGAAAGAAACCAAGCCTTAAAGGTTACGCTATTTGCAAATTAG
The DNA here is from genome assembly GCF_963513975.1 of Fringilla coelebs. Classification (NCBI taxonomy): domain Eukaryota; kingdom Metazoa; phylum Chordata; class Aves; order Passeriformes; family Fringillidae; genus Fringilla; species Fringilla coelebs. Next base: position 54,878,588 of record NC_140031.1, on the reverse strand, counting down.
GTATCCTAATCTATTGAATGCTTTCTTTGAAGGGAGGAAAAAATTATAAAATTTTTAAACACGGCCAGCAGAAATGTAGAGACAAAGAATAAAGAATTTTCTTCCTGGTGTTTCAGATCACTATCTCCATGCTAGTGTAGTTTTAGCACCTGACTGAACTGTGGGCTGCTCCAAAGCCAGTGATGCAGCATCTTGACAACCCTTGGCTCTGTCTAAGATTCTTCAGTGGATGTGACCCAGCTAAGCCTGGCAAACAGCACTGCGTTTAGTTTCACACACTGTGTATAATGGAGGCTCTGTGAGTATTATCTTTTCTAAGAAAATGATTTTATGGTTTGACATCCTTTAGTATGTATGATGAGCAACAGGAACACAACATTAATAAGCAGGCATCTGTCATCATCTAAAAATTGTTACCGCATCTTCTGCAATGCTCTTTTTGTATTCTTCAAGACAATATTTAAATCTAATAGTAGCAACTAATGGTTGTAAAAAGATTAACGTAAGGATTTTTGCTAGGACTGTGGAGAAGCAAAAGGAATGAAAGAAAGACAGACCATATGTGTAGTATATTTGTTGTTACAGCTTGCACTCATTAAAACCATGTTTGTCGTATTATACATCATTGTACTGTAGTTGTAGTAAATGTTCCTTGTAATGCACTTTCAAGTACAAAAATTGCCTCAGAAAAGAGCGTTTAGGAAACTAATTCTATTGAAACCAATGAAGTGTTGACACATTGCCTGATGCGGATTTGTTTAAGGAGGCATATTTTAGGTTATAAAAGTACAGTCCTTAAGGCAAAAATCAGTGACTGCTTGGTATAGTGACTGAGAGAACACTGCAACAGTATGTTCAGCAAGAAACCCCTCATTAATCCTTTCCTGTAATTCTACCCTATTCACCTTCCCCCTTGCCTGACTCAATAGAATTTAAAACCTGCTGTCAGCACAGTAACTAACCCAGAACCCATTCATTACTCAGTTAAGGCATTTGAAATGTTTGCTGATTTGTCCATGAATGGGAACACAGTGTAAATCTGGACTGAGGAGAGGTTTTTTACCCCTTGTCAGTTTAATTGCTCCTGTGTGATGTGTTCAAGTGTTAGGAATCATCAGGGGCTTTGACACCCTTGTCTGTTTGAACAGCCATAGCAATTCACTGCGTCCAGCCCCCAAGAAAATCCAAATGTTTGCAGCTGAGAGGAAATACGCATCATTTACTGAAATCTGTTTATTTGTGTCAAACCAGACAACTATCCCTCCCAGCAAACTTCTGGTGCCAGAAGCCTCTTTCAGAGTTAAACATAAAAAGCAGTCATCCTCCTGCATTCTAAAAAGTGCTCCAATGTGACAGAATTAAGCAGGGGTAATGATTAGAGGAGTAGACAATTAATTTAACGTCTCAACTGCTGTTATGGGACTTGTGTGGAATGGACAAAAAAAAAACCCAGCAATTTGTGGAGTATTTACCTGGTCCCTAGTAATTCCAGTCTCAGTGAATTACTCTTCTAGACTCAACAACCAGAAATCCAGTTGCATGAAAGGTGCTCAACTGGACTGCTAGAAAATGTATATATGCCAGTCATTTGCTTGATGTATTAGCACCATTTGGGGATGACATATCAGAAGGGCTGCAGGGGACACTTGGACATCTGTGATGAAGCTTGGAGGGCTGCTCCTTTTGGCAACACTATGACAGCTTTTTGTATGTATCCTGCCTCACAAGTAGCAGTCTTTGTCATGAGATGAAGTCTCTTGCTGTTTGTCACTTTGCCATCAGCAATACAGAGTGGAGAGGGCAGGTAAGTTACCATTTCTATTTCAGTCAAATAATTAGCTCATTCAAGGGAACTTCCCCCTCTTTGGCCCCACCATTTCTTTATTTTGCCTCACCAACATTTCTAATTTTTTTTAAATACAACTTTCACTCTGAAAGCCTGTCTTTACACTCTGTATAACATGACCACTGTCGCTCCTTACGTTACAATGATGTTCACACACACAGAGCCACACAGCCCCAGCCTGCATTGTCCAGCATCAATTGCTCGTACAAACCGTGCATCACCAATGGATCACCGAGACAAGCCAACAAATGCCATGCTGCCAATAGACCAAATAAATCATGGGGGCAATTTCTCTCATCTCAGGGGAACTTCTCCCAGGCCGAACGTGACTCAAAATCTTAAAGTCCTCTCCATACCAGGCTTCAAGATTGGTAGAGCTGCATTACCTTTCACCTTACCTGCCCTGAAGTGGGTGTTTTGGACTGCAGAGTCACTTTTCCCTGTTGAGCCTGCAGTTCTGATGCTGCTTTCATAAATCCTGCCCTCTCAGGCAGCTGCAAAAGAAATTTCTGATGAGTCTGTTCAGCTAATGCCTTTCTAACTTCCAGTATAAAAGAGGCAGCACTACCTGCATTAATTATTGTCTAGGCCCGCGCTAAGGAGTTTTTGCACTGCAGTTTGGGGTTTCATGCTGATCCAGTTGACATAGCTTGGATCAATTTGACCCACTACTGCAGTTGTTCTCCTTTGATCCAGAGCGGTTTGTAATTTGACCCATTCAGATGACTTTCTTATAATAGCCCTAGCAAGACAAAACCAAATCAACTCCATTTATCTTAATGGGCTTTTTTTCAGACATGAGGCCTTGCAGATCTTTTGTACAGAAGAAAAAGGAATCTGTGTATCTGATGGGCTTTGAAATGCCATCTGGTGTTTAATGTTATTGTGCTCTGTTCTTATAGTGCCTGTGCTGAATCATATCTTAAAAGTTCAACAAGCATTCACTCGCAGCCACCATTCAATACGATTGTGTCATTATCAAAGATTCGGATTTATCGAACGCAGCCTGCAAACAAAGCAGATTTTACAGGCCCTTCTCCCTGAGGCTCTGCTGACAGAAGTCTTCAAGTATGAAACCGTGTGCCTTACATCTTTAGTTCCCATTCAGACATACAACAATCCTCTTTAACCTCCAAAATTATTTTTTGAGACATAATCGTAGATGTTAGAAAAACAGGAAAGGCTTTTATTAGGGTTGTGTTAATCTCCTAGAGGCTGAGTTTTTCAGATCCTGCCTATTTAGATATAACTAAACTAGATTTCCAACACCCTGCACCTCTCCTTTTGAAATGATGCTTCAGATGTTTTCAATACTTCTCCATTCATTATTTCAATGACATTAAAAAAATACAAGCATGTTTCCTTTTCATACTGAAAAGTGTTGTATTACACACAGAAAGCAGAAAAACAGCTCTCCCCCTCCCAAACACGATCATCCATCAACAGACAGCCTACAAATGATAGACAGCTTACCCGCATAAGTGTTTTTAAATACTGTCCTCTGCTCCTGCCTTTTTACATATTACTACTATTCTTGTTCTCTGGACAGAATTTTGACATCCTTGAAGCCAGCAGCACAATGCCCAGTGGCTTCAATAGGGTCAGGATTTCACATTCCCTGTATTTAGTTTTCCACCCTGCTTACTCCATTTTGCATTGGTCTTGGTTTTGGGGGGTGGGGTTGTATCTGTGGCTTGTCTGCTTCTTTCCTTTTTTTCTTCCACTTCACCCATTTTTACTGAAGCACAGTGTGTACCAAAGGACTGCTTGGATGAACTTGCAACCTGTCATTTCAAAATTGTTTCGCAGGATATAAACCCAAAATCCTAATCTGTATTTTTAACAAAAATATAGATGTATCATGTTTCTGTCTTTGCACACAGACTCTCCTTACACTTATGTTTTTCCATGTAAATAGGCATAGATGCATATTACTGATTTTTTTATTTAAATTAGAATATAAATTAATCAAGCAAATAATTTTTCCCATTTAGCTAAATTAATAAACTTATGAATGTTAAAGCTCCTTTATATTCATTGTCAATTTTTCCTTTATAGGTACTTTAATTCCTGATTTTAGAGCTTTTATAAAAACAATGTAGTATTCTGTTTGTATTTAATAATGTTTGGAATGCTTTTTATGAAACACAACTGTGGAGCATTTTTTGCATAATATTCATGAACTATTTCCCCTGAAATGCATTTTTGTTTTTATACCTCAGCGAACAGCTCTGTTTGAGTAAATGATCCATCCTTGACTCATTGTGTGTACAGAGAGAAGATCTGCCTTTGATTGTTGTTTTAATAAACTGGATGTCTTCCAATGTTCTCTGGTAAGAGGAAGAGAGCATTAATGATACCACTGTGAAGCTCGTCCTTGTCTGGTCTTATACTAAATTTAACACCCACTGATCCTTTTTTCATACTGAAATGGCTGTTCAGGCTAGTCAAAAATCCCAGAGTAGTAATTGCTGTGATTTGAGAGCAAGAAACTTTACAAGTGCCAAATGTGGCAGGTTTTAAATTCTTCTTAGAGGACAGTGATTAATGAGTTTGTTATCTATCAAAAACCTTCAGTTTGTGTTATCTATCAAAATGGTTCTCTCTTGCTGCCTGGTGCAGGACAGGATTTATGGTAAAGAAAAACCTGCCATCCATCCACAGTATCTAAATTTATCAACTCCACACATTCATGCAAATAGTGTTAAACGATAGATCTGTAGCTATATGGAGATTTAAAACAACAACAAAAATCCAAACAAAAAGTAAGAGAAAAGAGAGAAATTTTTAACTGCCAAAACAGGGATCTTGAAAAATAAATGAAGTTATTCCCTTCCAGCAGGCTGAGCAATAGAGTGTTCTCTTCATGCCACCAATTTCCTATTAAAACGAAAGTATGAAATTGCCAGTGATCAAGAGAGTTTGTTGACACTATTTCTGATTGTTTTATTTTATTCTGTAGTTCTCTAGAAGTAATCTGCAACATATCTGATAAGGGCCATAGATTTTTATACAGAGAACTCATAATTGCTTTGCTTTGTTCTCTAGCTCTTAAGCTTTCACAGAGAAAACCGCCTGCACCTTGCATAAAGTACACTTCTCTCCATCTGTCAGGCTGGGAATTCTCTGTATGAGAGCAGCAAATGCAGAAAGAGGAGAGGAGCATATGGCCTGTCTTAGTCCTCCCACCCCTCCCCCTGTTACCTTGTGATTGCTCTCTCTCATGCATTTACATTTTTAAATCAATTCGTATAATGGTTTACCAACCACAGAACACTAGCCAGGCATTGCAGACACGTCAGTTTCTGCCATGTAGTATATATTATTTCATGGTGTTTGCCCAAAAGGATGTGACCTGCTTTATGTCTCCCTACCTGGTAGGGAAACCATCAGGCTTGTTTCTTTTGTTTCACAGTTAATTCAAACTTTGTGCCTTTGAGGGTTTTGAGAGCATGAAACAGGTACAATAGGATATTTTTGAGCCCCTATTTTACATGTTGCAGCCATGAGACCTCTGAGGTAAGAACATGTGTTTTTCACAAAAGAGCTTTTGTTGCTTGGTATTATATCTGTTCAGTTTCCCAGTCATGCAAAAAGCTGGCTAGCATATCATGCTGTAAAGCCAGGTTTACCAATGATCAGCAGCAGCGACTCAATAAATTTGTCATGTCCCCTTCACCACACTGTACTCACATCACAGCCAAGTTATCAACCATCACCCACAAAAATTTTTATATTGAATAAACAACTTGGAATGGGGCTTTTTGTTTTGGTTTGGTTTGGTTTTTGTTTTTTGAGTTTTTTTGCTACACTAAGCATGAACTCAAGCAACAGCCATCTTCAGAGGACAAAAATGTGTTTCTTTATTCCAGGATTATTGAATGTAATCAAATTCATTGAAATTATGTCCCCTGGCATGATTCCAAGCACCCATTGGCACAGGTGCTTCAGCCATTTTTAAGGCCAGTGTGAGTTCAATATTTGAGGTTCTACACAATTAAGGCTCAGAGTGACCACCAGAAATTTGTCTTTCCTTTTAAACTATTCACTATTTTTGTTAAACAATAGAATTAAGCAATTCTGTTAGTAAAGTCTGCTCTCTTTAATGCAGTCCAGAAAGCTTGGGGAAGGTAATGGAAAAAACTTTCTGACTCAAATCCTATGTGTGCCACACAAGGGCTGTGTGCTCCTGAATGTGCTGATCACTGACAGGAAGGAACTGGTTGGTGCTTTTTTCTTTAGGACTTTTGGGAAGTAAGGCGATTACTTATTTGTTTTTAAAAATTGCATATTTAAAATAACTTGGCATATTTGCTTGTGGAAACATTAAATTGCTTATCTATGGCAACAAAGTCATCAAATGTGAGCAATTAATCAGTGACAAGAAAGGGGGGAATGACAATATTAATTAGTGTACTTTTCAATCCTGACCATTCCATGATCTTGAAAAAAATCTAAAACAAAAAAGCTGAAGCACAGTAACAAGATATTTTTGTTCAACCCACCTGTAAATTAGTTAGTGAAACTTGACGTACAAAGTGCCCTAATGGGTGTCATTAAGTCTAACTAGTCTTGGCTATTTTATCAAAAGTGTAAGATGAACAGTGACGTAACATCCGTAGGTGTACTTGTTTTGTAAGGTGAAAACTAGAAAAGTTCAGAGAGATGAACTATACTATGATAGCAATATTTTTGATGAAGTAGATCTATGTGCTGTTGCTGTTCACTCCCGTGCCCTGGTGACAGAAGTCGCATTCCCTTCCAGCATTCCTCCGCCTCCACTTTTCATACTTTGTCATTATCAAATGCCTCCATCTTGTTTAAATAAGATGGTTCTTCAGCCTTGTTTGATGTTGGGAATGTAAGGCTGTTGAAATTATACTAGAAGGATATGAGGGTGTGTATGGATATGTATTCAAAACCATTAATTTTAGAGCTATTCGTCCAATTAATTGAGTTGAAAGTTATTAAAAATATCAAACATTTTGCTCAAAAATTCTGACCAAATTAACAATAGCTGACCTAATATATTATAAATTTTGCATACAATGCTACTAAATGTTCTTTTGTTAGGGCTACGTGGTATCTAAAATATGGGATCTTTTCTGGTTGGGCATGTGTTTAGATCTTATAGATTAATCTTAAATTGGTTATTTAATTGTCTATCTAACAGGTAGATAAAAAACAGGAAAATAATAAGTATGGATATGTTTGACTGAACACCATGGGGTGTTTGGCAGCTAATTGGGAAAGTACTGTGCCTTGGCTTCTATGGTCCCTCATGGGGGAATATTCAGTTGTCTTGTGAGAAGGAAATGAGGCTTGCTGCTAAACAAAGCTCTTATTCCAGGACTGTGAGGATGCGGAGCACCAAGAATTGTTCCAAAGTTGTTAAGGCAGGGGGTTGAATTTTCCTTCCAAGTACCTTTTTTTGTCATATCTCCCTTGTCTTCAAAAGAACAACCTTTTGAGCCTGTTGCAGAAGTGACATGATGTCACAAGAAGTTTGAGTTTAGACCCTGAACATTATAAAGTGCAGGATGGAAATTCAAAAATCCAATAATATGGTCAGGAGACTCGAAGGAAAAGAAACTTCCTCCCTTCTAAGAGGGAATCAATAAAACATCTGAACTACACAACAGAGATGAAGGTTGCTTTTCATCACATATTAGCTAAAATGGGTTCTGCTTTATGCTAAGTTTCATACTTCTGACTTCCATTTTTATCCAGCATATATTTTTAATTAACATGAAAAAGTAATGAAAATAAAGTACAATTCACTTTGAAAAAAAGATTCTGTTAATTTTTTGTTTTGCAAACAAAAAGAAAGCTCAATAGAAGGGTGCAAACTGCTTTTTGAAAGCCTGTAAGGCCACAATTTATACACACAACCAAAATATTGCACACCACAAGCAAAAGGGATTCTGGACTCCATCAAAAGCAAGTGATCCAAGTGATACAGCAACGAGAAAAGGTATGTGCTGTGCTGAACCTCAAACACACCGACAGGAAGGGAGTCCTTGGGGCTGGGAAGGTCAAAGGCTGGGACCATAAGATGGTGGAGTTCAGGATCCTGAGAAGAAGGAATATTAAAGGTCAAAACATTCAGCTTTAATGGTGTTGTAAGTAATCTGATCTAATTGAAGATGTCCCTGTCCATTGCAGGGGGTTTGTATGAGGTTTTCTTTGGGAATCTCTTCCTACCCCAATCATTCTGATATTTGATTCCATGGAAGGCTGCTGGAGACAGGCTACTTTTGGCGGTGCCCACTGACAGAATAAGAAGCAATGGGAACAGAATCAAACACAAATGAGGTTTCCCCTCAACATCATGAAACACTTTCTCTCTCTTTAGGTAACCAAACACAGGAGGAGGCTACCTAGAGAAGTTGTGGGGTCTCTATCTTAGAGATATTCCAAAGTTACCTGATATGGTCCTGAGCAACTGGCTTCAGGCGGCCTTGCTGGAGTGGGAAGGTTGGATCAAGTGACCTTCAGAGATCCCTCCCAACTCCAAACATTCCATGATTCTATAAATGCAGCAGCTGTAATTATTTCCTTTTTTTTTCAGAAGATTATTTATTTTCAAGTTAGTAAAGATAATTTAATAGAAATGGATTGTTGTTGTCATTTACAAGCGGCATACAGCAGTAATTTTGCAAGCAGGTACAGCAATTTTGCTTCACATGTGTATGCAGCAGGCAGCAGAGATGCAATCAAACACGGCATGAGAAAGATTTTCCATTTATGGCTTGCTATTTATACTGAGTTATTTCAAAATTCTAAATCCAAGCCTAATATATAAGGTATTTTAAATAATTGATAATGTACTTAAATAATTAAACACTGGAAAGATACTTTTTCAAAGAGAGGGTGCATCTATTTACATTCCACAGTGCTTAAGAAAAGATGTTGGCTGCCTTTGAATTACTAGAGTAATTGTCTCTGGTGACATGCAGAGAAGCTTCACAAAAGCAAATTGCATTAAAAGGTGCCTCCCACTGATTCAGTGAGAGAGAATAACATGGATAGCATGTCAGAAAGAGTCAATATATATATATTTATTAGGGTATAGGCACTGCAGATGAATCTCTCTTCTTAGTCCACTGGTGGGGCAAAGAATTAGCCATGGGGGAAAGGGAAGACCAGCAGCCTTGTCTCACTTTACTCCCTCCTCAGCTTGGAAACACGCCTGCTCATAAATGCTTTTCCTGTTTTTCAGGTTGTGAAGTCGATGGCAAAGAGCTCTCCAGTGGGAACTTACAGCTGTGATGGTGTTTGGGTTGCTCTGGGTTCCCTGGGGAGATGTAGCTGGGCACTCAGTGCTGGTGCCCAGATGAAAACAAAAAATGGAATTTCACTTTGCATGTAGGAAGACTTTTGAATGTTGAAATCTGATTTCTCAGCAGGTAAACTCTGCAATATCAAAAGGACAAATATGTTGGGGGTGTTTTAAGGCATAAGGGTTTGTGATGAGAGATTTGTTATCCCACAAAATCCTTCCACAGCACAGTGAAAATAATGCATCTTAAAATTCATCCTACACTAGTCAGTTATACATTTATTTCTTCCATCCAAAGGAATGCATCTGATAAACTACCACATTCACCGTAACTGAAGTAAAGACTGTTTTCAATTTCCTATTTCATTCAGGAAAATGAGGAAATAGAAGATCTGTGCAAGGCAGCTTAGGTCAAGTCAGACGTTTGTGACCCTGTTAAATTTTCAAGTTTCTATTGATGGTCCACCATAGGATGCAGTCTGCATGTAAACTAACATTAAGGTCAGGAATAAGTTTCCCCAGTTCAGGGCATGCATGTATTAAGCACCCAAACATTTTGATTACTTACTGGTTCCCTAAAGACCTGTTGAGGTAAAGAGCACACCAAAATGTTTTTCATTTCACCCATGCTATGTGAAAACATAGAAATATTCTCCTTTAGACTAATTTTTATTCTGCTCTGACAGTTTATTCTGAAGCTGTTGGAGTTAATTGTCTACTTCCATTATTGTTCACTATTTTCAAAAATAAATCTGAATTAATTCACATAAATAAAAGAGCTTGCAGACTGATTTTTACATGAGTTCCAAAAGTCACATACACAAAAATGTTTGTGCAAAGCAAAAATACTGAAGACTGTTATTGTGCCATGCATTCTATAATAATTTCCTATTTTAGTGATGCTTCTCTTCTTTCACAGGCCCTTATGGGATGAATTTTCATTAAGAAATTGTTAAAAATTTTAAGAAAGTATCTCCTTTTTCTCTATAATAAAGCTTAGCAGGACTAAGACTTTAATATTTTACACTTTCTAGTAGTATTCTAAAATATATTCCGTTTATACTAGCTGTTCACTCAGCCATAACAGCAGGGAATTCACATATGAGCTTGTGTTAATTACTTTGGACTGCATTGATTCTGGGTTTTGTTCACTGTGTGGTTCACTATATGTTGGCAATAACATTCAGCAAGATGAGCCAGAAGTACAGATTCACGGAAAATAAAAAGTAAAGTTACATTCTTAATCTAAAGCAAAATCAGAACAAAACAAGGGGAAAAAAAACAAAAAAAAAAAATTCCAATGGGATTATATGGAATTCAATTGTTTCCGATATTTGTGTGGCTCCTCCGATGCTGAATGGTGGCTCTGTCCTGAAGAGACATCAGTCCAGTACTCCCAAGGAGTTTCAAAACTAATCCTATCTTACTGGAAGTTCCTTTTACCACATTTCCCATAATTTGAAACATCCACTTCTGCATAATGGATACATGCTTCTGATTTACTGGAGCCTTAAAGACGCAGTTGTGTTTTGTAGGGAGTACCTTATCAGTTGTCTTAGTATCAGACATGTTTCATACAATATATGATTTGCTGTCTTTTATCATGTGTTTTATAAGGAAGCTGAAGATGACTGCATAAAAAGAATGATCTGTTGCATTTTTCATCTTAAATCAGCTAAAAATCATTGCCTTTACAATGACAATAAAGGCTGTGTTGAAGGTGTTGGACCTTGACTGTTCACCTGATACAAGGATGATAGGTATGTTTTTAATCATCACTTGTCTTATCCAGATGAATAGACTCTAAACTGATGTGTCAATATTATGTGCAATGAGGGCAGAGTTGTCTCTACCTTCCTTTAGAGTCTTACCCTCCTAACAAATAAACCACCAGGTTTTGTCACTATTTTAGGCAGTAACCATGTTTTCTTTGTCCATGCAAAATACAAATTCAAATCTACTTCTGTCTATTAGAATAATTACAGTGGGGACTTGGAAGTCTGATAAATTCCTGGTAATTGGGAAAGGAGGCGATCCTTCTCAAAGTCAGATGGGCAATGGAAGACAACTTCTACGCCCTTTACCTATAAATATTAATGAAATTGTCTCACAAGGAGAGATGAGAGTGGAGGGTGAAAAAGGACCTCATAGTTTATAGGAATTCTTTTGAAGCTTGAAAAAGATAGCCCCTGTTATGCCATTCCCTAGCACTCATGCTCTTGTTGAAAACAAAATTGGGATACAACAAGCAATTTCTGCAGGGTTCTGTGGGATGCAATTCACAACAGTCTAGAAACACCCTATAAATCCTGCCATTAAAGCCAGCTGGGATGTATTAGGCCAGCAGTTGTGAATGAGAGTTCACTTTCAATAAGGATAAAAAGGAATTGTCAGGATTGTCTACAGGGTGTGCCTACATAAACGTAAACTTGTATGAAATCTCTCCATCCTATCTCTTCCATTTTCCATCTCAATAATACTGAAGTACTGAAAAACAGGTTGTGTAAAAAGAGACAACAAAAAGGGGTGGGGAAGGGATAAAAACCCAAAAAAAAACCAAAATAGAAAGGGTTACACAGAAAAACTGCTCTGGACATTCTATCCCTATTCTATACTCCATATTTTTCTGTCAAAACTTAGTCAATGCCAGAATATATTGTGGCAAGTGAATTTGCATAAACATAGATATTGTCTGTAAAGGCATGTCCCTATTAAAAAAAAAGAAATTCAAGTTGTTATTTGTTATTTCTAGGTAAAAAATTTAGACCTTTTTGTGATTTTCAACTGTGTAAAATGCTGTTGAAAGGAAATTGTCAGTGTGCATTTACAACCAAATTTAAAGCTGGTTTACTGAACCTCTAAGATCTACACATTTCAGCAGATGGTCTCTTGTGTGACATTTTTCCCAGGAGAGTCCAGGTGCATTCTACTATAGTGTATAGTATCAAATGAACAACTGCTTTCGTGGCTGAGTAAGTACTTTCTAAAAAGAAAGACTGCTTTTCTCACAGATCTGATCTGTGTTTGTGAAATATGACACTAGTATCAATTTCAGAACAGAGAAAAACCCACAGAAGCACACAAACTCAAACATGATAAATAGCAGGTCTTAATCCTAATCGTATTCCCAATCAGTAAAGCACTTCTGACTGAACTTGAACTGAGATTTTCAGTTGAGGCAGAAAACCCCATTTCCTCATTTCTATTATTTTCTTTTAGAGACAGGCTGTTTTGAAGGGTTTTTCTACCACTCATGATAACTTACTACTGGGAAACACAGGCTACAAATCTGTAAAGTTGGAGTGGAAATTTCAATTCCAGGTTGTGCCTTTTGGAAAGGGGAGAGGATGTGTTGGGAGAGGTAAGGTGCAGCAATTAATGTGAATCAACAGTTCTGGCATAAGTAGGAAAGATGTGTTACAGAACTTCTTGTCTCTGTAGGGGAGGATCTGGGGTGTTTCCAGAGTTTCTTCACAAAGCAACAGATATATAAGTGTATATATATAAAAATAGATAGACATATATGAAAAGCTTGTCCTGACACACATACTGTCAAACTTCCCAGGTAAGAGAGGGTTTAACTATCCAAAAAAAAAAAGAAAAAGAAAAGAAAAGAAAAAAAGAAAAGAAAAGAAAAGAAAAGAAAAGAAAAGAAAAGAAAAGAAAAGAAAAGAAAAGAAAAGAAAAGAAAAGAAAAGAAAAGAAAAGAAAAGAAAAGAAAAGAAAAGAAAAGAAAAGAAAAGAAAAGAAAAGAAAAGAAAAGAAAAGAAAAGAAAAGAAAAGAAAAGAAAAGGAAAAAAAAGAGAGTTACTGTTACTGCCACATAATATCTGAGTAAGAGTGGATAGATGTGTTATGAAAAATACGAAGAGTAACTACCAGTGATGTGAAAGGTGTTCTTTTTTTCAAATTCATTATTGCCTTTGATCTGTGGACATAGCTGCATTTCTGAAGAAACTTGCCAGATTCACAGAGAAGGGTGTTCTTAAAGTGCTACAGGCACACCATCTCTGAAACAACTGCAGGTCTGTGGAGGTGGAAATACGGGTTGGGCTGTGGATGCCCTGTGGTGACTGAAACAGCCAAGCAGATTGTCTTCAGTTACACAGGGAACAGGTCTGCTGATTGGTATGGGGAAGCACAGCCCAGAGCAAACTGAAAAGAGGGAAAGAAAAAATTGCCATCTGGAGACTGAGCGAGCCTATCAGATAAGTGGAGAGCTATTGAGCAGTACGGAGAGCTCTTGTAAAATTACCCTGCTTGGAAACCCAACTGAATAGCTAAATTCTCCCTTGTTCCTGTTCAGACATGCTGAGCAGTTAGTGGTTTTAGAGATCTACAAAAGGCTTGTTTCTTTTGTTCCTGGTTTGTTCCTTATGTTTAAACCAAACAATACTTAGCTTTGAAAAAGTTGATTAATCACAGCTGTTAAATACCATGTATTGAAGAAAGAAATACACTAAAGAACAGCTGAATAGTAGATTTCAAGGGAGAGCCTGACAAAATGGTACTCAGAAAGATCAGCAAGGGTCAAAGATGTAGCTAGGGCAGCTGGTGAGCAACTAAACCTTTTCAGTAGGACTCAGAGTAAAACAAGGACTCTTCCTGGCAAATAAATCCCAAATAATTTTCATTTCATATATTGTATTTTTCTTTTTGTTTCTTTTTTTTTTTTTAAGTGACACAGAATTGTTCATGCTTGTGCTGTGCATGCAGCTATATGAAAGATGAGCAACCATAACCCTTCTCAAATTCAGAGGCTAAATGGGGCAGACTCAGAATGCACCCCAAATCAAACCATTAACTCCAACTTGCTGTAAAAGGTCTGCTGTAAACACAAAACCTGTCCTGGAGCTGAAGATGCCACACAGAGACAGTTTTGCCAAGCCAGGGTGTTCCCGGAACCACTTTTTTGGATATTCTATTTTCTGAAAAAAGTTTCACCAACAGTTTTCATCTGGACTAAGCAGTGAACTCCACCAAGGAGGAGTCCTTTGAAGAAGACAACCTGTTTCCCTGGGTAGCTCTGTGGGAAGAGGGGAAGACCCTCTTTCAGAACTAATGTGACTGGGATTTTGCCCATGTGTATGTGAATATGCAGAATCCAAAAGTTTGCCCTTTGAAAACAAGCTCCCTTGTCTTGAAATCTATTTATGGTTCCTACATAAATAATATGAAGCATCTTTACTTATAGATGACTCATGGTTATTTGCTGCAAATTGCATTTCTGTGACAATAAAGTGAGTTTGTAGCTGTTGGCGTACTGCAGAAAAGATCTTTTATTTAAAAAAAAAAAAATCTAAAATTGCAAACTCTCTGGATTGACTTCATCCTTTTTACCTTTGATATATTTGGAGAATGAAATAATGAACTATGAACCTTTTAGCTAATTCTGATTTTGCCTCAGGAATTATTCTGTCCATCATAAATAAGTGGTGTTGTACTTTAGGCACAAATACAGCTCTATCTATTTCAGCCCATTTTACTGTCATCCTTCACTACAAAAGAAAACAAGACTGAGAATTTCTAGTTTTTACTCACTGCTCCTTCAGTCAATTTTGCTTTTCCTATTGCCCACAATGCTTGCTCTCAAATCAGCGATTGTGTTGATTTATTGACAAACCACAGTTTACAGTAAATGTCATCCTAGGGTAACATGATCTGAAGCAGAGGTACTGAGTGACTGAGTGGGAGTTGTCACACTGGATTATTCATACCATACTTTCCAAAATCTGCACGCATCTTGAAAAGACCAAACTAACACGGAGGATGTTAATATTTTTTTCTAGATATTTATCATCTAGCTATCATCTAGGCTGAAAATAAGTAAATTAGAGAGGTTAGTGACACTGTAAATTAATATTTTTGTGCACACAATGCATTCAGAATTAGACAAGCACAAAGGTGGTCTTCACAATTGTTCTTTTTCACCTATATTCTATCCGAATCTGTCTTTGCATATGCTTGTGCAATTTTATTATACTGTCTTTGTTTGATAATTGAAACATCCAATGTGGATTAGGTCCTGCTTCCACTTGAGTCCAAATAGTCACACCAACTCCAATCTGCCTAAGCTTCAAATTTCCATATGTTACTTTCAAATATTGACACATTTATACACCCATGCAAACAAGGAAGTAAAAGAGTTCCTTAATCCTTAGCACAAGTTATTGCTTTTCTTTATCCTAAAAAAAAAAAAAAAAAAAAAAAATCTCATGCTTAATAGCTGGATTTTGCTCCTTGGCTGTTTCTTGACTGTTTTTAGCTACAGATGCATCAGAGAGAGAGAGTGCAGCATGAGCTTGTTTTGTAAACCAAGCAACCTTTCTTCTAACCATGGCAGTTATATGAGAGGAATTTTAAACAAAAGCATTTCCAGCAGCTAGATAAGCAAGTGTCTTGCTGAGAAAGATGGAAGGCTAATGGTAATTCTTCTGCCAGAAAGCATTGGAAAATAAGACCTGTCATCTAGAAAATGACAAAGCCATTTCTAGTCCCTGTAGACTAGCACTCTATCTTTTGCTGAACAAATATGCTGTTAAAGGTGTTGGCCTGCAAACCAAACACAGAAAAAATGTCACACTGGTATCAGAGTGGAACTATTAATCTGTGTTTGAAATGTATTATAATTACTAAATTGTTTGCATTAGGAGCAAGGCTTCCTAGAAACTCTCTTCTTAAAGAGATAGACAAAACACAAAATTGCTATAAACAAAATGCTTGTGAATGCCAAGGAGCTTGCGAACAAAAGCATTATAAGGTGACCAGGGGGGCTGAAGAAATTTGACCTGGTGTTGATTAGATGATTAGATCAGTGGCGGAACCAGAGATAAAGCATAAATTTCTCCAGTTCCCCATCTAGTGACCTGTTCACTTGACCACAGAGGCTGATAAGTGATGAAAGTCACAGGCAAAATTGTTTAAAATGTCCTCTCTATTTCCTCAGAATCTTTCTCTGGTACAGAATTTTACCCCTGAAAATCTGTACCCTTCTGACTTGGAAAGGTTTTACCGCTGCCCTTCTAACACTACTTTTTTCCTCTCTCATTTACCTGCTAAGCTGGTTATTAAACAGAATGCTGTATGTAGCCAGTCTAAGAGATTAGCTGCCTATGGTAATTTTTTTTAAGTGATCCCCCTGCTCCTTCTTCCCATCTTTTGGTCAAAAATATAGTTTCTATCTGATTACAGCTGGCCTCTGCTCAACCTTTTGTACAGGGCTGATTTAGATTTTCCAGTTCAGTCACAGCAGGAAAGATAAACTCTGAACCACATGATGATGTTGGCAGTGTCAGACAGTGGAAATGAAGTCTCCAGGGGATACCAATTGACATTTCAACACTTTGCCTGCCAAAGAACAGGCTTGCACACATTAAAAAAAAAAAGTTACAGAGCAGAAAAAACAAAATTAAAAGTCTTGAAAGCTGAAAGCGCATATATGTGTCTTTACATAACAGATGGATGCTGACCTTAGATTCTTCCTGCCCTCCAAAAATGTACCACTCTAAGTTCCTCGGAGTTATAAGTGGCTTAGACGTACTTTAAGTGGGGAGTTATATTTAAATAGGGACTATGATTGGTTTTTTTCCAGTAGGAATTACTAGGGTTCAGAGCTCCCTTACAAATTTAATTCTACAGTGAGCTTTATAATGCAGTAGGCTTACATTTTTTTCTACATTACACCCAACTTATACCACCCCAGCTTGATGGCCTTTGCTAGCTCTAATTCTCACAAGCAGCAAACAAGAGTCTTCCTGAATGTTTTTGACAGAGAGAGGCTTTTTCTCATCTGTCTCCTGCATTTTAATTTTTCTTCAAGCTTTAAGTTGCATTTCTTTTTTTCCAATTAGAAAGAAAAAAAAGAAAAGTGTGAGAAAACAGAAGAGCATATTCAAATCATACTAAAACCTCTGTTTGATTTCTCCCACCCCCTTTTCTCTTTCTTCTTTCTTTTCAATGACATTTCCTATGATGAGCGCTCAGAAAGAATAGCTATTGCCTCTCTTGTCAGTTTTGTTTTGTCAGCTCTGAATGCTGGGTCTTGCTTTGCCATTTTCAAGGTCTCTTTCAATCCCTTGAACACAGCTGGTGCTTCAATCAAGAGCTCACACCGTGAAGAAGCTGGCAGTTGATCCCCAACCAACTATGTGGAGGATACATAATATATTTCACAGTACACAGTGGAATACCCTTTTCATTTCATCATTGAGAGAGTCTGCTTCACTCAGGAGTTCTTCTATACAAAAATATTAATAATGTCCCATTCTCCTCAGGGATGTGAACATTTGAGGGTTGAACTTCAGTGACCCCTGCTTGTCAGGTTGATGTGACTTTAACAAATTCAGTAAAGGAAGCCCTTTTGAGCCTCAGTTTATGGTTTTGTTAACTTCACATTTGAGAACGGATTTTTTTAATCACCTCTTGGAAGAAGTTGTGGGAATTGAAGGTTGTGAAGAAAGCCTGTGGATACCCAAACATCACAGAATTGCATAATTGAACTGTGCTATTGAAGTAACGCTGAAAGAAATTAATAATCTCAACTTTGTATTTAATAATTATATTTCAGCTATCAAAAGCACAGTAGAGAATTCTTGCTTTAGCCCTTATTAATAGTTTACTCTTCAGTGTATTAGCTGAGCCATTCGAAATTGTCACAATCCCCACTAGTTAAAGTAGGAATTGTGACGTGAGTAGAAAACCAGGAATGTTGTCAGAATTTTTGCACCAAATCCTCTCTTCAGAGGGTAAAAATTGGCTGTCAGTGAAGCATGATTAGCAGGACTCACAGCAAGCAGGGCTTTCGTAACAAGGATGCCTCATGAACCAGTGCCTTTTGCAAACCATTGTTTTGATGATGGAAGAAGGGATTGCATGTGCACAGGAACCTGACACAGGTCTCTCTCTTCTTCTAAGCCAAGAGGATCTCTGTGTTGCTCCTTCTTGCTGTGTTAGTCTGGCTCTGCAAAGCACGTGATTCTCTATGACTGAGTCTTTAGTTCCTATTAGCCTTGTTGGACCTTATTGCTTAGCACTCAAGCAAGAGAATTCATTCAGCTCTGTTTTCTTCTTATGCAGTGAGTTAAAGGAGTTTCACTAAGCACTTTCATCCTTGATTTGCACATACCATCAAAAGTGATGTGCTTATTAGCATATTTGCTTTTAAAATGCGCACACTTTAAAAGTAAGTTGGAATATGTTAGAAATGGTCCCAAAAGAGAAACATTCCCACTCTTTTTACATAGGGTGTAAGTATTCATTGTTATAATTCTTTATTTTAGGATAGGGGAAAACAAAGACACTGGGTGCTCTTAGAACTTAAAAGAATATATTGAAAAGAAAAAAATCCATCCAAGTGTGAAAAATCTGAAGCCTGTTTAGGAATGAGTTTGGGGAACACTGTATTTTTGCTTCAAACACAGAAAACCTGCCAGATGGGGTCCATTTTCTGCAACATCCAAAGACAGTGAAATACAATATTTACAGAAAACAGGTTACTTTACTGGTTTGATGTGCTTGTAGGACACTTTTTTCTTCTTTTAAATTTTTTATATTTTCTCCATTTCTCCACTCCCTTGTTCCCTGGCATGAAATGACAACCGTGGCTAGTTTAGCAAGTTAAGATGTCAGTGTGGGTTTCCTTTACTACAAAGAAGACATGGCACTGTTAGCAACTGATCTAACAACAGGCACACCGGCTTGATAGTTGAAAGCTGTTCAAGCTGTCCTTGGGCCTTTCTCTTTCTTCTTCAGCTCTTCAAAACAGTCCTACCTTTTCGGGGGTAGGATTCTCTCCTCAGCTTTACACCCTGATGCTCATTGCTAATAAATTGCTTTTCTCTTGGACAATTCAATTTCTAAATTTTCCCAATACTAGTTCCAAATGTTAGTTCAACATTAGGTGAAGTGTTCTGCACATATGCTACAAAGGCGTAAAATCATCACTCTAGACAACATTTGTAAGGGTAAGATACACTACCACTGCAGTGAGATTTGGTCAGTCTGGCAATGCTTTCAATAAAGCTAATGAATTGACATGAATAATTTTGCAATTACTTGACCTGAGGGAAGACAGCTCCCATCTTTAATTTCCCTAATTTTATTTTGAACATAACAATTCACCCTGTGTATTCAGTTATGTGTTTAAATAATATAGAAAATATACACTTTGTATATTGAAACAATTTTATATGTTTGCATGAAACAAATATTTTGGCTGCTACAGAAATTTGTGGTGAATCATAATAAATTAAGATAAATTGTCCACTATTTCTAATTCTGTACACACAGCTGACACAAATGGAAAATTCTGACTGAGTTAGAATTGCTGATGCCTCATCTTCAGTTTTTAAACAGCCAATAGCTGAAACACCTTAAGTTAAAAATAATAGCTTTCCTAAGAATTTAATTAGGTCATCTACAGGGGTTATCTTTGGCACTCTGAAATTAGCTTTGTTGCAGACACTTGGGAGGACAATTAGGACCCATCTTATTAGCACTGAAGGTTAAAACTCCAGCACTGTCTTGTATCAGGACATAATCTTTCATGCTTCACAGCTTTAGTTCTCACAATGAGTTGCATTGGAAACAGTAGAGGGGGGAAGTGAAAAGGGCAGACCTGAAACAGCTAAATAAATATCCAGTTTAAGGAAGAGCCTACAGACTTTTTATTCAATGAGCCTAATAAATATTACTTAGAAGAAGAAACAGGGTTGGCAGGAATTGGTGAGCTACAGTTAGATGCAGCAAATTCTCTAATCAAATTCCTAAAATTATGTTCAAAGAACAGGGTATTTATCTGATATTGAAGTACTTTTTTTTTTCTTTGGCAGAGGAATGTTGACTATAAACTGCATTTAGAATTCTTGTGGTAATCAAATATATTTGCTCAGAATGAAATAGTTTCATTTTCAGTTTGGTTGGGAAGTACCATGCTTTGACAGCTGTACTGATATTAAGCATGAAAGTCATGACAATGAGTTTGTGCTCACATGATAACTATGGGGAAAAAAATTTACATCTCATAATGCCTACTTTAAAATACACACTATATTAAGCATTTGTTGAACATGGCCTCTTTCTAGACTTAACATAACCAATTATTTGTAAAGATATTTACTTCAGGGAAATAACTATTTCATGAAGCTGCATTTTTCTGTGATAAAAGGAAGTCGTATCTTGCTTGCTGGCTATGCACAGCCTTTTCATAGGAAGCCTTCCCACGTGCATTGTGCAATAACAAGTAAAATGACCCTCCAGGGTCATGGGATAACACTCATGCTTTGCTGCCTACTTTTTTTTTTTTTTCCTTTTGCCTTTTTTTTTTTTTAGTTGCACCTGCTGTGTGGTTCTCAATATAAATAGGGAGTGCTTGCAGCAAATCACAGATGTTTTACACACTGGAAAAACGGGCAGGAAGCAATCACTACAGGAAAAGCAGAGGCAGTGAGGAGGACAAAGGATGAAAAACCCAACTTTGCTTTACATTTTTCTTGGCATTTTCTCAGTGATCGTGCACATTGCTGCTGTTAGTTTTTTAGCTAAAATCCTGTTTAGCACATGCAGAATGACTTTGCTCTTATACTCTTTCTTCATGAAATCTAGACAATCAGGAATTGGAGATCTGGGAAGCAGGCAATGTTTGTTAGGTTTTCTTTTTAATCTATAAATAAATAAAAAATACAATAGCACATTGAAATTTGCTAATGTATCTAATTTTTTTGTGGTTCTTAAACCTGTTTTCATACAGTTTTACCTGATTTAAGTATATACCTGTAGAATTTATAAACACAGCACACTGCGGAAATTTATTTGAAAGGCAACTAACAGCCCTGTTGAGAAAGAGAAAATATTTGGTGAAATGCCTTTCCAGACATTACATTGCTTTTATTTTGTGTAAAACCTTCTCTTCTCCCTAGTCTCTCCAACTTCTTTCATACAAATGTAGTATATCTCAGCTTTGGATATGGGATGTTACTGAATGACAGCTCCAAGACTAGAAGAAAGAAAGCTTGAATTAAAAAAAAAAAAAAAATTAAAAATCTTGGCATTTATGATGTACTGAAAGCTGCAGACATGGATATATCTTCTGATACTATAAAACAGACCTTCCCATCAAATAGTTTTTCCATTGATCACGGGATCTTACTAGTTTTATTAACTTTGTTTAGGAATTCCAGAGACTGATAACTATAAATAGAAAACCAAATATGACAGAAATAGTGCATAAAACTAGCTTTATTTGTGGGGGGTGTTTTTGCTGTTGTTGTTTGGTTGTTGTTGTTGTTTTTAATGAAGGGCTGCTTATTTATTTGTTTGCAGGCTGGCTTTTTTCCTTCATATTCTAAACTTTGCACTGTCTTTCAGAATTACTGAACCATAAATTCTCTGAGTCTTTGCAGAGGGCTTGTCCTATTCACATGGGGATTCTGTGCCTTGGTCAAGCCATCAGGACACGTTCCAAACATAGACATTGTCTCAGCCCCATTGTCTGGAGGTGCCCCAGACAAGGTTGTGACTATAACCACCTCGCAGCAGTGACCTCATGGATAGGTCTGGAGGATCATTGTCTCTGGGATGACTGTTCCAGTAAGTTTTTACCAGGAATGCCTTGTGACAGCACAAATCGCTGTTTGCCTGGAAGCAGCTGAGGAATAAATACAAACTTCAGAATGCTTTAAGGACATGGACATGTAATCAGGTTATCCCAGGTTTAGTAAAGAAAACATGCCAGAAGTACCTAATCTCAGGTTCCCAAAGACCAAAGATCTGGAAGACGGGTTTATTTCAGTTTTTTCCCATACACTGTTTACCATTTACTATTTCATAACTCTTCTATGACTGCTCTATATTCCTATGGCTAAGATTAATAAAGTGTTTTGCCTTAAGAAGGCCCTGAGGCAATATATGCTTTTCTTTCCCTTTGTCATGTCAGACATCAAACTATAATGTGTCTGCTTGGCAGGCAGGACTGTTGCATCGCACAAGGTAAGAGCATCATGGCAGGATAAAGTTAAACAATTTCTGGCAAAAAAATATGGAAAGAAAATGGAAAATACAGAAAACAGTTGCCACTGTTTTTTACCTTCAGTGTGGTTTCACACATTTAGGTGTATTTGACCACTCATGCCAGAGGAGTGCTCACCAGAAAATCTGATATCTAATATGTTGCAGCTGTGTATAATGCTGTCTCTCTCAGATTTTTCTTAATCCAGATTAGATTATCTCCATTGCTGATTTAATTCAAGGCAGAATTTGGAACTGGGTGCTTTGTACAGCAATAGATAACTATCTTCTGTAGCTTGATCTAATTGACTGGCTGACCATAGGGGTTTCTGACAGCTGTGGTAAAATGAGTTTGTTTTCTGCGGAATGAGCAGCTTGAAAGAGCAAATCTGTGTAATGACCACTCAAGGGTCTTTCCTAATCTAGTAGGGGAGATGTGGCCTCCCTTCTCCAGGACCATGTAACAACACCCTTCCCATCACACCAGTCATTAGCCTTTTACCAGCAAGGTATCTGTGCATACAGTATCTGTGGGTATAATTTGCTAAGAATGAAGATTGCTACTCAGCATGAAGCAAAACCATATACCTCTGTGAAGCAAATCTCCACCATCTTATTATAGAGTTTATAGAGTGCATTTACCTTTCACACTGCCTGGTTTCTCCCTTCTCAGAATTCTCCCTGGTTTTCTTCAGCAAAAACAAATCAGATTTCATCAAGTTTCCGAGAACTGAGTTAGTACACAGTTCTCTGTATTTGGAGAAAGTACTGAAAGCACAAGGGCAAAATCAGAAAGCACTTTGCTCCAAGCGGCTGAGATGATGGCATTGAAAAATTCTTCTGGGAAGGAGGTTTCAGGGAAAAAATGAAAATGTGACATCTTCAGCCACTTTCAATAGAGTACTCTCATAAAAGAAAATTACTGACTGTGCCTGTACAACTTGCTACATTTCCAAGAATACACACTCAAGCCAGTCAAAAGCTCTACTGTAAGGTTAAGGAGGCAGATGACTGTCTTCTTACTGACTTACATAACGCCAGCATTTAACAACACATGTAACAATGAAATAAAACTTCTTCAGCCTCAACAGCATATCTGTCAATGTTTACCTGTTTGAACAGTCAGACTGGTTTCAGGTAAATAAAGGAGAGGGAGTAATACCACTTTGAATGAAGAGACCCAAAAGAAGGAGGCCTTAAATTTGTACAGAGTCCTCTAAACCTTTTGCTTCATACGGAGGGCGCATGTCTTTGTCATATCCTTTAAAACTGCTAATCTTGGGTAGGGAGTGCATAAACTCCCTATATCAAAAATGCTTTTATGCTTTGTTCGAGACTGTAAGTTTTTTATTTTAGTGTGGGAAAAGTGTAAACATGCTTTGATTAAAGATACTATTTGTCAGTACTTGCATTTTTGTGAAATTTGATGTTGCAACTGAGGGTTTTTTCCCCTGTATACCCTTTCTTTGCACCTTTTTATGTAGTATGACTTGCCAATTTGTTTCCCAACATTACCTAAGAATTTTAATATACTTTGTAAAAGATTTTCCTTCTTGCCAATTTTAAGTTAGAATGAGCTGGTTTTTGTGTGCTGGGAAGTGACAAAGGGTGGTTTTTGTCAGACTGTGTCTGCACAACTGAAAACAGGCAAAAAAGAACTCTTTCCAAACCAACCAGACCTGAACTTGGTCCAGACTAGAAGCTGTGTAACCACATTAGCATGGCTCTGAGCCCAAGCTAATAAGCCCTACTAAGAGGCACTAAAGCAGTTACACAATTTTTAGATCAGAGCTGGCTTGTCTCCAGCCACCTTGGAGTGTAACCAGGATGATCTCAGGTTTGTCAGGAAAAGGCAGTACAGACAGAGTCTCAGGCCCCCAAAACAAGCAGGCTTAACCTGTTCTCTAAATTTGGTCTGTAGCTTAAGGTAAGAAAGAGGTACAGAATAGGCATGTGTGAGAACAGCATAGTTTAGACAGGGATTTAGAGTAGGAAATAAAACAGTACTTGTATAGTACAGTTACTATTTATATAGTTACTATTTTTTCAACCTGTTCCATTAACAGATCAATTTGGCAGATGCTTTTCACATAACACTTGAAGGAAGGTCATAAAGGACATGCTCATAAGACATAGGCAAAGTTAGTAGAAAAATCCATGTTGTTTAGTTCTTTCATTTTATTTTGTCATTTGTATAAAATTCATATTTTTTATTTTTCAACTCTGTTCAAAGCCACTGTGCTTCATTGTCTCCTGTCACTTTTCTGAATGTCAAAATTCATTCTCATATTAAGTGCATCTATTTTTGTGGCTAGATCTTGGGATGAATTTCTGCTAGTTTCATAAAATAACATTTTGTGAGCTTACTTGCCTTTCTTGACTTCCTATTTTTTTTCCTATTTGGCAGAGATACTCAATTCCTTGAGGCCTCCTTCTGTTTTGATGCTTTTGGTATGGAGTGGTGCTAGAGACAGCGGCACCAGACTGAGAAAACCCTAAGTCTTGTGAGGGTAATTATGAGTATTCCATCTCTAGACATCTAAGTGATGACGTAGTGTTGCTCAGATGGCCACAAAGTGGTATGGGAAAGACTTGTTGTTCTCTAGGTATATTCCAGCACAGCAGAGCATCAGGTTCCTGGGTTTGTCTGTCATCCAGTATGACTTCTTATATATTTTAATTTAAGTCCTATTCGGTCTTCTATAAAGCAAATTCTTTAATAACTTGTTCTTCACTTAAATCACATTAACAATATACCCCTAAAAGTATTCTCCCGAGTAGTCCCATTTTTTTAAAAATGACAGTTTCTCTATAGAGAGGAAAGAGCATTTGAAATAATGTTGGGTATTTTGCCAAGTCTGTCAAAAGAGTAACACTTCCACTTTCTCAGCTCTGTCTCATTAAAATTGTATTCTAATTCTGTCTCAACTTGGTCTCCTTGCTTCATAAGTCATTGCCTGCTCATTACTTGTACTGTGAGAGATGAAATTTATTCAAACCTGATAGCAGGGATAAAGAATTGAAAGGCAGGCAGCTGGGAGAAATGAAATTAGCTTATTCTAATGCTTTTTTGACAGGATTTTTTTCATTGCCATGGGTTACTATAAGTGTCAGTTTGGATTTGTGGTACTGTCTTTGTTAGGTTTGTGGGGGATTTTTTAAAACAGTCTTAACTCCTAAACTATGCTTTCCTTTGTCACATCCATTGAAATAATGTTCTGTGTCTGTGTTGATAACATGGTTCAATATTACTCACTACAGTAGTCTGTAATTGTTTTATCACTACAGTTGTCTAACAAAGATTAAATGTTTGCAATTGTTTTATAGTAGATTCTTCAGCCCAGTATTTAGATAAATAGAATATATTCAGAAAGGTCTGGAGAAATGATAGACAATGCAATATAACTTACATGCAATTTAATCTGGAATACAGAGGGGAGCTGAGTTTTCTAACCCAAATATTTTTTTTTCAAGCTTTGAATGTCAAAAGAATACACCTAGGAATTTCTAATTTTGAATATAGAAAAGTATTAGAAGCAAATTGACTTAAACCACAGCACTTTTCCATTATAAGATTGAGTTGTTAAGAAATTATATGGTCTAATTACTGAACTTGATATTTTTGACTACTTGGATTATGAACAGATATTGTCATTAACTAGCTAATTAAATTGACTGCAATAACAAGCCATAATTTAGAAATATGTTCTAAATTAGTTTTTATATGAAAGCAAAGTCTTTGTTGATCTGTGCATGTGATTAATGTCAAGTGTCATGAATTAGCTCAGGGATCTCTGGTGCAGGAAGGGCATCATAAAGAGAAGTATCTGTGTATCTTGACAGAAACAGATGCAGTCAGAAGAGCAATTTATATTTGAATAAAAATCTGAATTAGAAAATGCTAATAACTATGCATACATCTATTTTCTGGAAGCTTACAACATAATGGCTCAGTACAGAGTGTATTATGTTCTTCTCCCTACAGGCTGAACATGATTTCAACTGTGGTGCAACTGATTCTCTTACCCCAGAATCTTTGTGCTTACATTATTTTAATATTCTGCTACTCAGAAGAAAAAAAGCATAGGATTCTTAATCTTTATACACTACAAACAGTTCTGTCTTTGTTAGGTTGGTTTATTGTTACTTTCAAATGCACACAAACTCAAACGTTAAAATGTTCTTTCCTCGAGAACATTATTTGAAGTAATGTCCAATATCTGTGTTCAAAACATTCGCTGGGAGTCCCCCAAATGTACTTCCAAGCAGAACGTCTGGACTGGGAAGCTCTGCAGAAAATATTTGCTACAGCACTTACAAGATAGATCAGTAAGTGCGGGGCTCTTTATTCTAAGTTTTCCTTTACTTTCCTGTGCAATGTTCATGGCACACTGCTTCTGGAATTCTTGTTTCCTGTTTAGATGTTAGATTCTTTAGACAAAATGATTTACACAGGGAAGTAATTGTAAAAACACTGAAGTTGTAGTCAAAATAGTGGAAAAGAGAATGGTTATAGATTTTCAGGGGAAAATACGTTATAGATGTCCCCATATAATAAGTCACCTGAACTGATTTCTAAACAATATTTGACACCAATGAGATAACAGGAGATGGATCTCAGAGGATTGATGAACTCAGTCTGCAGCAGTCCAAGCATCACCATTCTCAGTAATCTCAGCTAGGGACATTAAAAATAGTCATCTCAGGTATCAGTCCTCCTCTAAGTAATAAAATCCTGTAGGGAGACAAGGGAGTGGTAGAATAGATTTTCCTTTTTAGTCACTTACCTTTGTAGAAATAGAGAGATCCTTGGTAGTGTAAGATTTCTAGAGTTAATTAAGGCAGGAATTGATTGACAGCTGTAAGCTTTCTCTTTCAAAGAAAACCTTAAAATATTTTTAACAGAAAAACTGTAATTCTGAAAATCATCTTATATCATGCCACTGTGTATGCTCACTATCACATACAATAATTCGGGCAGTGAATTATAAAGATGATCTTATTTATCTTGTACTGATACATAAGAACCAGATTTTACATTTATGATTCAAATAAAATCTCAGTGAATAATTGATTCTTCAGTTTGATCATAAAAAGTCAAAACACATATACCTAATCTTAACTGAAATGAAATTACCTTTTTGTAGAAAACAATTTGCAGAAAAATGTTTGAGTTGAACAAAATATTTCTCTTCATCACACGGAAGAAAATCTCACAGCTCTCAGAGTGGTCTACACCTTGACCCTTGTGCTTCTTCAGACAAATAGACTAAATACTCTCCACCATGATTCTTACAGATTCCCACTAGGAAGCTGCAACTCCTAAATGCAGCTTACTAAGTGTGTTTTTTTAATAGGTTAGCCAACTTGAGGGATAGTTGCTGAACAAAATGCAAATAAAAGACTTCTACTTAAGAAGGGGAGCATTGAGACAAGAATTAATTTGAAGAACTTGCAAAGCTTTAGAACAAATTCTAGGGGAAGGAATAGACAGAGGGGAAAAAAGTAAGATAAAAGTAAATGCAGTAGACATTTTAAAGTTACTTCCTGATGGATTAACAACTGTGTCTGTTTAGAAGATTTTATGTATTACCAAAGGATGGATAATATTACCTATCATGACTATTAGTTTGCCAAGGTGATATAGTCATCCAATACAAGTAATATGAGCAAGAACTTTAAACAGATTGATAAATTTGAAAGGAAGAAACCTAGGAAGAGTGCCTAGTACAATGGTAGCTGGTTGGATTAAATGGCCTAGGAGGAGATAACCTCCTGTGTTCCTCCATGTCTTCCTCAGTAGAAGGATTTGAAAGAAATTCTAGAGAGGTCTCTAATAATCTCTTGGACGGTTTCATGGGTACTCATGAACCCTGAATTTTTCAGAGTACTTATTCAGACTAGCATTTGTGAGCAAGGGTAGCACAGGGCAAGTTCTTAAAGAAACTATGAGGAATTAAACAAGTGGAAAACAAAGTACCAGTAAAATAAGTGGGTAGTAGCAAGGGACCTCATGTCTGAATTGTTTCAGTATTACGTGTGTGTGTATCTGTTCTTCTGACAAACTCCCAAAGTTTCTTGAACCATGAGAACAATGCCATAGTACTATGCTCTAGTTGAGGGGGAGGAGGATGGCAATTGCTTATGATTGTGAACAGCTATATAAATTGCAGATAGAAATCAGTTGAGGTGCAAATATACCAGAAAATTCAGGAAGATGTATTACAGAAAATGTTCAGAAAATTGAACAAATGATTGCTAAAATAGCCAACAAAGAAACTATTCAACATGATGCAGAAGAAAGAATTCTTGCATGGGTAACACCAGCTGTTGGCCGACAGCTTTTTGGTCACATTTTTAAAGCTACCTATCCAACTGAACTGCCAGGCAGTACAAAGTGATTTGTACTTTTCTTTTCATGACCAAACCTGATCCAGGGTTTCAGAATTGCATGGAAAAACCGACCAGAGGGGTTCATTTTGAGCAGGCCTGGATGACACAAGTGAAGCTTCTGAAATTACTCAAAATAAACAGTGTGTAGAAAACAATGAGTATTTCAGGTCATCCATAAATCAGGTTCAAGATATTTGAACTGAAGAGAAAAAGTTACTTCTTTCCAATAGACTCCTTACAGATATTTTTATATAGTACATTGAGCAGGCATGAAATAACTTTTCCAATCACAATTAACGCCTCATGAAATACCAGGTGAATTGTTTCATGCAGCATTAATAAATGCCTCCATTCTGCCATTCTCTCTTGCTGTTTCAGTTCAAATACACTACACCAAGGTTTTACTCAGTACAGAGACTATAAGCTCAGGAAAGCAGAGGTAGGGTCAGATTCAAAGATCTCCTCCCAACATTACTTGCTGTGACAAAATTTTTGCTAAAACTCTTTGGTAGAATTACCCACCCATTTGATTCTGAGCAGAAAAGTCCACACACTGCTAGTGAAATGGCTTTACTTGAAAGCTGTTATCTTCAGAGCATTCAGGACTTAACATAAAAAGCTTATTGAACATTAGCTTTTTTTCTTTTTTTTTTTTTTTTTTTTTAGAATTACCTTCTAGTGAATTAAAACAGAAGAGATGCTGTTAAAGACCTGCTGTTAAAAGCCAGACGTCTGGTTCTATAGAAAGATGGTATCTTCATGTTTTGCACAAAACCAAAGCAGAGATGCATTGATTATGGATCCTACCTGATCTTCTCAAAATTTAACTAGGGCTGTTCCCAAGTTTTCTTCCCCAGCTAATAAAAGGATCCTGCTAGCAATCTGCAATTCATTGTTGTTCAACCCATGGGCTCAGCAGGCAACATTTCACCAGGAAGACAGGACCCACTATACAATCTGATCATAGTCTAAAGGGTGCAAATGCAAGTGCACTGACTCTACAGCTTTCTTGAGGACACTTGCCTTATTTCTGCTAGTGCCCACAGTGTTGGGCATGTTTACCCATTCACTGACCATGTACTATAGGAAGAGTCATGGAAACAGGTGTTGGGTGGCTGAGTGGCTGAGCAGCTGCACAGATCACTGTGACAAAAGCTGGTCTAATACAAAGAGGTGCTTCTGCAAGCAGAAGGGTGTTCTAAGCCACAGACAGTAATTATTGATAGCCCTGTGTATGAAGGAAAATATCCTGTCATCTGTCAGGGGAGAGAGGTGTCATCATTGCCACCCTCTCCCATCTCACCTTCGTCCATTAAATCGACTGCATTTGTGATTGATGTGTTGAGTCATTTGGTTTCAGTAAGGAAAGAAAAAGAACACGGGTACAGGTTCTTACTTTACCATATAACTTAGGGGTAACCTTCAAGGTCCCCACCTTGTCTTATGACTCAGAGAAGTGAAGGCAGGGAGAATTTAAGATACCTCTACATTTCACGCCAGTGTCATAGGCAATGCATGTTTCTAGAAAGGTTTGATCCTGCAGTACTTTTTCCTGTTGCTTGAGGAAATGGTAATCTCTTGCTCTTGCTGAAAAATTTGCCTGTCAGTCTTCTGGGCATCTTGAGAAGGACGACTGGCCTCTCCTCTGAAACCATGTGACTCATGCTTT
Source organism: Fringilla coelebs (assembly GCF_963513975.1). Lineage (NCBI taxonomy): Eukaryota > Metazoa > Chordata > Aves > Passeriformes > Fringillidae > Fringilla > Fringilla coelebs. The sequence goes on along the minus strand of NC_140031.1, from coordinate 54,848,396 downwards.
CTTGGTTTTACTGACTCCTTCTCAGTTTATCTTGACTAAATGAACTTCTATAGTATTGGTTCCTCGTATATTTTCCAAAGGTTCTTGTAGGGGCATATCTTGCTACAAAACCACAGCCAAATGTCATTGTTCTGGAATGGCAGCAACACGTTTGCGCTAGCTGTCATTATGTCACTCGAGTCAGCTGCTGTTGTTCTTAAAGGCCACCAGCAGCAAGCTGCTACTCCAGCTGCTGAGGAGGTGGCCAAGCCTCGCCCCCTCTTCCTCTCTCTGTGTCCTTCTGCTAGCTCCCTTGCTCCTGTTTGGCATTTCAGTGTAGCAGTACAGCAAGACATGTGGTGGAGCTGTGGTTGCCAGCCCCGTGTTTTGTTCCTCATTCTGTCTCTGACTTGGAACATGATCTCTGTGCCTCAGTTTTTTACAGAGCATTTTACAGCACCCTTTGAGATCTACAGATGCAACAGATTACTCAGATACAACCTAGAAATTCTATGTTTTCAATTAAGATATAAATGACAGACATGCATTCTAATATTATTTCTGGAAATCCTTATAAAATATCTTTGGAATGCAATTTGTGACCCTGTGAAAACTGACACTTGGTTTTAAAGGCAGCTTTTGCTTTTGTCTCTTTAAGTGAAACCCTTTGTGTTGACGCACAGTTATTTAGGGAAATAAATGCAACTTTGTACGAACTAAGCTAATGGAGCTTTAACATGAAGAGAAAGAATTATAGCACGTTGGGAATTTTGGTAGGAGCAGAGATACAAAGAAGTTGCCACATTTGCTTAAAGTGTGGTTATGAGTCTGGTTTGTGAAAAGACAAAAGGGTAAGATTGGATAGTTACTTTATGAATGTGGATGTAACAGAGACAGTTCATTGGTTTCGTAGCTCTGTGTTGGATTCCCACAGCCCTGAACAAACAGCTTTCAGCCTTATATTTTCTAAGCTTTTGTCTTCCCACTTTGGAATTCTGACTACGGGCACATTACCAAGCCAACTGGATTCACTACAAAGCTCCAGTGTAGCTCTTTTTATCACAAAGATCAAGACAACAATTGTGTGCCTACAAGAAAAGAACAACTAAAACCATCAAGCAAACATTAAAAGAACAATTCTAGAGATAGTTGCCTTTGAACTGCAATAATGGGCAACATTCAGTCCTGAGATTTGAATTCAGAGTTAAAGGAATTCATTGCTAACTGCCTTTCCTTGTAATTATCCAAGCTGCTGGCAACATATATTTTCAGCAGCATTAATTTTGCGCAACGTAATATTTTGTAGTTGTGCTGAACCCCACACAAAGGCAGCATTGTAAATCTGCTTTATGGAGTAAGTTTTGTTTATTATAGAGTTCGTATATGAAAAAGGAAGAAATCTAAATTTTGTGTTGGCTTCTCCCCAAACCACAGAAAATGAAGTATTGTTTTACAAGAGCTTGTTCTGAAATATCACTTCCCGACTGTAAAAGAGGCACGGTGTATTTACAGATGCATTCCACAAGCATGCAGAATGTCCAGCTGCAAAAATATAGTAGGAGCTGACCTTTTTTTTTTTCTTTCCAGAATAGCCATATCATGCTTTTGGGAGACCTGAGGGGTGTGGGGAGATTACAACAATTTTAAAATAGATGTTTCATTTTTCAATGCCCCAAAAGGAACTTGAGTTGAAATCTGCCAGACACCAGTAATTCAGAATAAACATTCTGCCTGACGATCCTTGACCACTGTTATTTTAGTCGTGATACCAAAAACCTAAACCATAGAAATAGTTTCAGTAAATCATTCTGCACTCATTTTTCATTCTTCCCCCACCTCTGCCCTGCCTTTTTAGTAGATTAACTTTGGAGTCACTGCTAATCCCTTTTTTTTTCTTTGAAGAGTGTTATATGTTTTTAAAAGTTCTTGCCAGATATTTTGATCTTAATAGAAGTATTACAGAATATTAAGTGACCTGGAAACCCTGAATTTTAAATTGGTAATTTTGGCCATTGCATGGATAGATGATGAAGTAAGTATGTGATGTGCAATTTAAGCAAATTGAATGTCATTTGTGACCCATAACCGATGGAGAGAACAAAATTTTTCACTTCTCTCCATTGAAATGTGGACAGATTTGCATTGTCTCTTTGGCATCTTCACCTCCTTTCGTCCCAAGAGAGATGCAGAGTTGCAATGGTAGCAACTTCTAAGGTTCTGTAGAGAAACAATTAGCTGAGTGACCATTCCCACACTAAATATGTGTCAGGGCACTTGGTTTCTCATTCTCACAGTTAAAAAGCTACAGGAATTCAGAATGGCTATACCTTTAAAGAGTTTTCTTTACTGACTAATTTCAGGAAGTTGGTACAAGCTCCGTGAAAGTTCCATATGATTAGTCTAGGAAGCTGTTGAAGAAATCACTTCCCTTTGACCACTTTTAGCCCTACATCAATCTAACATAAGGGAGTCCTTTAAGAATTAAATAAAAGAAGCGTTAGTGTCCTGGAGAGCTGAGGTACAGGAGGACAAATTTTATATTTCACAATATTGGCTGTCCTGGATTGTGTAGTTCCGTGTGACTCAAGTGAAATTTGGGTTGAATTTTGCACACTACATTATACAAAACCTCCTTCTTGGAAAGCATTTATCTTTTTTTTTTTTAATGTATTTTTAAATTAAATTTACTTGTGCCCATTTACAAAAAAAAAGAAAAAAAGGAAAGTATGAAGTATTTAGAAAATATGAACTACAAATAAACTGTTCATAAGTTTTGAGTGGGAAGCTTGGGAGTGGATTTCCTCAATTCTACTCTGGCCAGGCCTTATAAATCATGCTGATGTGTTGGGGCACCAACAGAAAATAGACCTCCCTTTGATCTGATGCTGCAATTGGTCTGGATCAGTGGTGTCCTCTCACTTTGTGCAGCTTACATGTAGCACTGTCAAAAGCCATGGTACTTTAATTAATGCCAGGAAAAAGTCTATCCTGACGTAGCAAAGGCTCTCTGGTACACTCTTTCAGAAAGGACTATTCTTCTCTACTTCTAAAAAGCTGTTCTCTTTCATGATTGGATTCTTTTTCAATACAGTCCAGGAACTACTTCTCTTGGTGTTACATGCTTCTGAGACCTGGTTCATTAGTGTTTATAAAATTCTGAGAAAAGCTGAAATGAAAAAAGAAACTGTATGTTTATCTTTCCAATTTGCTGTTTTAATTTCTACAAATCCGATGTATCAACAACAATGTATCAACAAACATTTGGGAAAATACACAAAACTGGTGCTTTTCAGACAGTTAGCACACTGTCCATGAGGTCATACTAAGAATTCAGTCATAGCCTGTCATATTTTTGTATTACCTGAAAACATCTGCATCACAAGTTTGTGTTTTATTTCAATTTTTCTCTGAAGGTAAGGGTTTCCTAAAAACTACACCACCTAAGAGCTAAACTTTGGGATTCCACTTTGGCTGGAACTTTAGTTCCACCCTGATACATACATCCCCATGGTGATGGGGTATGTAGCTTTTGGAAAAAAAGTACTAAGACTTTCCTCTGTTTTTAAAATTATTTTCATTGGTAAATTACCACAAGTCCAGCCATTTCAGCAAATGATTTGAGTATTTTTTGCAAGCACTCTGAGACAGTAATACAAGTGTATTAAATGTCCATCAAGTGCAATTCAGTAAAGGCAAACAAAATTAAATAAGGTAAAATGAAAAAACGTGGTGAAATCATATTATATCACCACTATTAGATTTTTAGTAGATATGTTAAGTTTCTTGTTTTAAATTATCTGATGTTAATAGAAAGTTGCTAATTTTGGCATGCCTACAAAAGTATTATAATAGTAGCCTGGCAAGAGAATTAAACATTATCCATATATGTATGTGTGAGAGGAAAAAAATCAACTGTGGCTTTAATATGCAGCAGTAAGAGGGGGGAATTACCATCAGAAAGTGATCATATAGTCATGTATTATTTATATAGTTATAATAGACACATTTGGTATCCTGAGGTTTACAGTATTATTGTATTATTTACCTGAAACTGCAAGTCTTCATCTTATTAAACATAAAAGCATGGACAGTCATTTCAAAAGAATATTATCTCAAGAATACATATTTTTAGAATAGCTTTCTATTCAAGATTTTAAAAACCCAAAAGTCAGATCTAATTCCCTCAATGTTAATTGCTGTTTTACTAAATGAACTCATTGGTTTTAGGGCCTCCAATCAGAAATCTCATTAAAATAGTATGCAGACTGCATTTTAAAAGTGAGAAGAGGGTGCTTCTGGGAAAAAAAGGAATAGTTGTCTAAATTTTCCAATCTATTTTGGAGCTGTACTGTACTTAACTTGTTAATGAGAGGGAAAATGTTACTAATTATTTTAATTTCCTCTTCATTTTTGCTTTGTGTTTATCACAGCACTGCTAGTACTGGACATTATTAAATATGGGCTAAAGTTTAGGCTTACACATTTCTAACTGGACAGAATTTACACCAGATTAGTCAATGGAAAACAATACCTGTATACCAAGCTCGAAACTTTTATTTTAGAAAGAAAAAAAATAAGATTAAAGTGTGTAGAAAGTGTAGAACACATTCAGATCATTGTTTTGTGCTTCTATGCCTTGAAAGCATTTCATATCAATATACATTGCTGCCCTGGAAATCCGAAACTTAATCACATCAGGCCTTCAGTGGGATCTGTTTAAATAAGAGGATATCCCTCAACATGATTCCTGGCAAGCAATGATCAGTTTGAAATGGAGATGCTAGAAGATATTTTTTGCCATGTATGGGAAGAAACAGCTCCTTGTTGATAGTAGAACTAACCCAACTGTCTGTCATTTAATCCATTTGTGTCTTTGGGTGTTTTCTTAATAATACATGTGACAATTTTATTTAAAAGCTGATGTGGAAATTGGGGGAATTTCTTTTCCTTTTAGAGTGCAGGATAAGAGCCTGGAGAAGTCTCTAGTCTCAGTGCTAGAGAGGAAAAGAGTCTGAACAAAGACAGATGAGAAGGAGACCTGTTTAATAACCTCTCCTTCATCGCCGGTCATCGTAGCAGTAATAGAAGAAAAGAGAGCTAGTGTGAAAACTTCTTCAGCTCCAAATGAGAGGTCCAGGTACAAGAAATTGCAAGTTTCATGCAGTCCCCTCCACTGGCTTTCAATCCTGGATGAGCTGCACTGCCTGTAGTTAGGTTAGAATCGAGGGCCAGTCACTGTGAGACACCCAGGCACCACCTGCCAAATAACCAGTGTGTGTTCACACGAGATTGCTGAAGGTTTCTGTCCACTTTCCAGTAAAAAAATTACTTCTGTTCATGAGTTTGTGCAAAGTAAGGGAGTAGTAGATCGCATTTAAGAGGTGACTACCAAAGACCATTATGGAACATTCAGTGTGGGTGTGTACATCTCCTGTTAACTGGAAACCTGCAGCAAGTGGTGCCCTCTGGGCTGCTTTAGCAGGAGTTGCCAGCAGGTCAAGGCAGGTGATCCTTCTCCCCTGCTCAGCACTACAGAGAAACACCTGAAATGCTGGGTCCAGTCTGGGCTTCCCAGCACGAGGCACATGCACAGACTGGAGTCAGGGCAGAAAAGGGCGGCAAAAGGGCTCAGAGTATATAACATGCCAGGAGAAGCCAAGACAACCAGAACTGGTCAGCCTGGAAAAGAAAAGACTGAGGGGAATCTCATCCATGTGAGCAAACTCTGGGGAGCAGGGGGAGCTTATGAAGGTGGACCAGTGGTGCCCAGCACAAACTGAAACTCAGAAAATTCCAACCGAGTTGTTTGTTTTGTTGTTTTTCTAACGTGACAATGATCAAACAGCGCAACTGGTTGCTTGGAGTGGCTGTGAAGCCTCTGTCTTTGGAGATATCCAAAGCCCTGTGCAATCTGATCTTTCTGACCCTGGTTTGAGCAGATGGTTTCAACTGGGTAATATCCAGAGGTCCCTTCCAGACTCAAACCTTCTGTAAATCTGTGACTTGCCAAGAATTATTATACTGTGACGCAATATGCTGGGGGAATGCTTTCTTCCTTTTTTTTTCTTTTTTTCTTTTATTTTTTTTAAATGCCTAATAGTAATATGAAACATACTTGTTTTGTCATTAAACGAAGAAGTATACAAATCTTTATCTTGGCCCTTTTTTTGAGCAACATTCTCACCACACTTCATTTCTTCTACTTAATTTCAGGTTCCTTTTGTTTTGTTCCTGTATTTATTATAGGTGAAAGACTTGGTTCAAGCAGCTGACCTTTCTCCTTTCCAGGAGAGTGTCAGTCTCAACTGAAAGCAAAATAGAGCAAACTTTTTTCTTCCACTTATTTAATCCCTGTGTGGGTCTACCATTGTTAAGAAATAGCATGACATGGCTTTGAGGTATGAGATGCAAAGGAGAAATAGTAGACTACTCTGCCTGCACTACGTGAGCAAAAATTGCCTGGCAAGTGCAGACTAACCCCAGGAGCAGGAGGTGGTACCTTGGGGAGAACAAAAGTCTGCCTTGCTCCCCTCCCAACTTGTAAACCAATGCATGCCAAAGGAACTCTGATATTCAAAGCCAACATTGATGATAATGGAGTGAACCAATTTTACCCAAAGCTTGCTGCATCACTTGGAGCCCAGGCTCCCTGCATTGCGTGCGCAGCGCTGATTGCCAACATCTCCTTTCTAAAAAGCAGTAACAGTGCTTGAAGACAGTCCTTTCTGGAATGTCAGTATGTGTGTAGACTGTCTGTATGAATTTATCCAAACTGCATGTAGTGGAGCGACATTGTTAATTACCATAATGTTTTGCTTTATTGCATGGTCCCAGAGAAAGCATCTCATTAACGGTTTACTTTTTTCCTGTTTTTTTTTCTTTTCCTTTCTTTTTTTTTCAAAAATTATCACTCTCAGAAATAATTAGAAGCACTGCGGGGGATGTGGTAGTTTAGTGGCATTTCAGACAGACTATCATTGGGCTGGACCCCTGTGAAGAGATTTTGGATGACCAGAGCCAGCAAGGGGGCAGCTCTAGGGACACCTCCAAAACTCTCATCCGACCAATATTAAATCCTGATCCTGTGGCTCTAAAATCCTGAGACTAATAAATAAGAAGCCTTTTTGAAAGTAAAAGGAAAAAAAATCAAACATTTGTTTAGCACTTTAAAATCATAAGCCATTTTTTCCTACACTAATGATATCCCAGAATAAAACACATCAGATGGAAAAGGTGTAGTGTCATGATTTCCAGCAGAACCATAAACACAGAAAGTTTATAAATTCTTTTTTTACCAACTATATTTTCATTATTCTTTTTTTAAGAAGAGGTTTCCTGCTCACTTCAGGAAAAAAAGTTTACTTCAGTGATTCTCATGGCTACTGCCCAGCTCTTTGCTTTCAATTAACATTCCTGAAAATGAAACAAACAAAAAAAAAAATCACTTCTAGAAATGTTTATGGAAAACAAATAAAAACATCTCTGAATACCATCAAAGTAGATACATTATTTTTATTCCAGCATATGTTTATGAATACTTTCTTGATGTATTCTGCCAGCCCTAGCCTTGAATTTGGACTTTATAAAGCATTTCCAAAATTCTTTTCCACTTTCCTCTGAACCACCATGTTTATTCACTCACACTGGTTTGTGTTTTCCATATGTTATCTCTAAAAAACAGGATTCCACAAAACCATGAATGCAATAAATCTTGAGGCAAAGAGGTATTTGACATGTTTTCCTTATTAAAATCTTGTGATAGCCTTTAGATATATAAAACCTAAGCCCAAAAAGCGCCGACCAAAACTGTGCAATTACTGGATTGCCAGTTACATAAAACAGCCCGCCACCATTTTAATGGCTATGGAGTCCTAATGTTAACACTGCTCTGCCTGGGATTCGTGCTGGTTTTGGAAGCCACATCCTGGCTTCTGACCACATTAGTGCAGTGTGGTATCTTTTGCTTTTCATGAGGAAAACTAACTATGTACAGCATTAATAATTTATACTCAGGAAGTAGCAAGGGTGATAAAGCTCTGACTGTCAGGCTTCCACAAGTGCACAAGTGTCTTTGCATGTGCCTTGCTTCTGAAAGGAAACCCTTGGCAGGAACATAGAGACTGGGTGTTAGTGTACAAGCACAGGCAGTGAGCCACCTATAGAGACATTTACATTACAAATCCTGCTTTACATGTGCTTGAAAGATGACTGTCTGCCTAAATTGTGTTCATATACTCTTGCTTATACCATCCTACAAGGCCAAATTTGAGCATTTTTTTGAAAGTTCTTTTGCTTGTTCTGGTACTTGGCTGGTTTGCTTCGAGAATGTCAAAAAAAATGTATTTGATTAACAGCTGCATTGCTCTTATTAACCTCGTATCTGCTAAACGCTTTTGCTGTGTTTAAATGTGTGCTTAAATTATGCTGCTGTTGTTACAGCTGGTGCTGTGGCTGGTAGCAGTGCCATTCCAAGCAAAGTGGAGAGCATTTTTACTATCATATGGTGTACAGTAATCTCATCAGCAGGATAAGGCTCTCTGCAAAAAGGAGACACAAAGAACAAAAAGAATTACCTTACCCTCGTATGTTACTGTATTTAGGAAGACCCACTAAATATCTGTGCAAAACTGCCATTTTCTAAAGGGCATATTCTGTTTGTATTATTCTAATATATCGAAAAATACACTTCTGGGTGTTTTTTTAAACTATACTGTAGATAACAATGCAACGTTGGTGGTCTTTATTGTGTTTTGGGGGCGGGGGAGGCTATTTGCTTGAAAGCTGTTCCAAAAAAAAAAATAATAGGATTATTCTCATCTTTCATTTAGTTTAATAATACACTACATACATTTGTCAATCAAATTAGAATTACTGTCAGACCATAATAATGCATTTTAGTTTAGCCAATATCAGTCAGACCTGATTTATTTGCTTAATACAAATCTAATTGACTTTCAGGCTGCTCTTCTCTTTTCAGCTGTTAACCGACCAAGTACATCTTTAATTTCCAAGACCGATGGTTTGGTAGCAGTTGAGAGGAAGAATGATTTGCATAAGGCCCCAGAAGGGTGCCAAAACTCTTCACGCTTTAAACAACAGCCTTTATTATTCTGTAAGTGGATGTGTTGAATTTTCATGCTTTTGTTTCCAGTTCAGCCCTGACAGAAAGAATAAAGTAGATTTTGCCAGCACCCCTGCTGTGCCCTGAGGGAGAAATTCAATGTGCCTCATTTGTCTTAATTGGAGAACCGCCCTTAGCACCAGCTTTTTCTATGAATATATTAGCATAACAGACAGAAAAGTCTAAGACCACCTTTTTTTTTTTTGGGGGGGGGGGGGGGAAGGGAAGCAGGAGTATTTTTTTATTTCTATGAAAAATAAAAAACGAAAGAAGAAAAATTTATGCATCATCTTCTAGTCTTCTTACTATCATTTTTGTTGTAAACCACACTATATAGGAAAAATGTATCCAGCCTACTTTATCTCCTCAGCGTTGTTAGGAGTTGGGTAGAGAGAAACGTGATAAATATCATCCAGGAGAGAGAGCTGAAAGCTGCTCTTTATTCTTCATAATGTACTAATCCTATATATTTGTTCTGTGGCTGCTTGTGTTGCTATTTTTTCTGATGGAGGAGATAGTTTTACACAGAGACAGATGGGCAGTAACTAGGAATAGCTCTAAGAAAAAAAACCACAATCTTACAAAAGTGAATTTATTAACATTGAAACAAAATGCAGTTACCTCTGTCAAAGGAAAATTTCAAGCCCCATGTCTATTCATTTGTGAAATATTAAATTCATATTCACGTTTTTCATTTCATAGAAGAACTCTAAGTCTGGACAAACAATCTGAGCAGTGTAAATCATTTTAAATCAGGTCTCTTTCAGTGTCAGATTGAACTAATGAGACTTAAAGGGCAGATTTTAAAGAAGAGGTATTTAGTTTACATGTTTTTATGACTAATATTAATCCTTATATCTGTTAAATCAACCACTTATTGCTTGCGCATGAAAAACATGAGGAAAAGGTAATTTTTGCTAGAAAGTCATATATACATTTTCTTGGAAAAGTGGCTGCTTTTTAGAAACTGATGAATCCATATTTAGTCTTGATACTTTTCCCTTGAGGCTCCAGTACACTGCATCCGTCACATAGCCACTTCAAAAAAAGCTTTCCATGTGTGTTAGAATAAGGTTTGGCTGTTTGTGGGGGGTTTAGGCATCTCATGGACATTATGAAAAATTAAAGTATTCTTTGGGGCAGGATTTTTTTCAGTCAGCCAACTGGACGAGTTAATGGCTTAGAGGTTTGATTCCAGCGAGAGCTGGGGTGGGGTTGTTAGCACAGCCCCTGGAGAAACAGGAGACTCAATTCTGGTACTTACTCTCGCCTGTTCTACACGGCAATTTATCAAAGCCAGCCACCACTGTAGCATTAGCAGTCTTTCACACATCTTCCTTCTCCTATTAGTCATTGCTGAACCATTTTTCTCCTACGTGCATACTCACCCTAAAATATGCTCAGCGACTCCTGGCTCAAATTTTCTGATGTCTTTAAGAGTGATAATAGAAATGCTTTTTGCATTCTTGCACAAATGGATATGAAGAATAACAATTTAGCATGATTTGTTTCTGAAAGTACGTAGGTGTCTTGTTTTGATTGTAATAAGAGTTGATTTGTTTGGAAGAAAATGGTGGTTAGGCAAATGATAGTAGGCTTCCCATTCTGAGTGGTTTCATTTGCGTTAGAAAAATGGCAATGATTTATAGTGGTTCACCTGATAATTCAAACTATTCCACTGAGCAAACAACCCAGCAAATCAGAAAGACGCACTCATCATGGCTCTCTGCTTGCTCCCTCCCTGTCTCCAGTGTTCTTTGCTTTGGTTTCCAACTGGAGGCTTTTCACACCTGCCTAGGTTAGAAGGGAGAACTTTCTAGGGTATTCTTCAGAATAATTAAAGGAATTATCTTCTTTGTCTGTGCATTTCCAGGCAACTTCCTGGAGTATTTATTTCTAATGTGCTTTTTTTCAGAGGAGAGAATTTAAAATCTCCCAATGCAACATAAACAGCCTGACAATAATATATGTCACTTCAAAGTAATGCGATGGTGAAGGAAAATGCTTATCTCCACACTGTGATCTGTAAATTTCCTGGTTTAAGGAAATTGCAACAAAAAATTTGCATGGAAAAAAAGTCTGATATAGGTAGAAGGAAACATTGCAGGGTTGTATCATTGTTATTTGTTATGGTGTTTGGAGGCTTCTATGAATAGTACCCTTTTGATGGATCAAAGCATCCTCTCACTTTTCACAGCACTAAAGCCTCTTCCAGTGCTGTACAAACAGATGGTCACAAACCAAGGAATGTATACTTTAAATAACTCTCTGCTGATTATTTGCATGTGTACCACACTGCACATTCACAACAAACCCTTGTTCTGTCATGTCTGTCTGTGATTTGAAAAGTGTTTGATTTCTAGAGTTTTGTAGGATTATGTGGTTCCCCAGTGAACCAGATCTATTGTCAGAGAGGTTGTGGAGAGCAGTAGTTGGTCCTTCACAACCAATTTTTTTCAAGCCCCTGAGTGGCTGAATCTTAACCTAAGGACTCTGCTGTCATATTTATCCATACTGCCTCTGTAGATGGGTGCACTTTCTGTCCTTCTTGAACAAAATGATGTTGAATAGCACCGCCCTCCTCTAACAGCCCTTGGGATGGAGTCCATGCAGGAGAGCATTTGAAAAGCATTCAAGGGAGGGATAGTCACTGGGTTCTGTACAGAGTGAGAGTAAACTGCTTTCCACAGATGACAAATATATGATGAAGGACTAGGTGGATTTATGTGGGAAAAGTGGTGTTTGATGGAGACAAGAAAATATCCACAGCTGGCTGGTAAGAGGGAGCATACACAGAATTAAAAAATATCTCTTCTTATGGGTGACCCTTTGCTTAGGAGCCATAAGCTTCAGCTCAGTATTAAAGGGTAGGTTCTGCACATGTTTGTTCACACAACCACCCAGGTGGGTTAACAACTGTAAAAAGGAACATGTATTCAGCTCAGATTTTTTCTTCTCTTAATTCAAAAAGGTACCCACTTAAAAAAAAATAGCTCTCTCCTAAGCTGTTTCCAGTTATACCACTCCATTTATGAACTTTTGTGGATTCATGAGGCTGTCTGCATGCTTAGTGGACTTAAACATTCTCTATTCATTATGGAAATGAATAAAAGTCCCACTTGTAATGTTCACAAGGCTAACCCACATTGGTAGCCATTAAGTTCAATATTACCCTTGCAGAAAACTGAAGGAGGTAAGGATATGTTATGTGTTCCAGTGGGTGCACAACCAAAAAGAGGCATTCACATCTTAAACACACAAACCGTAACTATTCATATGTAACATAAATAATGTTCTTTTCCAGAAGTATGGTTTTCAAGACATACCTGACTGAGGGTAGGTTGGTGTAATTTTCACTATTTATGAATAGGGCAGTGTGCAAATCCACAAGCCACATACCTTATGTGTAGCATCTGTGTCCCAAAAAAAGTTCTCTCTGTCTCCATGTCACACAAGGGTTACCATCATAAGTACTTATTCCTATGCAAACTGTTGAGTAAATAGGCAAATAAAATGCATGCAGTGTATTGCCATATTCTGAACTGTTTCTTCCACAGACCTGCAGTTAATAGAACATGAGATTTTACTAAAATGTCTGAAATATTTGCAAGCTCTTGTTTTAATCCCATTTTATATCTCTTTATTCACTGATGCTTGTTGGTAGTTTTGTGGAGGGTTTTTATGGTTTGGTTTGGTTTGTTTTTTTCTTAAAGAAGTATATGTTTCAACAAGAGCAAACAAAGAGTTTTAATGTACGGTTGCGCTGGGTCTGTGGCAATGAATTACGTAAATAAATTCTACATGGAGAGATAAAAGCCCTTTCTAAATATTTTTGAAAGATTAAAGGCTAGAACATTTGCATTGGCACGTGCATAACATAATTAACTCCTGTGAACATATTCCTAATGTTCAAAGGATGATTTAGTGCAGAAAAGGTTATGCTTTCTTTCATATTGTTTTCGTTATTCAGGAGCTGGAGAGATATCAGTGCCCACCTGATATCTGTTTCTCAATGGTACACAAACAGAGCACTGAATTGAAAACTTAGTGTAAGATTAATTTTTAAACACTGATTGAATTACATGGAAGAAACCACAGTGATTGCATATTCTTGATTTATTAACAGAATTACAGGAGCATGTATAAATATTGGTGCTACATCTGCAAAGACAGAGATTGGTAGACTGCAAAGACAGTTCTCTGCAGATGTGTCGTGACAAATTTACTGCTCTTATCAAAAAGGATCTGGAACTCAGATCCCTCTGCAGTGACTCGTGTGTTCAGCTTTCTCACAGATATTTAATCCAGCAAGTTACTGGCCTGCCAGAAAGCCATCAAAAGACATTTGTCACTGGATCAAAATCAAATATGTATCCTGGCTGTTAAGAAGGGCTTTGTTGGACTAAATGACTGTACCATTTTAGACAGTGCTGCAAGATTAATGATGACACTGGTTGTCCAATTTTCACCCTTGAGGCAGTATTACAGAGATGTGCCCTTTCTGTGCACCTGATGTTACGCATATCAAATGCATCATTCCTTCTGCTGTGAGTCTCAGTAATGGTCCATGTTTCCTGCTCCCCCTCCACGGAGGAGCATTAACACAGTGTGGGTGTAATTTATCTTGGGGAGGGGGGTGCTGCATAGAAGTGTACTTGCTGGAGTTATATTATAAGGGTTAATCACCTAATCACAGAGAACACTTAACAAGTGCATGTCTCTGACAGAATGAGGCCTCTGGCATAGACTTTTGAGCCAATGCAAATAAACTGTTTCTCCCTATCATCATTCTTCAGTTGTAAAAGGTATCAGTGAGCAACTTGTCTTCGATGAGCTTTATATTCTTCAACCTAATCCAAAGCCCTTGCCTCCTGTCTTCATTTTGTTGAGCCCTAATGGTAACTTTAAGCATAATTTCACAAAAGAATTAGAAAATAATATGCTTTGTGAGGTCATTTTGCCCCATCCATACATTAGAAGACGGGTGAATAAGCAGCATGGCTGGCAGCATTCAGTATCTGCACAGTGTTTTTCTCCTAGGTTGTAGGCTGAGCCACTCTCCAATGTTTCCATCTGCCCTGATAATGACTTTACATGCAACTTCCAGCTTCATGATTTTCTTTTCACACGGTACTGAGCTGCTTGTTCTCTCCTGCTGCTCATGTCAGAGACAGATGAACTTGGAGGTCAGCATGAAGAGAAAAGAGCAATATAATTGCATACCACAGAGGCCAGATGTTTTGTAAAATCATGGGGAATCTTGTCAGGAAGCGCCACTGGAGTTCCTGGGAGATTCACCACTTTCCCAAAGGAAACTGGAAAATAGTATTCCAAAAGACAGTTGTTCCTTATCAATAAAATGCCAAGGGAAATAACATGTCCCTATTTTTCCTATTTATTCTATTATACATGTTCTCTCACCTTTCTCCTTAATTTCTTTCTATTTCTTTGTGATCCATCTGTAGTACAAATTATACCTGAGCAGTCAGGAGGTGCTCTTAATTTGTGGAATGGTCTTGTTTCTCTTTGTTGTTATGACACATAATGAAAATTTCACAAAATTCTTAGACATTTAATACACAAACACACAGGAAGTATTTCTTTTAGGCGTGGTCCTCCAACAGTTTAACTCAACTAGTCAGAAAGTTTGATATGTTTTTTACAATATTATCCTGTTTTGTGCACAGTAGCTAACAGAAGTTGTGAGTTCTGAGTTTAAAAAATCTGTATGAAATATAAAGCTAATAAATATAGATATCAGTTTCTTGAACATCTGAACTAAGCATTCACATTTTATCATGCCAAAAGCAGGATCATAACTAGGAATGAAACTGTGTTTGATTAAATCCAAATTAACAACAGATGAGAAGGGGCCAAACTTATGACATCATAGAAAACGATTCATATAAAATGAAATTTTTAAGTGTTTTCTATCAGAAATACAAAGATATATATTTGTATGTATACTCATGCCTATAATCCCAATACTTTTGCCATCAAAGTGCATAAGAAAGAAGGTACTCACACTTATAATTTTACAGACTCATATTTAAAACAGCTGCTGAAGCAGAAAGCCTGAGGTCAACACACACATATTTGGTACTTCATTAGTGAACTGGCCAATTTCAGCATGTGATATGGGAAATACAGTCAAGTAAGCACCAGCTGTCATCCCCATTGTTGCAAAGGTACAAATTAGTGCACCAGAGGAGCAGATTTTTGGTGCTGACCAGCTAACTTTCTGTAATAGACGCTGAGATCAGTTCAGTGAAGCTGGCTGAAAGCAGGTGTTTTTCCTGACTTTCCCACCTTGGTATAATTTCTTACTTTTCTTTCCCTGCTTCCTAGTACGATTATTACTCTAGCAGTGGTAGTCTGAAGAGGAACTGACTTCTTCAAATTACTATAGCATCTTACTTTCTTCCATTTTCATGGCTGTGAAAAACTCCAGTGGGAGAAACTTGGAGGACAAGCTTGCATGGTCACCTTCTTCTAATTCCAGATGTGTTTAATTACTACTGGATGAAAGTCTCTTAAGTAGATGAATGCGATAAAACCTGTATCTGCAATTTTTTTTTCCACTGCAATCTCCAGATCCAGACACACTTTTAAAGGCTTCTCTTCTGAAATAATGCTGAAGCTGATATTCCTTGGGAGTCATCAATCAGGTTTCTGCTCCCACCTTTACAAATTAATTAAAACTAATTTCTTGTTTGGTCTGACCAATCTTCAATATAACATCTGAATAGTTTATGAAAGCTAAATAGTAACATACAAAATTTAGGAGTTTCTTTGTCTTGAAACATCAGTTGGCTTTCCTAAAAATGTGTGCCAGGAATTTCTTGTATGGAATAAAAGCTATTTAGAAGAAAAAAAATGCTGCGGAGTGCTATCTCTGAGAACACTGATATCTTTCTTGACACTATTGAATATGAAACTACTTTATCTTCCTGACCCCAACGCTCAGATCAAGTAAATTCAGCTTTATGTTGTTGATTCCAGTAACAAATTAATCAATGGCAATCTCATCTCTGTAACATCTTATTTTGTCAAGCTCAAATTTCAGTCATTTTGCTGACAGGACAAAGTTATCCCTTTCAAGGGGAGACAGAACTGAACTGTACTGTTCACCCAATAAGCCATTCCTCACCAAAGTTTGGATGTGTCATATACACTACTAGCACAATAGTGTCTACTGCATGTGTTTGAATAGCTCTCTTTGCAGTAAAACGTCCTTGTGATCGCCTTTGTCAGAGATGTTCAGTTACCACAAAAAGCTACTGGCAATATTATGTTCTTCTTCAGTTGTCAGCTGCTGATAAGTTGGGCAGTTTCTGTCTTCACTGATTCTGGGTATGGGAGGATGTATCATTAGATTTTCTATGTAATGTAGATATGACAAGACTTTTCAAATCATTTTAGCCTCCACATAATTTAATATAATTTAAGTCTCTCATTTCTCACCTTGTAATTAGAGTATATTAAACTGTTTCAGTGATCCTGAATTTGAAAATGCTCAAGTGCTAAAGTATTTCTCACCCTAATGTTATCAAGTCTAATATTTTAAAAGGGGAAAAAACCCCTAAATGTAAATTTCCATTCTCTTTGTATAACATTTATGCAGTAAAGAATGAGTTGAGTATACAATTTTTCATTTCTACATAGCTAGGAATAGTAATGCATGACTGCAGAAGAGAACATTAATCTCTCAAGATGCTAAGAAATGAAATGTCATATAGAGTGACTTGTTCTTCACTGGTGATTTCTCAGCATTGAGGTTTTTGGGTTATTTCCCTAATAACATTCTTCATCAAAAGAAAGAAAAAATCACACTTCTGATTATATTAGATTAGAGGAAAATCATAATGTCTCATAAATTGATTCAGATAATGTTTTTAAAGTTCTCATGTATCATTCCTTTCTTCTCATGGGTAAGTAATTTAAACTTGTAGTTCCCAAAGGCAAGTGTTGGACAAGTGGAATAGGAAGAATCTGACAGTTTTTTACATTTATTTTATTATGTCACATCAGTGCTAATTTCTAAATAGTGTAATTTCTTTTTGTTTTTGTTTTCTATGCTTCAGTTTTTAATTCAAATTAGTAGCAATAGTTATGTGATGTTTTGGTTTATTTGTAGGCTTGAGTACACACATATGCATACCTGTGAAAGTTCATTGGAGCGAGCCTGAGGGTACAAATTTCTGAGAGAAAAACATTTGGTTGGAGCCCCTTCCTCAGTCTCCAGGCCTAATGCTCTCAGGGGATCAAATCCTCCTCCATTTAGTGGTGGTACCACTTTTTTGATGCTGTTTGGCACTGGTTTTGCCTTTTTTGGAGGATCTAATTAGAACGGAGAGATGTAGAAACTTTGAAAGAGTTTCTTGCATGGAGAATAATTTGTGCCCTTTAAAGTGGGGGTTTTTTTACCAGGAGCCTTGAAGTCGATGGGGTTTAATGAGCTCCCTGCAATGACAACATCCTCAGAGATGTAATCCTGTCAAGCATTGACACAAAGCTTCAAATGAGTAGCAGAATCAGTTTTGGATCAGATTATATTATTATTATATAATAGTATTGTATACTGCTCTGACACCACATATATATAATGATGATGAAGTAAGAAGTCTGTCATATGATGAGCTGTCATATTTTATCTAATGAATCACTTTTGTTAAATTGCAGAAATTTAAGATACCACAGGTGCTCTTTGAACTTCATTTATTTCTGCACATCTTGTCTACCCCTTGCATAGTTCAATTGTAAAAACTCAGGGTGGCCTCTTCTGTTTAATTTTCTGCTCTGTTACTCAGAGACAACTCCAGAAATCTCTGTGCAGTTTCGAATATTCAATAACAGTTTTGGAAATCTTGCCAGTCAGGATGTCTCAAATGTCATGGCAACGCAGAAACTGACCTGATTTCACAGAAAGAACTGTAGAAGCATTCATGTGCACATTAACTGCTCTTGTGTGGCTCAGTGACCCCAGCAGAAAAATCAAGACCTGGGCCTTCTATCACATAGTTCTGCCTTTAAAATAGAATTGGCTCTTGCAGAAGTTCACTGTGGAAAGACAGAACATTGACAAGTATTGTAGTACATCATTAAAAGAGTAAAAAGCAAAATAATGTGTGTAACGGAGAGCAATTTCCTAAAGCAAAAAACATCTGTGATTTTTTGTATTAAAAAAAGTAAACCAGCAGGTTTACCATGCTGCTGAAACTTCTTCATATACACAGTGCTATTGCCTTATGTTTGCTTTTTTCTCTTTTTTTCCTTAGGCTTCAAGTGTTTACACTACATTACTAAGACACTGTGGGTGTCTTCTTTAACACCCACAATGGTGTCATAAGCTGTAAGATAGATGACAATTTAAGGATGTGTCAGAGAAGAGCAAGATCCTGAGCAGGATATCAGACTTGATCTTGGAAAGTTGTATCTACCACTACTGAAATAGATAGAACTTCAGTGATATGCTTGTCAATGTGACTGTTATGCTTTTTCCAGTCTATCCTAACTCTGAATTTTAAAAATTTATCAATATGCTTGCCCGTTAGACTTGGAAAAAGAAATATTCCTCTATAATAATTGCTCTTGCTAGTTTCTACAGTAGTCAGCTTGATGCCACATCACTTTCTTTCATACCAATAAATGCCATACCTCAGATTTGCTCTGTTTCTTTAGCTAGTGACAAGAAATGGGGAAATTTATAATGCAGTGCTGACTTTTCAACTGTTGCTTTAATTTAACTGTTACTTCTTCTAACACAGCATAAAGAACTAAAAGAGACAAAGCAAATTTCAGCATTACATTGTCTTTGAGGGTGATCATTGAAACATAATTTCGTATTTATTCATAGAATTTCACATAGCATTCATCCTGCTCTCCCTTTTGATCTAAATGAAGGTATCTTAGTCATGCTACAAAACTTTCTTCAGGTTATCTTCTAAGCCCCTGAAATTTAAAGCCTTTCCATTGATTGCTCAGGATTCTATGTTAGGTTTCAAAGACCAAAGAACAGAGCACTACTGAAGAAGAGATGCAGGTGTAAATTAGCACATTCTTTTCTAATGCCTTTCAAGAAATTTCTCCACATGTTTGTCAGTGGATGAAAACACCCGTAGAGATCATCATACACCTATGAATTGTTTGATGTTTTGTAAAAAATTATCCTAGATGATCAACAAACAGAAATTCACTTATCAGCTGCATGATGTTGATGAATTCCTGTAGAGTTAGGCAATTCATTGCTTTTATGGATGCTATATTATGTCTTGTCATTTGTCTTTGAACAGCAACTCATTCTGTGGGAGACAAATTTGTATGTTCTTTTATGCTTCTTAATATTTTCACTTTCTGGAAAACCAGTAAGTATGTGGGGGTGGTACCACTCATCTATTTGCATCTCCTTTCTATTACTCTTTGTTTGCTGGATGGTATAAAATGTAACATATACTTGGGAATTTCTTTATACTTGGTGACTGTGATGTGACTGTATTGTGATAATGAATCAAATTAATACAAAGACCCGTACTTTTCCATGTGGTGTAGGTGTATGGAGAGTTTGAAGATTAAAGCAGTTTTATAAGAGAAAGTATTTAGTTCTGAAATCAATTTCACAGTGTCTAAAAGCAGTTCACTACAGCACTTGACCATGACATCCTCCTCTACCCTGTCTTTCTTGTAGTACTTGTGGCTCCTACATTGGTATTCCGGAATTACTTTTGTGTCTTCTTTTCCCAGCTGAATTCTGTCTTGCACCTTTTTGTCAAAAGGATGAGGATCTTGTAAGTCTTTCTGTGTTACTACCAGGTGTTAAAAATACATCAGTTTCTCTCGAAGAGGAATCTTTTCTTGTCATTACCAGCTCATTTTTATACCATGTTAACTACTGTGCCAAAAATATTTACTGACAACAACCTAGTCACATCTAAGTGCATGAATAGTGCGGACTTCAGAATTTAATTTTTTATAAAATTGAAACTATTTTATGTTGAGTACTTAGTGCATTTTTTGTTTAAGTCATTATGAGCTCAAATTTTGCTTGAGATGCTGCTGTGTTAAGAAAACGATTGTGAAAGATGGCTATGCCATCTTTCTTGTGATGGCTTTCTTGTGATGGCTCTCTATCTTCTTTCATTGTGAAAGAAGGCTATGCCACGTGGAAGATTTCAAAGGCTGTAAAACTGTTGCAGTTCTGGTTCAAAAAGGCCATCTTAACAAAGCCAAACAGGAAGAACATAGTTTCGAGAAGCTCTGGAGCAGAGCAGCTTGGGAGAGCAGAGGGAATTTATCTCTTAATTCATAAGCTAAAACACATGACAAAGCAAAACATTCTACTGTAGTTCCTGAGGGTATGCAGGGGTTGAAGAGAGATGAAAAGGAATTAAGGGTGATTTTCAGAGACGAAAAATGTTTATTCACACTATGCAAGGAAACTAAGGTTGCAAACATCTTTTGAGACAAAGGAAAGTGTCATCAATTAAATGGCAATTTCACTGTGATGTTTATTTACATGTATGTATATCCATGCAGTCATGCATAATATGGATACACATAAACATACACACATACACACCCAAGTATGTATATCACATAAATCTGTAGTAGACTGTCCAAAGATCTCAGACATCATGGAAATGTTAACCACTCTATTCTCAGCATGATCCCATAAAATCGTATCAACAACAAGGAAATTAAGCTACAAAGAGCTTAACAATCTTCCTCATGTCAGTACAAATCATTGTGTGTTTATTCCCTGTTATTAAACATAACAAAGCTATTGTCCTCTGTTGCTGGTGAAGAATTGTGCTCTAGGAATGCAAGGAAACTGGGAAACTATTTCAGGATGGGAAGGTCTGCAGAACAAAGGCTTTATTCTAAAATAGTTTTAGGAATGGAAAATAAAGTGAGCAGAGATGTGTGAGCAGAAATTAGTGCGAAAAGATGGAAAAAAAATAAGAAGAGAGAAAAAAATGAAAATAAAAAAAGAAAGCATGGTGAAAAAATTCTTCACGATCAGCATCTTTACTTTTTTTAACCTAGTCACAGTTTTTTAATGTCATGCTGAATTAACTTTTTGACTTCTGCGTCCAAAGTGATTGGGACAAATAATACGCCAACAAATGGTGTAACTGGAGTTTTTTATTCAGCTGTCTTTCTGTGTCAACTCTTTGTACAAAAGTGAAGCTTCTGTGATTTTAAGGGTGAGCTGGATCCAAGGCTGGGAATTATTTGGATAAATAAAATAATAAAATATTAACTTTAATAATAATAAATAAGAATAAAATATTAATTGCAATCATAAGAAAACATCACAGACTTTTATTTTCTGAAGCTGTGTTTGTATAAGGGCTCTAGAATGTAATTTTTATGCACAGTGACATATATTTGCGTTTAAGGCAGACACTTCTCTGGCCTTGCTTGCACCTTTGCATGAAGGGAATACCAGGAAGAGGAATGCTGTGCAGCTCCATCAAACAACAAAGGGTTTGATCATTTATACTTCCTGCTGCTCAAGTTTTGGGTGGATGGATGAGACAGGATTAGAAATAGGATGTGTATTGGACTTGCTCCCTTAAAAGGCATCTGTAGAACATATTGAAGTTTATGTCTGTATCTTGGCCAGAAGACCCAGTCAGTTAAATCCAGTCGAGATGTCAGCAGTCCCACTCCCAGGTTAATGTGCTCTTTTTTTTGTGCTGTGATGACACTGGGATATTTATTTTGCCATTTCTTTTTCTGAGCTAAATGGAGCTGCTCTATAATTTCCTGATCTGTGAAAGAATGGAAGGAATCAGGAGATTGATTATATGAATCCTTTGTGAAAAGTGGGGGAGAGATTTTTGCAAGCATACAAGAGAAACACAGAAAAGTTTGAGTTTTCTTTGCCATGGACTTTGAGTTCTTTAGAAAATTTAATCAAAATCCAGGTTTCTCTATTAATTTAAGGTCTTCTTGAGACAGTGACTGCTTGGCATATCTTTTCCAAATCTTTTGCCTATAATTTCTTCAGTTTCTTTCTAAAGTGAGCAATTAGACTAAACTGAAAACTTGAGCTTCTTAGACTATTTAAATTTGTATCTTTCTTTGGGCATAGATCCAGCCATATAAAATAAACTCTATGCTATTTCTTTCTTTCATATGGTCTGCATTTGAAAGAGCAGTCTTCTTTGTTCTGTGGTGTGTCAAGAATTTCTCAATGATCCTTTCTGCTCTTGTGTGCAGAAATGAGGCCAGTTTATGACATAAAATCAGGAGTTCCTAGCAATCATATTTTTTACTTTCTGACTTGGCACAGGTTTTGTCTTTTCAGATTGCGCTTGTTTTGACCATTTCTGAATTTCTTTGTGTTTCTAATGACAATCTTTCCAATGTTATTATTGTCTCTTAAAGCATATTTGTGATGAATGAGTATGTGCTCACTTACTAGTTCCTTTTTTAGGATATTATGCCATGGTTTCTGAGCTTTCATGTCCCAGACCAAAAAAAGGTCTTGCACCTTTGTTTAAACTATGTGAGACAATTTAGGATTATGGGATAATTGTGAGGGACCTCAGGAGGTCTCTGGCCCAGTGTGATGTTCACAGCAGGGTCAGCTCTGTGGTCAGAGCAGGATGCTCCAGGCTTCATTCAATTAGGTGTGACACCCACCACGGATTGAGACAGCATAACTTCAAAACCTGACAGCATATAAAGCAAATCAGAAGTGTACATTTTTGCAAGACTATTGTTATAAAGAGAGGTACATATTGTTTTGGGATGCTGTGTTGTAAGCGCTACTAAACAAAATCATACTTGGAAGCTTTGTGTTGGAAATGCGTAATCAAATGTATGAATGCATAAAAACTAATAAAGTTTGCAGATTATCTTTCACAGAAAGGTCTCATATAAAAAAAAAGCTTTTTGACAACACATGCATTTAGGACATCCATTCTTTTCAATACTGCACTCTCTTTGAGGCAGCTGAGCTGTTCTAATATCTCACTACCGTTGCAATGAGTAGGTCTCATCCTCGCACTCTTTCATTTCCTTTCACTTTTCTGCATCTGGCTGTGCAATCCCAACACCCTCACATACCCACTCCAGGACATTCCAACAAGTTAATTTAGTTAATGATATACTCTCTTACCCCCACTAAGTCAGTTTTCAACAGATTTAGTCAGCTGAACTTACTCATGCACATGGAGAGCAAAAGGAAGATTGAGGTATGGAGAGGATGAGGCTGTTCACTTCCACAACATTAGATTGCTCATCTCGTGGCAATCTACACCTCTATAACCCTTTATTTCTAATTTTTAAACAAGTTTGTAATAGAACTTTTTTATATAATTAAAAATGCTATTTAAATCAGATTAAATGGAATAAAGTCTACCAATATTCATTTTGACTCAAGCATCGTTACAGTGTGATTTCCAGCAAAACTCAGACTTTGGTTTTGTTGTGTTCTAAAAATGTCACTGGAATGTGTGTGTGCACGTGTGCACACCTTTGTGTGTATCATACACATATACAGAAGCATACCTGCACGAATAGTCTGTGGAATTTTCCAAATACTTTGGTGTTGTGGTTATGCCCTGATCCACCTCTGTGGAATGTATGTAGCACTAGCTGTGGTGTATGTCTTAGAAACCTTATAAACTTCTTGAAATACCATTGGATGACAGACCTTGTAGTCTGGAATTTAATTCAGTAAAATACACAGAATTGTTATCATATTAAAGTAAATGGGCTGTAAAATACTGGGGTGGTGGGGGAGAATTTAACATATGTTGTACACAAACTGAAGGAAAAACTGCTCAATAATTCTGAAGACTAATTCTGTAATTAAAGACTAGTGTAATTTAAATGTCCATGGCACAGAGCTAAGATTGTGCATTCTGACCATTGAATACTCAACCACGGTACCATAATATTCTTCTAAGTATGGATTTTGAGCAAAATAAAAAGAAAATCCTCAATGCTGCAAGATAGTCACCTCAAATATTTATCAATTGTGAGATGCACACTCTTAGTAAGAAATGCTATTCAGACTGTAAAGCCAAATAAGGAGAGATCTTCATGTCAGAATCACAAACAGAACAGAAAAAAAAAGTCAGCTGGAAATGCTTTTTAATGTGTAAAAATCATTTATTTTTTTTACTGTCTCAATTTTCCTTACAAAATCAAAAAACTTTTTCACCTCTCTATCAATAACCAAAAGCCTAGAATCTCTAAAATAACTGAGGATTTAAAGGCAAGAGAGTATTTTTTCATGCTGAAATACTTGAGGTCTGCTTCAGCTGATATGTCCAGACCAATTCCAAAACTATCAACAATGGCAGACAATTAATGAGTTATGGAGCAGATCTACCTCATTTGTTGGCTCCAGATGCAGGGAGTCCATTGCGATTTTTTAAGTTCAACGAGACACTTATTTAATGATGTTTTTGACTAGATCATTAATTGCAATTTGTTTCATTGTTGTTGAAAATTGTGCTCATACAATATCATTAAGAGTTAGAGAGAAAATAAAATGTTTGATTTCCTAAATGACAGTGGGAAAGCATGTTTAGAGATTGTCATTTTTTTAGACTTCAGTCCATTTCTAATCAAAAATGGAAATATAAACAGAAATCTTTACTCTTGTCATCCATTATTCTTTTCCCATATTTAAAGGTGCCAAGTGAGACATATCAGACAACTGAAGATGAAAATCTGATTATCTTCTTCTGTCAGTGTTTCCCTGATGGAAAATAAAATCTCTTCATGACAGTTGACAATTATAGTAAGAATAGAAATTGATTTCATGAAGAGTCAGCAAGCTGGTTTTGCCCATTTCGCTCTCATTAGTTTACTTCCTTGAGCCAGTGGGAAAGCGGAGCTTTGTAACCAGGTGATAATGTTGGGTAAGACGACGGCATCAGCCGACAACACGATCTAATCAAGACCATCGAACACTGGCGTGCATTTATCAGCTGCCAGCTAATCAGACGGGGGGCTAGGCGAGCAGCAGCCCCGTCAGGAGAGTGCGGGGTGCCCTGCCCTGTGTGCCCGCCGCTCCGC
The DNA here is from genome assembly GCF_963513975.1 of Fringilla coelebs. Classification (NCBI taxonomy): domain Eukaryota; kingdom Metazoa; phylum Chordata; class Aves; order Passeriformes; family Fringillidae; genus Fringilla; species Fringilla coelebs. Next base: position 54,823,255 of record NC_140031.1, on the reverse strand, counting down.
GGAGCCCGCCCGGGAGCTGCCCGGCCCCGGCGCCCAGCCCGCGCTCACCGCGCCCGGCGCGCTCCTGCCGCGCCAGCCGCAGGGCGGCCGGCCGGGATAAAACAGCACGTACGGGCCAGGGACGCCTTTTCTTTCCTCTAATTTGACTTGAAAATGTCTTCACAGGTCTATTTGCAGGGCAGGCTGGCACAGGTGAGGCTTTTGTGAGGGCCCCCAGATGATGCTGCAGCGCTCTCATGCAGGAGGCCAGGGCGGTGGTGGCAGCAGGGGCTGAGGGCTCGGAGCCACATGGCGCAGCAGTGCTGCGCACAAAGCAGGGACTCGGGAAGAGGGAGACTTGTGCAGACTCATCACCCAGCATAATCTGCTCCTGTACAAAATTATTCCTGATGCGAACAGAACTAAAATGTCCACATTTGCACAAGGCGCTGTAGCCAGTTCGCTCCAGGGTAAATTGCCTGTAGAGGTGAATCCCAGCTCAGGGATTTCGTGAGAGTCTGCTGCTCGCTGTGCCTAAACTCACAGTGTCAGCAGCTTTTAATCATATTAGCTGAGGAATTAGTGCACGTCTCAATGCAATCTGCATCATCCACCGTAAAGAAATCATTATGAATGTGTAGTTTATTCTTTAAGGGAAAGATGGAGCAACAGAAGGGATCAGTCCGCAGCAACTTAGAGTCCCGTGTCATTTCATCAGAAAGTCAATAGCTCTCTTCATCCGAGGGTGAGAATGCTGCAAAAACAAACTGCTTTCTGTTCTGTAGCGACGCCTGAAAGAGCTTGCGCTGCAGTAATCCCAAATCCAGGGGCAATCTATTAAGAACTCAGCACCACCGACCCTGAGAATCAACTGATAAGCACATTCTCCCCTCCCTCCTCCCCCGCTTTTTTTTTTTTTTTAAACTAATCCTCTTAAAGATTGTGCTAAGTAATGAAAGGATGGGATGAAAGAGGCCTTTTTCATTACTACCACATAAACCGCTTGTGTAAATGTTTCATTAACACACTGCTTGACCAGTGTTTGGCGCTCCCCGCCCCCACCACCGCTATGCTTCTGCCGCAGCCTGCGAGGCGAAATGTGTGATTTACACATGTTTAAGAGAAACATTCCCACACTTGAATGCCGCACTATTCTTTAGAGAAGGAGAGACCTACAAAAAAACCATTGTGGAGGACATTTTAATTTACAATTATTTTTTTTTCCATACGTGCTTAAAAAGATCTGTTACTTCCAACTACACAGAGATTGTGTTTTATAGTTTTGCGAGTTTCCTCTAATAGACGTTTGTCTCTTGCAAACACCCTTAGGCAAGATGACATTTATTAAACATGATGGGTTTGAAGAGATATTTATAAGTTTTTATTTACTTGGAGAAAAAGACAAAGGGTTTCAAAAGAGGTTTACCCTTTTATGTGCTGAAATACAGGCAATACGCTACCTTTTAACCCCATGGGTACAGTCAACTTCTTCAGAGCAGTGTAGAGAGAGAAAAAGGTTTTAAATTGTCAGGTTAAGGCGTACGGCGCGTATTTGAACCATGTATTTGAGGTAATTTTGCAGTATTTCCTGATCGTCTTATGACTGTACACATAAGGTTCTCTGTCCTGAGCTAATCCTGTATACTGGCCATTTTCATTATATTATTGAAACAGAAATAAGGCATTATTTTACACACAGTTATTATTTCTGTAGAAATAAACAGCACCTACACCATGCACGGCTTTCATGCTAACAGTGTCCAGCACATGGGGCCAGCAAAACCTGGCACATCAACATCCATGTCAAGTAATTCTCTTGAAACCAGCGCTGTTGCTCAGGGAAAGCTTTGCTGGAATTTCACTAGGTTGACACAGATGCCGTCAGGAGTGGATCTGGCACATGTTGAGTAACATTTGCATTTAAAAGAACCCAACAGCACACCAAAAAAAAAAAACCAACAAAACCCAACAAAAACAATTTCTGTTTCAAACCAGGCTTTACTTACTAAGGAAAATGAGAAAATAACAGATCTGTTATCACAATCATCCCTCTTCAGAAAGAATATGTGAAAATATTATAATTGCATTCTACTGCCACTACTCTTACCTGAAATTACATAAATAAATGGAAATTGGAACTAAAATACAGCAATCAGGTGTTCATTTTCAACCCTATTTTGTTGCATTAAAAACAGCTCTTGCATTGCTATGAATTTGACAGTTACTATGGTTAGTGTAAGTTCCACGTTTAGTTTGGTATATGTAAGCTTGTTTGCCACCATGACCATGATCTGGTTTCAAAGTGAATAGATTCATTTGGATCAACAGTCCCTCCAGGGGTAAATGCATAAACGTATTCAACCTTCACAAGAGCTGAAAACATCAATACCTTCATAAAGCCACTTTGATTTTTATTGACAAAAATTGCGATGCTAATTCACATACATCATTGTATACTTCACTGAGCTTTTAACATGGTACTTGATTTACAGAAAGAGTGATTCAATTTCTACAAAGAAATGGTAGGGTAAATTGTCCCTCAGATTCTTTCTTCGGGTCAGAAATGGAGGAAGTCAAAGGAAGACTCCTATTGCAATACAAAAATTGCTCAATAAATGTTCATGTGCACTACACATTTTACTTGCTTAGTAACAGCTAATAGCAATGTAGATGTGTCAGATAAGGGGCAATCAATTATCTAATCACGTTGCTGATGTGACTGCAGCAAAACCGTTGGATTATTTCTCATCAGAAACTCTCTGAAGTGCATTTGTCCTGCTGTACTCCGTATATGTACTAAGGAGGAAACATTTTGTTAACACTTTCTTTTTTTTACTATTGTTTTTTCATTAAGAAATTATAATCATTGATCCCACGCAGGATATCTTTAAAGCACATTGGTAAGCCCACATAAATAGCATAAATATCCCCATACAAAAAGTCAGAGCACTTACATAAGGAATGAGTTTGCAACGTTTGTTTGATGTTACACCAAATACTGGCTTAAAAATATCTTCTGTAGATCATTTACTCTAAGCACTAACAAACTGGTAATAATAAAGTATAGTCCAATAAACTGAAAGGAAATATTATTTATTTTGAATGTATTCTTGGTTGTATTTTTTTACAATGAGAACAGTCAGCATCAGAATTATCTCCTTAGGGAAATGGTAAATTCCCCACTGCTGGATACTTTTAAAGATTAATACTTTCAAAGATACTTTTAAAGCTGGACAGGTTTCTTGTCTAGAGCACTCTTTTGAAAAGTAAGGTTAAAGCATATGGTCTTTGAGGTCCCACTCCAACATGATATTCTATGATTCTCTAATTTTATGGCTTTATATCTCAGTAAAGTTTGCCTTAACTATACTCTTTCAAATTTTTCCTGGTTTGAAGTCAGATCCAACAAATGCATATATACACTGTCTCACAGAAACACTTCAGTTGAATGAAGAACAATCAAAACTACAATCAAAAGTTCCCTGGAGTCTGAAAAACCTTGTTTGGACTCATCAGTTGGACGCCAGTGAGGGCAGGAATTTTCTCCTCACCATTGCCATTGGTAGCGCGCTGCCCTGGTGCAACCCTTGCCATAAAAAAGCCCAAACACTGCAAAGTTGCCCCTGTGCTCCTGGGGGATCTGAGGACATGCCTTGGGAGCAGCACATTCCTCATCAGTGAGTTTCCTATCCATCATTTTCAGGAGAGAAAGAGCTTTGAGCAGCGAAGCTATAAGGCAATCTTTTGTAGAATTTATAAGCTGTATAACTTTTGCAGGGGACAGCTGAGCTTATTTAGAGGCTGAAATTGAAGGCTTGTGTCATTGTGATGGTACTGACACAAAAGCAAAGCAAAAATAGAAAGAGCTGTAGAGCAATTACTTCGTCAGGATTTGCTGGATTAAGCCGTTCATAAACTCAACGTTTTTGCAGCTACAAGAGAACTCACTTTTAAAGGCAGATAAACTTAGAAAGCTTAGGCATACTATAGGGCCCATCAGCATCTCACAGTTAATTAAAGGAGTGAGTGGAAAGCATCAAGGCTTGCCCCCCTCTGCATGAATAATTCACCGCCTGTATCCTTTATTAAAGCCAGTTACTTCACCACAATGATTTCCAGCCTGCGATGCACTGGTCTCAGAAATGAGAGATAAATTGCAACAAGGCCTGAAGCTATATTAATAAATTGAAATGAACACTTATTTGCTCATCTAATTAGAACTGTAGTTTTTTCCAAATCGTGTAGTAATGCATTACCTTGGCAGCCAATACCTGCTGCAAGAAATAATTAACAGAAACACTTTCTTAGGAAATTCTCTTTCACTGAAGACGAAAGTTTTTCTCCTGATTTCTTTTTTCTTAAAACTATTTGTATTTAACTATTTCGCAGTAGAGATCTGTTGTGAATTTTGTGCTGCTTAAGTGGAGAAAATTTTAGTGTTTGAAATGCCTGTAAGTATTTATAAATTTGCAAATAAAATCAGAATGCATTAAGGTACTTTCACCAACTTTCTTTTAAAGTTGTAATCACATGATATGCACTTTGAACTGTACTTGAAGAATACAATACGTATTTCAAAGCTTTGGTTAATGTCAAAGCCAAAAAAAGTACTTCAAAACAAATAATTTACTGAATTTCCAGCTGTATTTGCCTTATGAAGTCTATCACGTCTGTCTGCAAATCTCATCTTCAATTCACTAACTCTGCCCCTTTTTACTTTCAAATATATTTGCTTACATCACCTGTTAGAAAAATGCATTGTCAAATTTTTATATCAGTGTGGGGTTGGCTGTTAAAATAACAGTTACCACATCTCCTTCTCTGTAGGAGCAGTTTGAATTATCAAAAGTTTCACTTTTCCACTCTTCAGCCACTCACAGAGTAGAACAACGTCCAGGTCTCTGCATTAGGTTTGCAGATTTATGCTTGTCAGTCCCATCTTTTCTTACCACTGGTGCCAACATGCAAATTTATCTTCTCCTTCCCAGGGCAACAAGAGGTTTCCTGAGTGAGGCTGGAAAACAGCGGTTGAACCACAGGGCTCTGATAATGTGTGCATGTAGGTATCAACGGAGGTTTCCCTATTGGTTTCCATAGATACCTCAAAAGATATTAAAGAGAGAAGTATATGTGGTAATAAGTCAAATGATACAAAGCCCAGCTATTTCTCAGACAGGAAAGACGTCCCAGAGCAGCAGCGTCCTCAGCAGTTTCAGCAATGCTTGGCAGTGGTGTATTGCCACCATCGCTCAACACGGGGAAAAGCTTATGTTATAGAACAGGTAGAAAATGGAGATTGCTGATGAGAGGAAGGATCTTTTCAAACAGAATCTAATTTTATTTTCTTTCCTATTTTTTTTTTATTAACATTGAATTTGTCAGCTACATATGACCACTAGAAATGCTTTTTTTTAAAAAAAGTTGACATTTTCTGTAATTAATTTGGTTGATTTTTTGAATGATCATTAAATGGTTTTAGGGCAATAATTAATCCATGGGTATGGAATTAGAGAGCATGGCTGAGTTTGAGCTTGCAATTGTTTTTTATTTGGGGATTCAGGCACATAAAGAGATTTGAATGTGCAGTCTGCTTCCTCCTGGCATGCATTCATCTAGCATGGGAATGCAAAGCTTGTGTGTTTAAAGAAGCATGTCAAAACTGCTTTGTAAAGAAGGGGGTAAAAAGCTCCAGTCCAAGTGACAGGCCTAAGTTTAGTGTGCTAATCATATTCATTCTTCTTGTAACTGAAGGAGCTCCACTGTAGAACTTAAATGAAATGAATGGTGTTTCAGACACGCGGTTAGTGATTTTATATGGTCAGTGTCATTTTTCTTCTTCTGGGAATTCAATTTGTTCCTATTATGCCAAGGTCACAGATTGGGAAATCTCAGACAACATTAGTTCTCTGCCTTTGATGCAAAGGGTCAGTGGATTAGTACAAAGGAGCATTAATCCAGTGTGCTGGATCACCAAATTATATATAAGTCATTTTTAATGAATGACTGGGAGTTCCTATTAGTCTTCTTGAAGAAAACAGAAGCAAGCCTACAAACAACTGCTTCATAAATGAATATTCAAGGAAAAGTATGACTTCAATGTCAGCTCTAATTGCTAGTTTTACCTTATTAGTAGAAGCTTTCTGCAGCTGAATTTGACATACACTTGTTTGCGCACTGTTACTAGTCAGGAGGCAGTGAAGTCGTGTAATTAACACCTCCACATTATCTCATGAAGTGAAAGCAAAGAGTAAAACAGACGACTCACTTTGTTTCAGCTTTGCTCTTGTTTTCTGATACAGAAGTACTTAAGAAGCTGAGCTCCTCAGATTGCCATATGGAGTCAACAGAAAGCATAAAAGGGTTTTTAGGAAGGAGTTCATCAAAGCGCATTAAGAGCTGAGCAGTAAGGCCTCATCAAGTCCCAAGTCATGGTGCTACTGCACACACTCAAAGGTATCAGACTTTGAGTCTGACTCTGCTGATGTCAGTCAAAAGACTTTGCGTCTGCTTGTGTAGTTAATTCCCTACACAATGCTGGGAAATGATGTATCCATACAGACACTCTCTCCTGTGCAATGACAGTGCCCACATTAAGGAAACCGCACATTTTAAGCTGTTGATTGCACAGCGTATGCATGTTGTGAAGTCATGTTAGGAGTATCAGCATAAACTGTGACATGGAAAATGCCCAAGTTTTACACAAGAATTTTCCATGCTTATCATCCATATTATTCGTATTATTTGGGGTTAGAACACTTCACCATTTTCAGGTGTAAGTTCCTCACCAAAAGTCTAATATTCTTAAATGTTATTTCACAAGCAGCCATGGGACAAATTCACCAGATTGCACTTTAAATGAAGACACGATTTTCTAGGCATCTGGTTTCACGAAAATCATCTTTTTAAGTGACGTTTTCCTCACGTAACATCTGCTGAAATTTGGTGCCGTGTACAAAGAACCATTCCTTCTTTTTCCTCTTTTTTATAATGTTATAATCAATGATCGAAAACAAAAAATAAACCCTCAAAATGAGAAAAAAGCCCCACAATCCAAGATGGCTGCAAGAATATTCTATTTCAACCTCTCAGTTCAGCCATTCAGTTAACAAGTATTCCCAAAGCAATATGAAATCCAGTCATTAAATTATTATTGAGAGCTCGGCTGACTTAAATACTCAGATAATAGCAAAGCTTGTTTACTGGATGGAAGCTAGCCAAGAACATTTGAAGAATTAACATGCACGTGAAATTTCCCACAATTATGAAATAGCCATTAGAAAAGGAAATGACTGAGTGCAATCGAATCCCTCAGAGCTGCTGTCTTTGGCTGTAAGTACTTGCAGCGCTGATAGCAGAGCCCCACAATTTGCTACCCTTTGCGTCACTGCCACCTCTATTGATTTAACCACCCCACGTGCTCCTGCTTTATTATTTTGCTACTCAAGAGCAGCATCTTAAGTGACGGGGGTCACAAATGTTATCGTATTACCGTGATTTGGAGAATTATTAAAGATGGGTCACTTCATTACCGAGATCCCAGAGGTGCTGTATGTAGCAGAGTTGCAGCAGTTAAGTTCAGTGGAAGCTGGCAGAGGCTTACACATGGCTGGGGCTATCTGTTCTTTACCTCAAGACTAACAGTGCTGCAACTGATGCATTTTTAGGTACATGCTGCTGAGCATGTTCGGTGGAGCTAAAACGGGTTTATAGAGAGCGCCAGTGGGTCACCGCAGGTCCTTCAGCTTTGTTTGCAATAGGTCATAGCACAGGGTGGCTTGTCCTGAAATAGCATCCTGCAATGGTTTGTATCCTTCAAACAGGGCTTCTAATAATAGCATCGCTTCTCACTCTGGGCACTGTCCCAATGGCCAGAATGAAGCTAAAACTAATCTAAGCAGAACATTTTTACAGGGTATAGGCAGTAATCTGGGACACTGTCATATTCCAGAAATACTCCTGAGAGAAATGTTGCTGAACTGGTTTCAGAGTAAGTACATTCCCTTGTTTGATTTTTCCAAGACTGAAAGGAACTGAGTACAAATCCCAGCCAAAGGAATTACTCACACAGGCATTTTGCTCTAACACTTGATGTTCTGGGGGGGGTCCAGAAAATTTGCAGTGAGGGAAAAATGATGAGCGCAGCAGCCTCAGCAGAAGACCAAAGGATGGACAAATTAATTTACATGTGGTGGAGATTATCTTGGCTTGCTTAGGAAATTACAACAAGAGTAAGCTGCAATTTGTTTTTATATCCTCCGTGTTTGTACTGGCTGGCACACCAGTTTCAGGCTACTCCCTACAGAAACAAGAATCAGCCTTTCAGGTGGAGCGAGTGTGTCTTTGCACCATAGGTGAGACAGATGGAGGATGAGTTCCTCCTCTCACCACCACGAAGTCATAGTGTAACCAGTTGTTACAGCCACAGTGGACCCCTGACCCATCTCCATCCTAAGGACCCCTCGTGTTTATGTGTTCCACCAGCCCTCAGTATTTCTGCTGAAAGGGCTAAGGCTGGATGGTGTACGCAGTAGCTGAGGGACCACGCCAGTTAAAAGCCAAATTATACCTTTGTATTTCCTGTATCATGCTGTGTCTGGAATGGAAGCTCTTTCCTTTCATATTTGGTGCTATTAATGCACAAATTGTTACAGACTGTACACTAAGAAGCTTGTGTGACATTTAAAATACCTGAATACTAATACTGGTTGTTACAAATAGCTTACACCCCTTTGGTTGGTTAACCTGCAAAAGAAGATGAATGGTTTAAAACCTGGTAATTAATATGGCAACAAATATTTTTCAGTGACGTTATTGCTACCATAAACTGTAATCAATGGTTAGTAAGCAGCAGCCTCTGGTTTCAAGTTCTGACTAATGATGAATTAACTATTTCTTAGTATTTAATAAAGACTTTTCACCAATCTTCATGCAGAACATGATTTTCTCTGCTGGTAATTAACATTGTCCCCTGGGTGCTAAGTCCATATATCTATACTAAAATCCTTACTGGCAGAGATGAAAAGCAGCAAATTTAACACCATTTCACTAGAGATTTATATTTTTGTTCTTTTAAACTGGCTACTTATAGCAACCAAAACTAGTTTTAAAGAATACAAAGTCTGGCTATTTAATGGCCTATTGTTTGCTGAGTTATATCAATTACACCATTGAACTGCGCTCCCCCCTTTTTTTTTAAATACACTCAGATCTCAAAAGCAAGAGTCTGGAAGTAGTTAATGATCTACAAAAGTGAAAAGGGTAGGAATGAAGGTGGGATTTGTTTGATTTTTCTAAAAGCTAACTGGACCTGGTTGGAAAAAAATACCGCAGAGCACTAATAAATATATGCCTTGTAATAGTAAAAGGAAAAAGGTACACCTAACCTTTCTAAATAGCCTAAGGGCAGAGGTTTGCTTTTCAATGAAAAGGTCATCTAGAATGAATTAAAGTCATTTTCCTGCTGTGGTCCAAGCATGTGGCTTCACTTTGAAGGTTAGAATGAAGTTGTTCTTACCAATGTATCTTGCAGATGTAGTTTTAAAAAGTGCATTGCAAAAGCTGTCATAAGTTTTCAGTTTGTCCAGAGAAACAAAAATTGTGATAATTAATACATTGCTTCCCAAGATGAATCTTCTAATTTGCTATTAAAGGTAAAATATTTTATGAGTTAGTTATTTTGTGCTCTTTTAGGGACGCTCTTCTGTCAATTATTAGTCTTTATATTTAGTATTTTTCATAACTTTTCTGTATTAAATGCTTTAGTTAGTATCTCTGCCTGAATAGAATCACCCAAGAAAATATAACAGCAGGGATTTTGTGCTACCAGCATGACAAGTACAGACAGTGGGACAGCACATGTGAGAGAGAAGACTTCAATACACCAAACTAAAATGCATTTAGACAAATCACAGAATGAACTGTTTACGTTGTAAGGATTTCAAAAATGTCATTTTTCAATGGTCTTACCCAAAAGGGTGAGACAAGGACATATCCACAAGGACATATACTCAGGAAACTAAATCAACAAAACATAAAAGAATAGTATGTTGCCTTTCACATGGTTTAGAGACAAAATTTCCCAAAGAGCTATCAGTGTCCTCAAGGATAATGAGAAAAAAGACTAGAAGATAAATCAACTATGATCAAAATTTCTCCAGAAGAGAACTTTACAAAGCATTCTTACACCCTTCATCCTCTATCACCTACTGTGTCATCAACTGAAATGGTTACCACCAATTTGTTTTGCATTGGTCAACATTTTCATAAGGAAAATGACCTCTTTTTTCTTTCTCAAGCAGCATCAAAGGAATTCTAGAAGCACACATCCATGGCTGTGGCAACCTGGATGCTCAAGAAAATAATGCCCATGGCTCAGTTCAAGGCTTGAATTGTAAGGATGGGAGAACAGTAATCCCCTCCCTCCTAAAATCTCTTTTGACAGATATTCTCACATACAAACCTGGATGCCTGGAGTCTCTTGTGGCATGCCTTTCAGCTGTGCAAGAGAGGAATACTGATGGAGAGGTGGGAACCCACTGGCTGTCTGAGCATGGCAGCTGTATTCACTGTGATTTGTGTAGAAGACATGATGTTAAGATTTTACTGATAAAAGCAGCTTTGGGAGCAGATTTCTTTATACCTGTGGAATATGAGAAGTGTGACAAGTACCTATCAAACAATGGGTAATTGTCTATTTGGTAAATGATTAATTGCCTCCCTTCAAAATAATTTCTTTTTCTCCCTTTATTATTATTTCTTTTCTCCTTCTCTTTTGGAAATTTGCCCTTTCATAAAGTATATGTCTGTGTGTTTTCATTCCAAAGCATTCCTCTGTTGTGGTTAGGTTCCACAGGAGGGTTCCAGCTTGTAAAGGTTAACTGTGCAGAAATCAAGGCTTTGTGCATTTTTGCAAAGGTCACACTCATCAGTAGTTCTGGGAGGACTGCTGGGAAGGGCTGTAGTAAGTACCCAGTGATTGAACCACGGCTCCAGGTTTCATTTCCTTTAAGAATACTGTTACAATCACTGGTTGTGTCACTTAGAGATAAAGAGGCTGCTCAGTCACTTGAAATTCAATTTGTACATTACTCAAATCTGCTCCACCTCCTTCCTTCACGGTGCCTGGCAGCTGCTTGCTGGCACTCTGAATTTCAAATGCCTGAGCTGCAGGAAGCAGTTTAATAAACGGGATAGGTTTTGATTAATGTAACAAGCTGAAAATAGACAATGATGTAATGCATATCTCAGCAAGAATCACGGACTCGGATCAAATCTTTGTGTGCTGAGGAAGGCTGCTGTGGCAGAGAGTTCACCCAGAGATGAATATTTATGTTTCGATAACACCTTGAAGGTTCAAAAACTACCAATATATAAGATTTAGACCTGTAATCCTGTTAAGTCTCTGAGCATCTCCTACAGGTGACTGCACAGTCATGAAGTTCAAGTCTAGATTAAGTATTTGACATTGACTGAGTTCCAGCAAGGGCGCTGTGCACTTCACCACAATGTTCTTGTGTTCTCTGGAAGAGAGTAATCCTGTGTTTCTCTCAGTATTAGGAATGCAAGCAATCATTTGCTGTGCTGTATGCAAAACAATGTCTTACATTTGTCAAGATTCATTAGCAATTCACCACCCTACAAAAAGCTGACAATCTTTGACATGGTTTCAGACAAGCACTCAGTATAGAGTTTACACTCATCCAGTGCTGATCTGTGGCTTTAATGCTAGGAAACCTATTTTATTTCCCAATGTTAAAATTCCCTTCAAAAACGTGCAGAATCGCAGTCTTAGACAGTAGTATTTCATCAAGGTAATGGGCAATCTTCAGCTCACAAATGGAAGGAGCTGAAGATGTCACTGAAGATCATCTCCACTGTCTCATGTGTGAAGAAAATATAAACAATATATTTACTGGAAAGGTCTAAATTATGAAGCTTTGACCCTGCTTGACTTTTCTTGGTGTCTTTCAATGAGACACAGCAAGAGGCTGAACCTGGAGAGGCAGGTTGCTTCCAAAGGTGGTAGCGGGTGAATGTCAGGTCTTTGGGTTTGAGTATCACTCCCTTTGTAATTACCCCTTTTTCTGTGAAAATATATTCTATGCTATGATTAATCAGTTTTATTGGATTTATTTTTGGTTTTATTTTCTTAATTTGAAAATTTAATTGTGCTCTCAGTTGCCTAATATGATGCTACTTAAGTTAAAAATCTACATTTGTTTCATTAATGCGTCCGGAAAGTAAATTTTGTGTGAAGAGTTCTGTAATATTACAGGAGGTACCATTGAAAGTGGACTGGTTTCTTAATTGAAAACTACTGGAAAATTATAGAAAATTATTGAAAATTGAAAACCATTACAAAATTTTATGGGATAGTTCTGTTCTCATAATTATACAGTGTATGTTCATCTCACTGTTATAAATTACTTTTTTTAATCACTGCTTGTGAATAATTAAATAAGCACTAGTTCTGTAATGAAAGCTTCTGACCCCCAAACCAGAGAATTTAATATTTCAGTGCATATCTTGAAAATTTATCTTGAAAATGTGTACTAGAAGTAGCATTGACTCTGTATTCTGTCACACTGGGTTGTGGATTAACAATGTTGCTGTTTTTTTAAAAAGTTATTACATTTAAAATGTCTTTCGGTGTTTATTTACCTTCATTCTCAAAGTCAAGTATGATCCTTTGGTCTAGTTTCATGCATATAATTTTATCCTTGCTTCATTTTTATCTGGGTTATCTATGCTTCTTCTCCTGCTACCCATAGAAACCAGTTCCCATATACTTCTCAGTCTATTGTTCGTTTAGAATTCAAAAACCCTGAGGACTATAAATCAATAAAATGTTAACTCTCTGATAAGTCTTATGCCATGAATAACAAACATTTTCAGGCAGCAGTTTGCAAACAAGCCATGGGCTAATATTTGTTTGTGTAAAACATTCAGCACAGAGGCATAAAAGATATTTGTAAAAATCACGATTAGTCCACAAATTCTTCCCATGCAGGAGAAAAAGCTGGAATCATCATCTGTTTTATGCACAATTAATAACTAAACCAGCTCTTACAAGTATGCCAAAAATATCAAGATGCCATAATCTCCAGTGTTTGGGTTTTTGGGATTTTTTTTGTTTATGTTGGGATTTTTGTTTTGTTTTGGTTTTTTTTGATAACTAAAAACAGGGAGAAAAGAACCCCAGAAAATTAAGTTGTCCTCTTTAATTGTGATGTGAGTAAAAACCAGAAGAGCAAAGCAGTTCTGATGAACACACTTGGACTTGAACATCAGTTTCAGAGCTGTTAGAGGTGAAATGAAAAGGTGCGTTCTGGTCTTGCCGAGTTTCTACAGAAGTTGTTGTTGTATCGAGATAATTTTCTAGGGGTTCATTGAGAGAAAAGGAAGGAATGGATATATCTGTTTTCATCTTATTTGATGTGTCTTTGTTTTCCGTGTGACACACATTTCTAAGAGAAGTAAACAATGTTTCCCATGTCTGTGGGAGAAATATGCTTTATCTGGGAACCTATGTGGGAAAATAAATGGAAAAAAAAAGCATGGCTGTGGCCTGTTTTTCAAAGTTCAGGAAGCAATTTCTTTCTGTTGGTGTATAAACAAGAATAAGTAAACAGAAAGGAAAAAGGATTTATGAGAAGGAGGAAAAAGGCAGTAACAGAAATGTAAACACAAGTCAAGGTGTCCTCGAGGAAAAGAATCAAAAGCTTCAATTGTAGTGGTGTTTCTGTGTGGATTTCATCCTGGTAGTTGACACACTGATCTAAATGTTTATTTATGCGTGTATTTATGTATCTTTATTTAATTTTCAGTGAAATGTAAATAATAAGGGAGCATTCATTTCAATTTTCACAGGGCAAGGTAGTAGGTATTTGCATTCAAGTTTTAACTGTAGAAAAAAAGTCATTGGATTTTAGAGATATTCAGAAAGGATACCTAGCTGGTTCTTCAAATGGTATCCATGAATATAAGGGGTGAGATGGGGGAGTGCAGAAACTAAATTCACAATTCACAAGTCCTAAAGGAAAGAAGCAAAATGAATAATTGAGTTACCAGCAGTAAGAGACAAGGCAGGATGAAAAGTGCTGATGTGTTTCCCTTTGCTGCCCTAGTTTACAGCTTTCCGGTTCCTTGAAGTCACAGGAGGAGGTTCAAGAGTGCAAAAAGTGGCATGGGCATGGACATCACCCAGATGAAAGCAGCTGGTCAGGGTTTGGCCTTAGTCTCTTTTTCACTCTTCTGTTTATGAAGGTGCCATCAGCGTGCATTTTGTGAGGTCGAGTTTTCAATCACTGGATACACGCAATTACATCTGTGAGCATAAGAGAAAACTTTTATTTAAGCTGTCTGGTTGTAAAAGTTTTTAAAAATTTATTTTTTACTAAATTGTGTACCTTAATCCTTTCTACTGTAATTCTTTACATTTTGTGGTATGTTCTTTGAAAGTACTGATATATGTGTGACAGGAATTATATTTATTATATGCACACCTTCCCCATTGTGATAAAATATGCAATTATGAAATATCAAAATTTCTCAAAATATTCACATTTTAAAGTGAGTGGATTTAATTCACTGATAGATGAAAAGTTCAGCTGTTAATTGCATTCTGCTGCTGGATTGTATTGAATGTTTCACCACCAGTTGAGTCCAATATGATTCTTTTGGTGATTTGTTGCATATGCTTCAGATATAAAGGAGCTCTTTGCTCAAACATAGAAGCCTTTGCTGTTCTGTGAACTTTAACTGCTCTTGGTGTAACACTGAATAGACAGAGGATATGTTACATTTGAAACACTCCTATTTTGTTTATTTTTTCTACCATAATTATAACAATTATGTCATCTTAATAAACAAAGAATAATATGTACTAGTGCCTTACATAACACTTGTTAGCAGTGCAACGCATTTTATATACGGCACTTTCTATATTATTTCAATTAATATTTCATCTTTTCAAATATTGAGTACTCAAACAACAATACAGCCAGAGGGGTTTGGGGTTTTTTCCCCTTTCTAATACCAGAACTGCTATCTTATTTTTGTATTTTTTAAAGCAGAATTCATTATCTTAATCTTGTTAGTGCTCCGAGGAACTTCTTTATATAGCTCCAGTTTAATATTGATCTGCAAGCATTATGTCTTAATACAAATGCCATCTGGTTCAGCTATATATATTTGTACAATGGCAACACCATGGAAAATCCTAAATCAGAGTAAATGCATTAAATAAGATCAGAGTACTTCAGCAGGTCAGGGTCTTGCCTGTTGTCAAGCACCAGCCAGTGTTTACCACAGAAGTTCTCTTGCATCTTTCTGTAGAAATTTATATAACAGAGTTTTATTCCAGGGGAAATAATATAAATTTTCATTAAAGAAAATTCTATATTATGACAGTACTGAATGAATCATCTTCAATTGCCTTTAAAATAGTTGATTTATTGTCTGCAGTTGGAAGGCTGTAAGTTAGGAAAATATTTTTACTGTCAATAATGAAATATAGTTCATATATAACTAAAAAAATAAATCCATGTCTCTATCTAAGGAGAGTGTGTACGTGTGAGTGAATGCATTTCTCATGCCTGTAAATACGTAGGTAAGCTTTGTGCAAGAACACATGCATGTTTTGGCCACATCAAGAAATACTCAATAGAAATTGCTTTTCTAAAATAAAAGGAAAACAATTTGACTAACCAGCACACACTAAAATAAAATCCGTCATAACAGAAAAGAATATTTTCTTGGAATGATTCATATTCACACATCCTTCAGCGAGACTTTCATATATCGGGTGACATTGTGAAATGTCATTGAAGAAAAGGCATTTCAGTTTAGCCTTGAGCAAACATACACGTACTAGAAGAGCTGTGCATATGTAAAGGCTTTTTCTTCCTCCAGAAGGGACCAGGTTTTGCTATATTCATAACTGAAGCTAAGCTTAGGCTAGTGAGGTGCTGCATGATAAGAACTTGGTTAGCAAACACATTGAGCGGTCGAATGACTTGAATAACAAAATCCCCAGCAGTGTGTTTCAGCGCAAACTTCATTTGTACTCTGCAAGGAGATCAATGCTTCACCCTCATTGATTTTCGTCAGTGGCAGAGCCAGGATTATGCACGATGTGAAACTGTATCCCCAGACATATTCAATCTGATTTCCTAGTCAGTGCTAAAAAGGCATAGTGTTGTCCTGAGAACAGAAGGTTAGAGAAGTGTAACATATCAAATTTGTACTTCTGGCAAGCCTGCATGTTAAATAGATTCATCATCACATATCCTATGTTTCACGCAATCCATACTATAAAAATATTAGTTTGTTGCTATAGAGTACATATACATATACATATAAGTAGCTTTATGTTCAAAAACATTGTGCCAAAGAGAGAATCTGAGATGCATTTCACACCCATCACTTTAAAACGTAGTATAGCTTTTCTCTGGTAAACTTCAGCTTTACAGTAAACACATAAAAAGAAACAATTTCTTCAAAAACTTCATAGCAGGAATGTAGTACATCTTCAGAACTTAAATAACCTTGTAATTTACAATGTATGCTGGTTTTCAAAAAGTAATAATTACAGTAAAATATACCAGTGGGAAATGACAGCTGACAGGAGCTTTGTTCTGATCTGCAATTTCCCCCTGTTTGTAGCTTCTCAGAGAAGCCATGGGAACACTATCAAATGCTGCTCAGCTTTACTTCATTTTGAACACAGGGATGAATTGAATTAGCTCAGCACAGACTTTTCCTAAGCTATTTGTTGGTGGACATAGGCAAAAAAAAAAAAAAAAAAGAAAGAAAAGAAACAGAGGAGCAAGAAAGAGCAGTGACTGCTCAAACAAGAAAACTGTCTTCAGCTTCTGTCGTTCCAGGAGAAGAAAACGCCACTCCCAGAAACTGAAGCTGCTTATGGAAAAGGGTCAAAATAATGCATGTCCTAGAGAGGCATGTGTGTACTTTATAGATATTTACCTGGAAAATGAGCGCTGCCTACATTTCGTATTTTAAGATCACAGTAATTTCTTTCTGCCTGTGTTTATCCAATGCTACCACTCAGCTAGGCATGTATGCACATCTCCATCAGGGCTCACAGCATGAAAATTTAGTAAATGGCTACTAGGAAGCTTGAAGTTACTGCAAAACAAAACTTGGGGCTGACAAATCCATAAGGTTAATAATTCTTGGTTGAGCAAGTGGATAGGGCTTTTTTTACTTACTTATACAGGACCATGTGAGTGGATAGATGGAGCAACTCTTGAAGGTATTACAGAAAAAAATCCTGATTTGGTGAAGGGAATTGTATGTTACTTGTGAGCTAAAGAGTGTCAAGCAGGACACTGGAATACTTCTATCAAGTGCTAAAGATCTGAATAAATGTGATGAGAGCAAGCAGTATCTTGGAAGCAAAGTGTTCTCTTAGACATGGGAAAGTATTCCTCTGTTATAATGTAGTACAAACAAAAGCCTAGACAGAGACCTCATTGTTTGTTATTTCTTTAGTCCTAGATATTTTAGTTGATATTGAATATTTGATCAGGAAAGCATTTATTAGTCTACTTGGCCTCTAAACATGAAACAAAATCCACTGGCCTATGCTCCTAAATGCTTTTATTGTAAGTGGGCAGATAAACCCACACGCTTAAGTACTTTCAAAAAACAAGACCTTAGTTTTTCATACAAAACTCATTGGAACAACTGAAAGACTTTCCACTGCTCCCCATTCATCCAGCTTGGTATACTTCATTCTTGAAAAACCACTTTAAAAACCCGTTCCTAAGTTGACTCTAGTTCCATGCTGAAGGCAGACACGATATCAGTTCACTGAAAATTATCTTGTTACTGGGGAAATTGCATTTTTAGGACCTGGTACATTTGAACTAGATCATATCAGTCTAAACAAACAATGTAAGGTAATTTGATAATGAATAAGTAGGAGGATGCACAGAGAAAACTAACACCATTGTTTTACCTCAAAACTATGCTAATAAGTAGGGTGATAGACATGAAACTCCGAATAATGGAGCTGTTATTCTAGCCCACCAGGCTGTCTCAGGGGACTCTTAAGTGGATTTGTTATGCCATGACTAAATGTAGCTCCAGTCCAGTATTTTGCATAGCCTAAAGTATCTTGTTGCAGTATATTCTGACATGTATCTAACTAGATCTTTTTTAGAAAAGATCTTTTAGAAAATATTTTCTTTCAGTTAGAAAGGAGGCATATGTGCATGTTATTACATACTATTTATTTGCTTGCATGTAAAACAGAAGACTCTTCCAGAAATAATCTCTTTGTGAAAAAGACTGCCAGTACAAGAATACCAGTATGTCTGTTTAAAATGAAAAGGATGCTTTTGAAAAAAAAAAAGACAAAAAATTAAAAATATCATGAACTAATGAACGTGCGCGTATGCACATGTGTTTGTCTGAACCAAAGCCGATGGTAATGCAGAGCATACTCCAAGAATTATCTGAACCCAGTTTAGGTTGGATTCATCTACAGTTACTTGGCATTGACTGGTTACTGTATTTCATTTATTTTTACAACAGCCACACTCTGCCAATAAAAGATCAAACACTTTTGGTTGCTGGGTTGAAGTTTTTAAAAGTACTTGATGTTACTCTTGAATCTGCTCTCAGTTACAGCTCACTAAAGGGTCTGGCCCAGTGGTGGGTCTATAAATACAAACATAAGCTGAAAAAGCTGCTTCCAAAGCAGAAAGCACAAATCTGAAGTTAAGTGATTTTCACTCCACTCTATCTTGTTTATGCAGTTTCCAGTTCTGAAAGTGGGTGGTTATGCAGAACGAAAAAAAATTAAAAATCTTGTTTGTGTACTGTGTCCAATTTTCTGCTGGCCTTTTACAGCAGAGAATTAGGTTGCACTTAAAAAGTACTTAGATGAACTCATTCCAGTTTCCCATAGATACAAAGTTTTTAGATAAACTACATTAAAATGAAGACAGACAAGCAGGAGATTGTATGTTGTGATTTTAATTTGATTACTGCAATTTAACTTTTATATACTTTTTTACTTCTCCCTAAAAGTATTTTAATGCAAAGGACAAGAAGAGTTAAAGAAACCATATAGCTTCTTTGGAAAAAAAAAATTCAGCTTTTCTCATCTTCTTATACCTGTCATTGCAGTATCATTTCTGTTGGATAGAAACCCGATCTTCCAGTCATTCATAATAATTAAAATCCCTTTGTTTATTCTAAGAACATGGGGCTCCATGGTCAGTGCCTGGCATAATTCCAAATTAAGCACAGTGAAAACCCTTGTAACAACCATAAGCCTGCCTAGTCCTAGCTCAGCTGCTATAGCAGGTGCCTGCTCAGTGAAAATTTCACTGTCTTTTTTTTTTTTAAATTTCACACACACCACCACCACTATTTAACTGACAGGCTGTATATGGAAACCTTTATATTTATGTGGAAGCTACACAAGAGTGTGATCCCATGCAATGGCTATGGGGAAGAGCATTGTCCTGCTCCTGTCCCATGTCCTGGAGGAAAATTTCTTCCTCTTTTTTACTCTGTGATTTTTTTTTCCCCTCTCAATTTACTATCATGTATTAATTCTCTCAAAGCCTAATACTCAACCACATAGTCTCTTACCCTCTATATTTCCCTCATCCTTTTATTCTTGACATATCCTGACCATCTTTGTGGCAGCACCACTGCTTCTTCTCCTGCATGACCTTGATTCCTTACAGCCTTCAGCTTTCTATCACACTCTCCTGCCCACACCTTCTGCAGCTCCTTCTCTTCATATTTCATGTTCAGGTTCACTCCTATGTCCTTTTGACACCAGAGGCAGGAGTGCACAGCTGGCTTTGCATGCCCTTCACACCAGGTTCTCTTGGGAGTCTCATGGAGGGATTACTTGCCTCGTGCTGTATTGGGCAGCCACCTCTCCTCAAAGCAGTCCCACCACGGTGACAGAAGCCTGCACATGAATTTCACTCAGGTGGTGGCTCACAGAGGGCCCCGGGGACAGGATGGAGGGCAGTCACATTTACTCTGACTGCATTTACCTCATCGTTTCTTCAAGTGCAACACTCTTCATTTTAGTGTGCTGAACCTGACATTGCGGACGGACAGTGTTCATTAATGCTCCCAATATCAGCTAAAAATTGTGACATATGGTTTTGCCACAGTTTCACTTTTTATCTGATCAAAGCAGATGATGGAAGGAGCAGTCCGCACAGTCCGCAGGTGGTTTAGAGATTCAAAGACACAAAGCCAAAGTCTGTATGAAAAATGTGAGCACAATTGCTCAAGTGGTTATTTTATTCATATATACGACCACCTCAATTGCACCTGCACAGCAGGTGCAAATTCACATGTACAGGATAAGAAAATATGACTCTAACAACCAAAAAACCACTAGCTACCTGGCGTGTCCTGCTCATTATGTACTGCATTAATGAAGGGAATCTTCCTTTTACACAAATTGCCTTTGGTTGAAGCAACTTTCTCCATTCTGCCTTCATTCTATCTACTTAACCTCTTCTGCAAGAAAATCCTATCAAATTTTGCCAAAAGAATATTTCTGAATTACAGCTCCATTAACAGCCTATATTTCCAATCAGTAATGTACAGGTGTTCTAGTGCCTGGCTTGGGGGATTTACAATCCTAGGAATTATACGAGAAAAGTCTAAAGCACATGGTAACAGTAAGGATCTCTGACTGTAGTGCATTTAAATCAAACAATATCCTTATTAGCATCCAGGAAACAGAGCCATCCTATAATGTTAAACAATGCACCATACTGAATGGAAAGTTATTATGTCCCAGATGCAAATAGTTTCTTTCACTTATTTTTTTAGCTCAGTGTGCAGTTAAGCATACCAGGGTAAATGAGAGAAAGACTAAAAATGCATGCAAATAACCACACATGTCAAATTATACCAAGATCCTCCAGATTATACCAAATCCCTTAGCTCCATAATGCTCAGTAGCATTAATTATTCCATAAATCTGTGTTGAAGTGTATCTAAATCCCAGTTTAATGTATTTAGCCTTATATTTCTATCATTCTGGAGTGTATTATAAAGTCATTAGCAGCCCAATATAAATAAAGAAATTCTGGGCATGGAAGTGGTGATGCTGGAGATGTGAGTTGAGATGGAGTAGTTAATTGTTTTCCTTGTTTATTTTCCTCTTCTTCATTAAATCAATATCTGTTCAAGGTGGCAGGAGGAATTTGTACAGTATTTGAGTCAACACAATGAATTTAACTCATAGGAGCTTGAATTCATTTCTTAGGCCTTCAGTGATATCTCCTTACAATATCAGTGGCCACAGAGCAAAAAATGGAACAGAACATGAAAACACTGCATAGCCCATAATTCACATTTCTGTAAGTGGAGGACTTTCCAATAAAATTCAGACACTTGAGAGGTATGGAAACTGCTGTGGCTCAATAAAGTTGATTGAGTGCCCTCACCCCCTTCATATAGTATTGGCTGAGGATGGGGGTTGGGGTGAGGGGAGGAGGGGAGGAGAGATAAAGAGGAAATAAAAAACAAAACAAAGCAAAACAAACCATCCTAAAGATAAAAAAGATTTAACTGTTTAGTCTCCAGATTTAATCTTCTGAAAATTTCCAAAAGTCTGCAAATTTCATCATACTGCAAACAATTAGAGGCAGCACTAGATGCAGTGAATGACAAGTGTACTAAACCAAAATAGAGTGGTTGATTGATTTGGTATATGACTGAAGGCTTCTCTTTTCTGCAATCAATAACATAAACCTTTTCACTTTCTTGTCCCTCCTGCAGCTCCCTAATATTGCCTCTCTGCTGGGTGCTTCACTGTTCTGGGAAAAGTTGCCCAATATATTGTTCTGAGATTAGTTTTCTCGGGGACCTTGATTCTGCAAATAATTGCTACCAATCTTAGTGCCAGACAGAATGAAATTACCCTTCATAGAATTTAAGAAAACCATTTTGTTAAAATTATTTTCATGATCTGACTCTTAATTTTCCTTAACATAGCATTAGGAATGCTGCACTTTAAGATACAAAAATTTGCATAGCAGGACTTCTACGTTCCATGTTAAGGCATTAAGGTAGATAAGAAAAATGAGGGACAGATGCCTGAGCACAACTTCATAAGAAAATCATAAGAAACATCATAAGAAAATCTTCATTTGTGCCTAAATCTCTGCAGTGACTTGATAGTTGTCTCGCCACAATGGCTATTTGTTCATCTGATAGCAGAGCAAGGTAATTGTGGATGGCAGAGAGGAAATGAAAGGGGATCTTCTGGAGAATGCAGCCTGTTGAAAGACAGAATGAACATCAGCAGGCAAATTAAAACAAAGGCATGTGTGGGGCAAGAAGAGATTATGGGAGAAGGTCCTGTGATGCCTGAGCTGCCTAGAAATGCCTTCTCTTGAATAATCACCACAGTGGAGAAAAAAGGTGAAAAAAAGACACATTTTGAGAAGACAAGTGGTATCACGGTAAGTGTTGGAAAAAGGGGATTTGGTATGTGATTTTCAGGGATGCAAAATCATTCTGTTTGAACTGTGTGTCTTCACATGCATAAGTTACAGCTGAGAATTTGATTTTTGTTTTGTGTTGGGGTTAAGGAAGGAAATCAGCTATGTCGTCATCAACAAGTCTTTCTATCTGAAAAAAAACCAAACTAACTTTCAATCTGTCAATCTGTATGGGAGGAAAAATACTCTATCTTTTAACAGCATTATCTTTTTCTGCTTAGTTATTCCAATGCTTAGCTGCAGGGAAAACTAAAAGAATTGCGCTGGGTTTGGCTGGGATGCAGCTAGTTTCCTTCACAGTGGCTGGCATGGGGCTGTGTTTTGGATTTGTGCTGGACACAGGGTTGATGATACAGAGATGTTTTTGTTATTGCTCAGCAGGGCTTACACAGATCCAGGGCCTTTTCTGCTGTTTTTCTTGCATGCTGGTGAGGAAGTTGGGAGTGCATGGGAGGCTGGGAGGAGACACAGCTGGGACAGGTGATCCAAATGGACCAAAGGGATTCCCAGACCATGTGATGTCATGCTCAGGACATGAAGGAAGGGGGAAGAGAAAGGGGGGAATGTTTTCGGCTGAAAGGTAGTCATGGTACTTGTCCATCCAAGTAAGCACTGCACATGAAGGGGCTCTGCTCTCCTGGAGATGGCTGAACACCTGCCTGCCTGTGGGGAGCAGTGAATGAATTCCTTGCTTTGCTTTGCTTATGTGCATGGATTTTGCTTTCCCTATTATTCCTTGTCTCTATATCAGCCCATGTGTTTTCTAGCTTTTACCCTTCCCATTCTCTCCCCGATCCTGCTGGTGGGGAAGTGAGTAAGAGGCTGACTAGGGCTTGGTGTTGGCTGGGGTTAAACCATGAGAGAAACCCAAACAAGTTGTTTTCAAATCCCAGCTTTCAATGTGAGGTAGAAGAAACAATGTTGTGACTTTGGTCAAGTTGAAATGTTAAGCTGCTGTCAGGTGAAGTTGTAAAATGTAGTGTTCCCATTTACCTCTCAACTTCAGAGAAAGAAGCATGCTGTGACATAGTGAACATTTTGATCTCTGAGAACTTTCTTCAAATTTCAGAAAATAACTATGACCTCTTTGGATCTTTAAACTACAGTCTGGATAAAATGAAATGAACATGGAGTTGAATTTAATTTCTGATCTTTGTCCAGCCAATCTCAACATTTTAACCTTATCTCTGTAGTTGAGACATCTGAAGAAAAGTGTCTAGGGAAAGCTCCCAGGTGGTGACTCTGTGCTGGCACTTTGTGTGCCCTTTCAGTCATTTAGGTCTCACAGCTCAGCTTATAGCAGAATTTTATCTAGACTAGAGCTTCAATGCAGTTTTCTACATTTGCTTCCTCTGTTTCCTTCATCAGAAAGCGCGGCATGTATTTTGTATGAAGTCACCTTTGCACTGTCTGTGTTGCTCTGCAAAAAATAAAAATCATCATTAAACTGAGTTTCTAATTTCCACATCTATTTCTCTGGTCATTCCTCAGTACATTGCTTTTTTAGTACACACTTCCCCAGTAGTAAGTGGTGGAGAAAATTATTTGTAGATTGTTGAACACATATTTCCTTCCCTGATTGCTTTCCTGACTTTTCTGGCCATAACTAATCAACAATACTACTGATCTGAGAGATGCCAAAAATAGTTTGGATACTTGGCTTTTGACAAAGGAACTTCTTTGTCTGGGTGGAGGGAGACTCCTTAGTGTGAAGCCAGTACAAAAACAAAAACAAAAACAAACCAGTTAATTCATCCCCTGTCTTTGCCGGGTAGCCTTTTGTTTGCTGTGAGCTCAAATGTGTTTCAAAACAGCACTCACTTAGACCGGTCTTCTGCCAGCACTGTTTTTCCTTCCAACACTGAGCTCCTCTTGTCATCCTGCTGCTGCAACCCCTCTTTTGACTTTGCCTGTCTTCCTCTCAGTGTCTTCTGCGAGAACACATGAGCTAAGCCTGCATTTGTATTTATAGCTTGCATGTAATTGAAAGTTTTGGATGTTTGCAATGAGAAACTGAAAATTAAACAGCTGTGTCTTGACAGCTTTGGAAGTGCTGCTCATTGAACTCCCTGAGCAATTCAGAAAACATCTCAGCTGAAGAACAAAACATGGCTTATGTGGCTGTGTTACAGCAGTTGGAAGAAAGCACTACTGCTATGAAGGCTTTATATTACTTTGCATAACTGGCATCACAACCTTTGTTTAATATTCAAGCAAGATTATACAGATAAAGAAGGAAGGCAAGAGGGAGGAAAACTTAAGCAAGCTATGGTTAAGACAGTCTAAAGGTCAAAATTGTAATATTAAATAAATCTTACATGCTTTTATAAACCTTAATTTATTGTCTACGTGCAACTGACATTTAAGCTTTGGGTTTAATACCAAGTACTTCAAAGTATTCTTGTAGAAGAATAGTCGATAACCCTCTTACACAGTATAATTGGAATTCTGCATGTTAGAACATTTGGTTTCTGAAAGATTTTTGTAAATGTTAATAGCTGTCTTTTAAAATGGTGTAAGTGTGAAATGCTATGAAAAGCAAAGGTTTAAATGTCACCGTGTCTATAATTTTCATATTGTAAAAACTAAATAAGCTTTTACAATATGAAAAACCTAAAAGGCCTGCTGCAAGTTTGAAGATATAAGCTAGCTCATTATTAGTTTTTTGAAACTGATATGACAGACACATTTTTTAAAACTGTGCATTTTTGTCCAAAATGTAAAGTTGAACATTTAATTGTCTGAAAGTGTTACTACTGCCAAGTCTTCCTACTGAAAATCCATCATCTGAGTCTGGCAATAAAAGGACTTAGCTGGAAAGCCTCCTAGAGTGTTGCCAGAAGTATTCTCTTCATATGGACCCACTGGCACTCAGACTGAAAACTACTCATATCTGTCTTGGTTGAGTATTATGATTTGTACCTACTCACAGGGTGCTCTGGTACCTCAACAGGATGGGAGTGGAAAACACAGATATTTACAGGTAAAGTGTGCAAGCTTTTGCATTCCCTTGGGTGAACTCATTGTGCCATGGATTTTGGAGAACAAAACTTGAAAAAAAAATTTTTTTCCATAGCCTAACCCTCTGCATTCTTTGTTAATAAAGTCAATAGTGCAGCAATGAAAATGCCACAAAAAACAAGAAACAACTATTTATGACTTATTTATCCTGTCACATTTCAGTATATTTTAACAATAAAGAGGTGGCTTAAGACAGTCACAGTCTCAGCGCTCTTTTTGACTGTAACCAAAGGTATCAATTTATCTTCCAGCCTGCCTAAATCAAAAGGACAAAAATATTAAGGAAAGAAAAAACCCAACACATTATAAAGAGCAGATAACATAAACATAAATTACAAGAACACCTTGTCCTCTCATGTGAGTTTTAGGAAGCCAACACAATCTTTTCCGAATGTTCCGTAACAATAAGGGTTTACTCTAAGCAAAGAGGATAAGATAATCTTTGTGAGTTAAAAAAAAGAACTCCTTCAAGTCATTGCAAAGTATGGGAATCCCTAAGCTGATTTCTTTAAGTAAACTTATTTACAAGGTTTTTATGAAAAGAATGCATGAAAAGTTTCCATTATTTTGGCACTCACATACAAGAATAAAACATAAAAGGGACAGAGAGCACATCCTACAGCAAACAGCTACAGTATAGGGGATGGGAGCATTTATCAGGAGAGACTCACAACTGGTAGTTAGCAGATTTATCACAGCAGAAAAACCTCTGTAACTTGAGTTGCTGAAGGTTTTTAAGTACCTCCAGATTAGAAAAGGTATGTGATGTGTTCTAATGGCTTTTATCATACTGTGTGGATCTCAGGTCTGAAAATTCTGGGAATGGAGGGGGAGGCAGGGAGAAATCTGGGAATGGGTGGCAGAAAAAGCAGAGAGCATGTCAACCTTCACATAGATAATGTCACCATGAAAGGCTGGACAAAAAAAGAAGGTTCTACAAGACTGAAATTAGTATAACACCATAAGGTCTGTTAAAAGTATAGGTTTTCTGATATTATTTTTCATGGTTTCTTATTAGAGACTGCCATGTTGCTTCTATGGAACACAAGAGTATGGATCTATTTTTGTACTCTTCTTATTGTCCTAAAAATTGGCAAGAAATAATACAAGGAAAACAGGTTATAATTTTGCAAGATATCTTGCATCCAGCTGCCCTAGAAAATTGAAACTCTGTCAAACAGAAACTAAAGCATGGTTATATTAATTTAGAGTTTATAAAAGATACTGAATGGACAATAAGCAAAAATCTGAGAGTTTTATTTTTCCAAAGAATATTTAGGGCACCATAACTCTCAGCTATTACCTTTATATATATACATATTATTGTTAAAAGGAATTTATTATATACTCATTTATAATATGCAGGTTTTTAATTCTATCCTCTACTCATATTATCATTCTAGAAATTTACAGCACTTGAAAATATGTTACATATCCTGAAAACCAAGCCAGTGACGTTGTATAATGGCCCATTTTCTTCTGTAAGAAAATATTTTTTAAAAGCTATAGGTGCAACATAAAAGACAGCTGCTAGCACCAAATTTCTTATTTACAATAACAATCATATGCAGAATCCAGAAGGTTAATATGAACATGCAGTAAATGTTAGCTAAAGTATATTATGTTAGAAAAGGACATTTGTTCATTTCACATCCTGAATGATGCATGACTTTATAATGCCATTTCTCAGTCTTTTCATTTTCCTCTTTTTTTTGTCCAACTTCCATCTTTTCAGTCAAAGGAAATCATCAAGTGACCTTGAAATCTGCACTGGTATTTTCCTGGCAGAGAAAGAAGCTCACTTTTCTCATTTGCAAAAATGAATAACAATTTGATCATTCTTAAAACTTCTAAAAGGTTAATTATGCTCTCTCCATGAGCACTGAATAAAAACCTGCTTTATCTCTGCCCAAATGAAACCCACAGGGCTCTCATTCTCTCTAACTCTGCCTGGAGACGAAATCCTGCAAGCTGTCAATTAACTCCTATCAGCTCATAGATCTGTGTGAGCTGCAGATGATTTTTTCATCCAAAAACTATGACAGCTCTCATTTGCCAGAGCTGGGTGACTTTAAAAAATTCACAGCAGGAAAGTGTTATCTGGCTTTGGGCTCGCTGGAGAGAAAAAGAAAGAGTGAGAAAATGAGAGGCAGAAAGGTCCTGGGTTATGGAGAGTTCATTTCTAGCTCCAAGATTTCCGTCTGGTTGCAAAGCCCCACTTGAACTTGAATTGCATGTTATAAACAATAATAGAAACTGAACATGGACATGTACCACAGAGATGTCTCCTTGAATGTTTCTGTTTGGTTTTTGGTCTGTTTTGGTTTGGGTTTTTTTTTTTTTTTGTATTGCTGTAAAATAACAGTCAGCCACAGAGGAGATGATATGGGCAAAGTACAGAATTAGTAGAACAGGCACCCCAATGTGAAGTATTTAGCCTGCTGATATTATTTCCTGGTAGAAAAATGGCTTTTTAATTTGGAAGTCAGAATAGTAATCTGAAAAGGAAAGAGTGAGAGAACATAAGAGTACTGTGTCATTTGCTGTGCAAGGTGGATGTTGCTTCCAAATGAATAGAAAAAGAAAAAAAATTGCACTGAGCATTTGGTGATCACTATAGTTCTGCCCACTTGCTTTATTTTTGCATTGTAGGGTAAATTCTTGAAGAGTCAATAACTTGCAACAAAGCCATAGGAACAGGGGCTGATGGCTCTGTTTGTGTTAGAAACTGGAGTTAAAGTAATTAATTTTAGGTCTATTATAAAGTGATAGTGTTACAACTAGCACATGCATGGGACTTGTGGAAATCTGGGGTTTGCTCCTGGCCCTGCTTTGACCTGTGGAAGGCTGTTCATTTTCCCACTACAGACAAAAATCCAGCTCAGGTGTACCTCAGCATCCACTGCTAGAGACACTTGGATCATTCATGAGCAAATGGAAATAACAAATTTTTACTGGAAAGAAAAATGATTGATCCATCTCTTTCATTCTCAATTTCTGTAAATTGAAATGGAAGCTCTTAGGGACAGACACATTGAGACCTTCTCTTGGAATTTTTTGTTCTAAAAACTAAGAGAAAATAGGAGTAAATTCATTACTCTTTATTTGTGAAAAAAATTTGTGAGCTAATTTAAAAAATAAAATTATTCCTGACATAGATCCACATTTATAAGATCTTCCTTTTCTGTTTCTGTCTTTTTCAAATTTTCCTGAAGTGATGAAGCTGCCACCAGGTAAATTGTTCTCAAGATTAGTTAGTTGACTGATCTCAGCACAGAGGAGGATGCATTATCTGCCAGAAGTATCCGAGCTGTAATAAACTTTTACTTTGAATGCACTAGGAGAGTCCCACTGTTGTTAAATACACCAGGATTTCATGCGAGTTCTAATAGCATTAATAAATGAGGGATTCCTAGACAGTCTACAAGCCTAAAATCAGCCTCAATCCATTTACAGATGGGGAATCAATAGTAAAATAAAGTGAGCTAAAGGATAACTGTATTGAGAATAACTTTTGAAAGAACAAATGTTCCCACAGAGCTGTCTGCTAATGTGGTACCTGATTTTGGGGACAGTATGGGATTCCTTTTCAGCCTTGCAGTTTATCTTAAAAAATTATTAGTGTAAGTACTCTGATGGTTTTGGCTGTAATATAATCGGCAATGTGGAATGAAACCATGGATCTTTTATTTTTGACAAATTTCTGAAACAGACTTCAATGTGATGTATTAAAACACCTCCATGAGGCTTTATCTTCTTCTCGTGAAGCAGCAATACAAACCGTCATGGAATATATGTTGTTTTTAGGGCAATATTCTTCCCCTTCTTTGAAAAGAACTAATGAAGGCTGCAAATTCACAATGATTTAATTACATTTTAAATGCACCAAGAAGCTGTAATGAAAAGATTTAACCATGTTAATTATGCTATCAATATTACCTAATGCAGAGAGAAAAGGAAAACCTACTAGGCAGTAAGTAACTTAAATGGCTGAAATAATGTGAAATATTCAAGCACTATCTGATTTCATTTTCAGGTTCTAAAAAGTAACCATAAAAATTTTCACCTCAAGATTCCCTATAGCAACACATATTTTAAATTTTCAGGAAAAGTCCTGGACAACAGAGCTGAGAGCACAGTATCACTTAACAATGTTACAGTGGTAGCATAAATATGAGAAATTGGAATCCAATGTGTAAAACCTCTGAACACCTAGTAAACTATTACATATTTTTATTTTTTGACTTGATAGTCTGTGTATGAAGCAATACCTATTCCTGCTTTTTTGTCTGTTACTTTCCTGAAGGTTTCATCTTCCCTTCCTTTCTGATAATTTCTACCCTATTTTCTCCACTTGCAATGTGCATGTGCCTGGCTACTTTCTTTGAGGTAAGCATAGCTAGTTTCTACCTAAATTAGTCAAAATTCAGAGAGATCAGGTTTTTGTTTTTTTTTTTTAAGTTAATCAACCAGAAAAGTGACAGGAAAAAAATAGATTAATATAGGAAAAACATCAAATACTTCAATGAGATAGGTGTTTGAAAGTCTCATCTGCCAGAAGTACATGGCTCATCACGGTGGTATATGCAGCTTGTTCATTAATGGTGGGATTTTGGGATCCATCAAGTAAACAAAATCAAAGGTTGCATGATCAGAGCAGTTCAGACAACTGAAATAGGTGACTTCAATCAGTCTGGGAGCACATGGGCTGGCCGAGTCTCCAAACAGCTCGTGGGAGATTCCACAGGACACTTCATGCCGCGGGTTAAGCCGTGGCCTCCAAAAGAAGGCCCGACCTTTGCCTGATTTTTTAAATGTCAAAAGGAAAGAATGCGTACAGGGAACAAGGAAGATGTTTTTGCGTGGCAACTAATACTCCTTGCTGTGTAATAGATCTAAAAATTCTCCCCATTACAGATGAACCAGCGTCACTCTGGAGCTCTCAGTGTGCAGTGTGTGTGCAGAAAGACAACAGCCCAAACGTGGGAATGGCAGCTCCTCTTCCCTTGTCACCAGTGTGCCTCATTCCTCCATTTAGTCACTGGACTTGCAGGTAGGTTCAGCTGTTATTTCCAGGCACTCATAGGACATTTCTTTAATATTAAATGTAGTTGGAGCTTTTAGGGAAAAGAAAATTTGAAAAGCTCCTGGGAGCCAAAAGTAGTGTCAGCCTACTGCATGCCTTGTACTATGGAATTAGCACTTTCATGTGCTTTTATCTTGAAAGGTGGGGTAGAATTTGGAAACAAGGACTTATATTCAATGTTTACTGCAACAGGAGATGCAGTACATCTGCAAAGTCCTGGACTTATATGTGCCTGCCAGGTGCAAACGTGGACTTGCGAGGTTTCAGAGGTTTCCTATTATTTGCCAGTTCAGTGTTTTATATGCCAGTGCAAAACCACCTTTTATGCAGAGCTCAAAAATACTGGTTTATATTCAATTTTTTATTTTGAATTTGAATACCATATTTTTAAAATGCAAAGTAGGAACATATGTACCCCTAGAACATTTCTGCAAGTGCTCATAAACAGAACTAGTAAGTACACTGAGCTCTTCTGCCAATGACAAACTGGTTTTCCTAATTTTCTATTTTTCTTGTTCTTGTGAGTTTTTTGTTGCCTAAAGGCATTTTGAATTCCAGAGAATGTTTTATCCAGATAATGATTTATGTAGTATTCTGTGTTTCTAATAAATTGCTAGATTTGTGGAATATATTAAGGACGTAATCATGTTGGTATTACATTTCTATCCAGTTTCCACTATAATCAGGAAAAAATTCCCTTTGATTTCAAGGACAGTTCTATCAGACCAGGAGCACTTAATTTTTTTTAAGCAATGCTAAGTGCTGCTGTTCGCTGACATTGTTTCCCAAACACCAATGATTGTTCATTGACCCACATGTGAACTTGGTTTTTTTCTGCCTCTGTTTATAGACACCCTTTCTCTGTTGTGCTTATCTACCCTACTCAGAGACCTATTTGACTTGCTGGGATGTTGTGATGGACCAAATCAGAAAGCCTGTGAAAATTGTTTATAGCTGAGTATGTCAAAATCAGTATTTAAAAAGGCACAAAATTAACATTCACTTAGATCAGGGACCTGTACTCTACATTCTTGCCATTGCTCAACTGTTGGAAAGAAGTGTGGTACTTGAAAAAGAAAAAAAAGGAGCCCATGTAATACCTAGACATGGGAATGGATGCCATTCCCTGCAGCCCAGTACTTCAGCGTGGCAAGGCAATGCTCTATGTTTCAGGAACTTCACAGTCTTTTCCGAAACCTGTCCATAATTGTGTGCAACATTCATTCTTGCAGGACACAGAGACTCTTCTGCCTAGCAAACAAATCCCTTTTTTTTTTCTTCTTTCTTTTGCTTATTTTTGGTTTTCCTTTCCCCCAACGTGACAAGCCTGTGAAAGCTGGAAAGGAAACAGAAACAAAATAGAAAGAGAGGCATTCCTCCCTATCTGCAGTCTGCTTCAGATGTAATGATTATGATTATAATCAACAATGACTTTTCACAGTACAGTATTTTTGACCACAATTGGGTTCTACATGAACTTGCTCTTATACACATAAACACTGTTAATGTACCACAGGAAAGCTGTGTGATGCTTCAGACTTTCCATGCCAGATGTTTTTGCAACACTGTCCCAACACTAAAAAAAGTTAGGTATACAATGATACTAAAGACCTTTCTGCTTCAGAAGAGCTATTTTGACAGTGTAAATGAGCACATATCTTTTTCTCTCTATTATTCATTTAATGAATAGTCAGAATAACTAGGGACAAATAATGCTCTCAGGAAATACATCAGTTCAGAAACTAAAGAAACATTGCCATTTATTTTGTTCACATTGTAACTATTTTTAAATTATCTCTGAGCTTTCTAACTACATGAAAACTTCGGAAAAGTCAGAACTCACTATCAGATAAGTACTTTTCAGTCCAAACTCAGCACAAAAGGTACATTTTATCAGGAATGAGATAACAGACAAAAAATAAAGTACATGCTCCCTAGTGACAGATGATATGATATCGCCTTTGAGATCTGTCCTGTTTTTAGAATACTGTAACACTGATTATCATTGTGGTCAAAGCTCAACAGTTGTCTTGAATTTTTGGAGGGTTATCTTCAATTATGAGTGTTTTCCTGTGACACAAGGGACATAGAAACAGCTTCTGGGTGGGGAAGCATCTAAAGCCTTCATTACTGCCTGTAGGGCAGTGTAAATCAAATCAGTGAAGAGTTTCATGGCAAATGCATGGATGAATATTTTGGATTTCTTTTTTTCCCTATGAATCTTTAGACCAGATCAGTGCACATCTGCTCCTGTGTACTCACCAAAACTATTGAGGAAAAGATCTGGTGGCTGTGCACTATGCTTGTTCTATGAAATTACCACACTTTTCCAAATATAAATATATATTTTGGGCAGATATGTATTAAAGCATGTTGAGCAAACAATTGATGTGACACATTTGAGTAGTAAGCAGGAGAAAGGAGCAGAGTAGAGGTGAGCACTGAGATAATACACCCTCTTGAATTGGATCTGCCTTTACATCACTGCTCTTTTTGCAAGTATCAAATCACACCCATACTGGTAACTGATGTTTGTGACGGGCTTGAAAGCAAAAACACTGCAAAATGTAAAAATAAACCTGGTACTTTACATAAAAATCTGCACATATAGAAATTGCACACAGGTACATGACAGCTTGTGAACTTCATAGGTTTCTGTTCCACACTCACTCCATTTTCTGTAGAACTGGTATTTATAACTTCAAATATCAAGCAAAAAGATTTCAAGAAAATATTTGAGGGATAAATGTCTAAAATAATTGGAACAATCTTAGTCCTAAAGTACACCAGACTGAACTATTTTCAACTTAAATGTCAGTAGATTCTTTTGCAGATGTGTTCAATGCCTGATCATTGGTTGCCTCTGTATTAGCTTACTGATAACAGCAGATTAATATCTGACTGGTCTGGCCTGACTTGGTGCTCAGTTGATTGTACCTATTGCCTGCTTCTTCCATCTTTTTGAGATGATTTCAGGCAGATCTGCTGCCTGAAAAATACAGGCTCATACCACTGTCCAGACTGTGGGGATAGGGGCAACTTAGAAAGCCACAGTAATCTATCTTTGTGCTCAGTAGAGTCTGCTGCAGGGAGAACACTCACAGTTTCACACTACAACCATTAAAGCTCTAGTGGATGGTCCTTCTCTTTTCTGTACAGCACAAAGGATTTGAATACCACAGGAGCTGCCTCTCCCTAGCCTCTCATGCACTCTAGTTTAGGATTCTACAGTTTCTCTCACTGACCACAGAGAGTATCTTTCCCCTCTGCTGAGAAGTGCATAGAAGATTTTACTGCACAACATCCCCCTTGCCCATCAGATAAATATTAATACACTTGTAGGCAGTCACTGCATGACATACAAGGTTTGACATTATACAGAGCTATCTGGAAGGGCTTTTTAGCCAGAAAAGAAATGTTATAATGGATTTCCATAGCAACTTTCTTGCACAAAGGCTATTCCATGTGTGAAAGTATTGTCTTTAAAGAATAGGGAGGCTTACATTGTATTTAGACTAGGACAAAGATAAATGCACGAGAAAGGCAGCATGGCCTCTTGGAAATTGTTTCTGTGTAGGCAAGAGGAGAACGTCACGCAGTGTTGTGCAACTGGACATGGGCTGTGTTTTGTGCTGTGCAGAAAATTGATTGCAGTCTTCTGAGTACATTTACATTAACATTTGCTGGCACAACCATTAATCTGACTGTACTGACTATTGTGCAACATCTACCTCTTCAACATCTGTGAACAACACATATCATTAAATTACTGTGCTGTAAGAAACACTGTTAAAAGCAAATTTTAATGGTTATTTCTTAGCAGCTCTGAGGGAGTGCTGGCAATCATATTGCTTCTTCACGGGAGCTAGATGGCTTGAATCACTCAGAGAGGCTATGCAGCAGTGGAAGATAGGTTACTGAATTTAAATCCAGTACAATCATTAGAATTCCTGAAAATGTCTACAAGTCATTGCACACAGGTATTTTCAGATTACCCCTTGAATACAGGATGATTTGCAATGAAAAAAAAAAAGAGATGGATATGAAAAGACTGCTAGGCAGCCTTTCTCTGTTATAATAATAGACCCAATTCTTGAGTTGCTAACTACTTTTTGCTGCTATTTAGCAGTTACAACTTCAAGAGAAATAAACAGCACATACTAAGAAAAGCAAACCATTGTTGCATTCATGACCTTATACCAAACATCCTTCATACTGAGCTCGACTGACTGGCATGCAGATTTGTTTCATAAACAAAAAGTAGTGTTTTCTCTCTAAACAATTCATTGTGAGCAATTTGTCATTGCAAACAGCTTCTGGCAGTTGACCAACTCCTTTCAGATAATCCTTCTTTAAACCAACTGGCCATTAAAATCTTGCCTCCCAACAATGGCACCAATTAGTTCCTAATGAATAATTTGTCTGGATTACTGTATTTGCTGGATGAGATGGAATGAAGCTTGCATGTCATAAGCAAAATTGTTAACACTAATTTATCATTTAATTGCCTTTCTCCTCATCTAAATAATCCTGGGTCATTTTGAACTCTCTTTTTCATGGACAGCAACTGAACCCATAGCATTTATAAGGCCAGAGGAATGAGTTTGACGAGAGCTATTGATTAGGTCCTACATACACATACTTCAAGATTTAGGTCATTATTTTCCTTTTATTGTGTGGAAAAAACATAGTCCACAAAAATATAAGTTCACAGAAGCAGTAAATAATTAGGATTTAAATTCAGAAAAAAAATATGGAAAGAACATGCAAGCATCACAATAAATGTAATGTAATTAATGTTTGAAAATAGGTAAATAGACATTATGAGTCTACTAAGTTCATATTTCTGGAACGTTGAACTACTAATTACATCTTGGAACAGAAGAATATGAATATTCACATTTACACTACATTCTTAAAAATCTTAAAATATGCCTTATATTTCTTTCTTTTACACTTTTTTCCTCTCAATCAGCAGATTTTTATTTTTCTTTTAATGGCTGTTGGTGCGTTGAGTGAAATCAACTTATATTAGCTGTATGTGTTAACAATCTCTGAAAAAAGACTTAAAAAGAAGGAGTTGGATTGAAAAGTAGAACAACTGAAATTCAATTCATATTGTCATGGTGATCAATTTTTGTTCAGCTTCCTGTGTTCTCTGTGGGCTGAAAGAAGCCGCATCTGCAAGGTGCGACTCCATTTTCTCATCTGAAAAATGAAGACACTAATCTTTCTGATCTCCCAGGTGATGTCTGATGCTAACCTCATTGGTTTCTATGAAAGCCATAGGTAATTTGGAGATGAGAGCAACAGAAAGGTCTATAAATAAGATAAAATAAAATTTGTGAAGGAAGCATTGATTTTAGTCAGGACTGATAATATTTCTTGTCAATACTGACATATTAGTTTCATTTTCCATTATTGCTAGATATTTTAGTTAAGCTAAAAAAGTATAGCCTCTCAAACAGAGTTTGAGAGGTCTTATTCATTGGACTATAACCAAGTTCCAGTGGCTATGTAACTCCAGGGTAAGTTACAAAGTGTTATATAAATATACACAGGAGGTGTCTTTTTCTGTTTTAGCTTTCTAGACTACAGAATCAAGAACACAAAACTCACAACTAGTATATGATGTGAACCAGAGAAATATTTTCCCTTGTAGAGAAACATTCACCTCTCATTGGTTGTCCATTCCCTTGTCTGTGCTCTATGACACTACAGCTTTGTTTGCATACCTTTAAAGAAACAAAAATTGCATGAAAGGTATATTGCCTGAGATACTTAAGGCTGCAGTAATTTTCAGACTACTCTTGCATTGTAAGTTAACAAGTTAACAAGAGTTTGGAAGGCTAAAGGGCTGGAGATGAGGTCGAGCCCAATGTTAACACGGTGTTTCTTTGTACTTCTGGTGTCATCATTTGTTAATAATTACTATGGAACGGATCAAATTACCTGAAAAGAATTGGATTCTCACTGCCAAATACTACAGCAGTGACAGCCAAAAAAAAAAAAATTAGACAGTATGGAAACAGGAAATGTTAGTTTAACAATTTCTCTTTCATATTACGAGGTTGATTCTTGATACATTAGTGCACCTGAACCACAGGGACTACATTGTACCACAGGGACTATATTTTTATCCATGTCCATAATCCTTTCTAGCAAGGTCCACAAGGTATCTGTAATAGAACAGTCGCTCAAAAAAGATCCAGAGAGAAACACTGTGTTGAACTGCAAGATAGCCTTAACACACTTCCAACAAGTGCTAATTCTAGGACCAAATGGCAACCAAAAATCTGCTGGAACTGGCAGCAGGGCTCACCAGGAAGCCAGTTGGCATAGTTAAAACCACGGTAACCACAGTCTCATTGCTAGGTCCTGAGGAAAACAGAGTTACAACTTCTTGGATTGAGGGGCACTAATGTAGCTTCATGCGTAAGTAGTCTTAAAATCTTTTTCACTAAAGCCAGCAAAATCTACAGTGTGAAAAGCCAGTTGAGAGTATTTGATCCCAAAGGAATTGCACAAGATTCTCACCAGAATAAATATGTGCAAAGAAACATAGGCATGATGCATTTTTTCTACTTTTCAATTTTCTTATATATTCCTGAAATTAAAGACCTTGTGATTAAATAGACATAATGTCTGTGGATATGGATGCTTAAATGCATATATATTATATGATTGTATGTGTACATATATATATATGTCCATAAGCACATGTATACCCTTACACATATACATAATTTATGCTTAACTACATATTTGGCTTCTTTCTGTTATCCAGATACCAATCCTGTATGCAACAAGACTCCCAGAAGCACACTGCAAGAATAATTCTCTAAGAAAAAATATCCAGGAGGCATATCCAGGACTAATTTCTTTCCTGTTTTCCTCAGAGTAGGATTTCTATGATTTTGTAAATCATGTCTTATTTACCTATGTTTTTAACGTTTATTCAAGGATAAAAAGTATGCACTTTTATTCATATTTATGCAACGTCATTGAAGGTGATGGTTTACTTAAATGTTAAGGACACTTGAAAGCTTTTTATGAGCCCAATCCCTTTTAAAATAGAATGCGCTTATAATTGCAACTTTTATATCCAAATACAGTTAACTGACAATTCAGAAGCAATTAGTAATAAAAGCTGATTATCATATGGTTTGCATCATGTCTCTGTGTGTTTTAAATCTCCTACTTCCTTCAGTACAATCAGTCTCTGGGGCTAATCTCTCCCACGTGAGTAATGCTATAAAATTGCCTTCACTACAGACCAAAAGAGAAATTGTTTAAGTAAAGGTAGAGACTGTATAAATCATAAACCACTCTCTCAGATAAAGGCCATTAGGTAGGTCTGTGTACAAATTTGACACTTTGTTTCCTTGCCTTTGACAGCAGTTTAGAAAGCCTTAAATATACAAGATCTGACTAAAGCTTTCAAAAATTCATCATGGAATATTTGTTAACCTTGTTCTCCATGATAGCTGTAGAACAAAGATAATACTCTTCAAATGGAGATAAATTACAGTCTTTCAAAAGATTATCACCAGTCTTAATCGAGTTTGCTCCTACAGCTGAACGGTCAGTGACCTTGTTACTCGCACAATAAACATACCTGCTGTTTTACGCTCGCAGGGAGCAGGTTTGCTCCAACCAGGCAGCTGAGAACAGCTCCACGGGTTTGTTATGGCACTAACTTCTGCAGACAACTCAGCAAATCCAGCTGGTTGAAGAGCAATCTTTGAATTACTTAAATACCAGGATTCATGAGACAGGTAAATTTCTAATGGAGCTTGTGTACACAGATCAGCTGCTCTACAGACATGCTGAGCACTCAGCAGATGTAAATCAGCATGGCCCTGGAGATTTCCAGGACATCATACCCACCTACTCCCACTTCAGCTGAGAGTCTGCCCAGCTGAAGCTGGCTGCCCTTTCCTTCAGCAACAAAGGAGCTTGGAACAGATAGTGACGGACTCTTAACATGCAGCTATGTGCCTTTTCAACGACCTCTTTTTGGTTTTGTTTTATCTCAGCTAAGAGTACTCATACACCTCCCAATTGACATAAACATTTCAGCACCCATTTTTCATATTATAACACATTGGCTTGACAGGAACTGCACTGCAGGGAGTTGGCACTCAAGCCAGTTATGCCCTGGCTCTCTTTCTTTGCAGAGATGTAGGAGATGGTGGAGATTAGATTTTCATTATCTCCTAATGGCATTAAATCCTGTACTGTAGGAGTCTGGAACTGTCCATACCAGCCCACACTCAGCAGAATCGAATTAAACATCACAGGTTTAATATGCAGTTTTTGCAGAGAGAGCACTTTTTTTTTCCCCCTATTAGCAACATGACCTTTATTGGAATCAGCACCTCTTGATGTTTCACAATGGCACAGCATGGTAAAGGATGAAGCTGGGGTGAAGGAACAGCTCTGTCTTCTCTGAAGCAGCCTGTGCACTAGTGAGCACAGCTGTCTGAGCACAGTTCAGTCAGTCCTGACATGAAAGTTAAGCCAAGGCCACTGTAAGATAAAGCATTTGGCATTACAGCCACTACATACACTGGAGCTATGAGACTCTCTGCTTTCTTCTCTTCTTTTTAGTTTAATAGCTATTTGGTTTACTCAGTATTTTTTTCCTGCTTTAGGGGGGAAAAAGGTCCATTGCAAACGCTGCTGAGTGCTTCTATGTCTCAGTGACAGTGGAGGTCACCCAGCACCACACAGAATCAAGGCCATTAGCAAAGACATCTTCAAGAACTGAATAAAAACTCCAAAATCCTGCTGCCCAAACAAAACAAAACAAAATTAAAAAATTAACATTTCTTAAAATTGCAGCCAGGGAGATAATAATATTTTGCTCTCACCCTAGAATTTCAAAAAGTATTTCAAGGACAATAAAAGTAATAATAAAAATAAAAATTGGCAGTTGCCACACAGCCTGATGATGAACCTTCATAAAAAACCAAAATCATATTTTTGCTGATTGATATTCCTCTGCCCTCTTTCATATCTGATTGGTCCTCGCATTCTCATGATTTCTTTTGCTTCTGTGATTATTAAACTGTCCCTACAACTTTTCCTTATAGACTTCTACGGCAGACTTTGTTTAAAAGAAATAAAAATTCTTTGAGGCCTTTCACTCATTTACTCACCCTACTGCTACATGAGTTGATTATCCCAGGAAATGGTTAATGGTGCTAAGTGTTTTTATACACTACAGCAAACCCCAGGATTTGACTGTTGCTTTTGTAAATGAGCTCATGTGATTTTATTTTTTTAGGGGAGAGGGAAGAGTCTGTTTTAATCATATGGCTATGAACTGAGCTTCATTTTCTAAGAAAACAGCACATGAGACTTCCTTCACAAAAACAACAGTAAAACCTTAGATCCACAGGGTGGGTTTTTTGTGGGTTTGACACAAAATTATTTTGCATAACCTCAGAATTATGCTTACAAGGCACAAATAAGACAAAGCTAAGCAGATTCCAGTATTTATCTTTTTTTAGCTATGCCTTTGGGTCAGCTAGGTTGTGCTTTATGAAGAGATGCTGTGAATATCTCTGCACCCTCCTTCCCTTGCTCGCTCTGTAAAACAGCCTAGGGCCCTTGGCAGGACTGCTGTATTTACAGAGGTCACCGTTACTTGACTTGTTTTGGTTTGTAATTACCAGCAAACCCCACCAAGCTCTCTGAGGATCAGACTGGACTGCAAGGCACCCATGCAGGCACAATAACTTCATGCCATCAAGGTATGAAAAGCCATGGCACAGTCACAGACCTCTTGTTCAGCTGCTTCCCTGAGCTCAGAGCCACATTCCCTGGGATAAAAATCACTCACCTGCAACACTCTGGCCCAGGAGCTGCAGTGGAGCCAAGTGGACCATCCATTTGCTGACCCTTTCAGTCCAGTGACAAATCTCTGATGTGCTACTTGAGGACCACGAAGCTGTCTTAACACAGGGCTTCTGAGGGCATCTTGGTTGTAGATTTTGGCTAGCATATTTAGCCTGGTGAGGGATGTCAACACTCACGTAAGTTTGTGCAAACAGGAACTTGCAGATCCTAGGCTTACAAACACAAATTCTGCAGGTATCTGGAGGCACATACACACTTCACTTATGCATCCAAATCAGATCTGCTGACCACTCCTTTAAATTTACTCACAAAGGTCTTGTGAAATTAGGACACTTAATTTTACAGAGTAAAAAAGCTGAGCATTTTAAATTTTCAGCTGAAACCCTTCGCTTTGAAGAGCGGCCCTCACATTAGCAAGGAGCTGCTAGAGAAGAAAGCTTTGGTTGTTTTGGAGAGATAACTCTGAGGACTTCATCAGAGTACATCCAGGGACTATGATAGCACACTATTTAATACTAGTGGATAAACTAGCTGAGGGAGACAAGAGAAATTGTGAAATCTTGTGTAGTGGTGAGGCTTTTATTGTGCTGCACATCTCCTGCTTGTGATACCTGAGTTTCTGCAGGTTTCCAAGCAGTACATTCTCTTAATCAGTAACCATTATAGTGCTATTTGTTTGCACTCCCATATAAGAAATTAAAATGGAGACTAGAATTGTCTTTGATCTCCTTTACTCTTTTCCTGCAATTTATTCTCCCATTGTTATTCTGTATGAAAGGCTTGCTACCTTGCTACAGCAAAGTATTTTGGGGCAGGTCATACACATGAAGGGTAGGACTCAGTGTTTTTCTGTCGCCTGTAATCCCAACAGAGCGGGTGATGGCCCAGCCTTCAAGTTCCTGCCACTTTCTGGACAAGAACTTCCATCACAAAATACAGGCTGAGCACTCTGATTGTTTTAAAGAGTCAGAAATACATTGTACATGTAAGTGTGCATGTTCTCTAAAAAAAGACGGAGCATGTGAATTTGATATTTGCAGTTGGGAAGTTACATAATTGTCAGGAGACAACAGCATGCAGCAAGACTGATCCCCTCTCAGTTATGGCAACTCACAACAGGTTAGACAAGCTACCACATGCAAGGTTTTTCTGCACAATTGCACATTTGGCCTTCCAAATTCTAGCCTGAAATGTCAGTGATAAATATTTTTGTTTGTTATACAACTCCAGCAGTGTAATTGTTTTTACTACTACTCTTTGTTTTTATTATTATATGTGGTTAACCCCAGGATTCTAGAGGAACCTTTGTTAGTTGTATTACACATGTTAATTTTGCTTATAATGCACATTTTTCCCTTTGCATGACTCAAAAATAAGGCACAGTGAATCTGTGGTAAGTAGCCATAGTTAAGAGTCTAGGGCTCCACAGAGTTGTTTGTTCAAAGGACAGCCAGGACAAAATTGGTTTGCAGAATGCTCTGACAAAGCATTCTTTTACAGAGCATTCTTGGAACCTGGACTGTAATCTGTCTCATAAAGAATGCTTGCTTGCTCATTTTCTTGTCCGTTGGTTTTGCTTCCTTCTTTGCTGCTGCCTTCATCTGTTCCTTTCTTTCCTTGCTGTGTGTCTCCTGCTACCTGTGCAGGAAACATTCCTCCTTCTTGTTGGGAGAATGGGAGAAAACACCCTTTTCTTCACTGATCTTTTCATACCAGGACATCTGGACCAGGCTAGCTTTTGTGTAGCATTCAAGCGGTTAAATTAAAAATGAGCTGGAACTTGAGAGGAGTTATGCACAAATGTTACCGATTGCCCCTAGAACTTTGATAATATTTATTACAATTGTCTACTGTCACAAGCTGGTTTAGGCTTTTCCCAGTCCTTCCAAAAGTCTGCAAAGCAAAATTCTCTTGCTACATTTGTGGCAAAATTTGACTATTGTTCATGGGTTTTTTCTTGAAGAGTACTAAAAAAATAAAATGATCATATCACGGACAATCAGCAATTAACATATCTAGTAGACATAATTTTACATGAAGACACACCTTCAACATTCCCAGAATCCTTGCAAATGCAAATGATAAATTATTTACCCAACTAGCTAATAAAATTTGAATCCTTGATTGGAAATCTCAATTTATATCTATAACACAAGAATTCCTGTATGATTTGCAGCATGGACTATTTATAGCAAATGCATAAATTGCATTTGGGATAGCCTCATTGGTCATGTAATATAAAACCTCCATATACTCAATACAGTGATTTACGAAAAATGTTTTTCTTGGGAAATATTAACATTAGGGCTTCCTTTCTTCCAACAGTGTCAGCAGTGTTCACTCCTACCTGCATTTGCTCATATGCAACTATTTTAAATGTTGCAGATGAGAACACGATTCTAATAGCAAAGAGAACTTTTCTCCTACTTTGGTGCTACTGGAGTATCATATTAACACACTTCCTAAGTGAAATATACGTTTTTATAATTATGACTACCATTCTAAGATCAACAGTTCAAGCATTTTATCAACAGGGTAACAATGGAATATCAGTAGAATCTAATTCCTCAAGGTGGGAGAGTTTAAGGGCAATATTAATTCTATATCGTGTTGTATTTCTACCAAAAAACCTAAACTGGAGTTGGACTTCAGTGGGTAAATCATCCTGTTTAAGTACCTGCTTTGTCAGGCAGAACCTAATTTTCTCTGGTAGTTTGGTAAGGAATATCCTTCCAAAACTAAGTGCTTTAATTCAGGATTATTTTTCCAAATTTTATCATGACACCTCTTCCGCAGATTACTTCGATTTTCCTAACAGCTCTAGCCACACCAGACCACTTTAAATTGGCCAGGGTGCTAGAGGGGGTTCCTTGAGTGAGCATGGTGTGCCTTTGGATGGCTTGGGGGGAGCTAGGCACATCCCAAAAGGGTGCAGCACAGACAGCACACGGAGTGCTGGAGTTACTATCAACTGGCAACTGGAACAGCATCCTTTTCCTGAAGTAAAGTCTCCAGACTGGTACATCCTCCCATGGAAGGCTATCTGAAATCTTTCCTTTGAGGATTGTTCCTCTCTTCTTTAAACATGAAGTGTAAAACTTGCACAGAAAGTAATCTCATCAGGTGTCTCTCCAGCCTGAGGGAAATTAAACCATCACCTCCCTTTTCTTTTTCACCACCCAAATCACCAAATGATAGGATATTTATGGTCTAAGGTACTCATAAGCTTTTTTTGCTGCAGCTACTTCATTTAAAAGAAAATTATATAGGATTACCAGGACCACAAAGTGGGAACAGGTTGTCTAGAATTTTTTCTGATTCTTTCTTCTCTATCTGCTGCACATATAGACAAAGATAAATACAACACATCTTATT
Source organism: Fringilla coelebs (assembly GCF_963513975.1). Lineage (NCBI taxonomy): Eukaryota > Metazoa > Chordata > Aves > Passeriformes > Fringillidae > Fringilla > Fringilla coelebs. The sequence continues at coordinate 54,779,404 of NC_140031.1, read as the reverse complement.
AAACAGAAAACTTTGTTACATTAGTCCACAAATGCAGAGCTAGAAGACAGTGGGACCACATAAGGACATGGAATACCAATGTTAAAAAGGAGAAATATAAACAGGTAAAGCTATTTGCAATTGATGAGAGTACCACGGGGCATTGGAAGACATTTAGTCAGAGAGAAAGAAGGACACAAAAAAGCAGCAAACTGAAAAGAATGCAGACAAGCAAAGCTATAAAGGCCAAAAACTGTAAACAGCAAGAAAGGCACTAAAGAGGAGAGCAATTAAAACATTTATGAAAATAATATCAGGCCATTAGTGATTTCACTGTTAAAATAAGGATTGGCTTTGTCTGATAAAATGAGGCTTACATCCACTTATTAAGCAAAAGAGCAAATGTGGATCATAATGAAAATTACACCACCTACTCTGTGGATAATGATTCGGTATTTTCAAAAGTTACAAGAAAATTATTAAAGGAAATTGAAGAAATACCTTTTCACTCAGTGATGGTTAAAACTCACATGAAATTACCCTGAAGTTTTTTTTCTTGTCCTTCTGTTTCTTATATACTGAAAGAGGAAGAAAATTACTGTTCCAAATCCTTAGCCTGAATAGCATCCATCATAGACAAGTCTGTCTATGATGCCATTGAATCCAAGAGGTGAGGAAATCATGCTACAAGCTTGAATTTCTAAATGAGCAGACCAAGCTTAATTGCACATTATTTGGTGTATTTTCAATTCTACTTTTCCTCATGAGCAAAGCATAGAAAATTTGAAGACGGCAAATACACCCAGACATTAACTGCTGTTTCAATTGCTACTTGTTCAAGATGTCTCAATAACAGTCTTGTAAACCCCAATGTGGAACAAAAATTAAATTCTGGACATTTTATTGGAAAAAAAATGGAGGAAATCAACGTAATAAATTCTACTGCAGTATTTTTCATCTCGAGAAATGCTTTAAAGAACAACTCAGACTTACTTCAGATGATGTCTCCAGCATAGATTTGTTTTCCAAAAAGAAAAATCCCCCAAATTGTTTTAACTAGTTTAATTATTGTTAATTATTTTCATTTATATTAAAATAAGTAAGTTAATAATGAAAATACCTAACTAATGAATAATAAATTAAATATCATTATCAAAATATTATCTACAAATAAACAGAAAAATAAAATGGATTAGTATTTATATCAATTTTATCTTTGTGTTATGCATTCATTGGCTTAGGGATTAGATGAATGTCCATTGAGTCTGAGAAAACCTCCCCTTCACATTCTGGAAAGCTCAGGATTCAATGCCCAGCAGGATACTCTTGCCTGACATCCAAGTCACACTTTTGAGGAGCCATGCTGAGAGGCACCTCTGGCCTTTGCACATAAAAAGTGAATTATATTATTCCTGGATTTTATGAAGTCTTCAGAGGAATTTCATTTGGGACTAAAGAATGCTGACTGAGAGAAACCAGGACAAAGAAGAAGCTGCAGAAGTTTCTGCAACCTTATAAGGAGTCACTGAAAAGAGTTTAGCATCTTTGCTCACCCCCTCTGAAGCATTTACATGCCTGCATTTATTGGGAAAAAAATATTAGTGTCTGTTCTCATGCATATATGGGGTTCACCTGGACTACCCTTTCACAGCTTTTTCATTTTCCCCAAGACTTTGCTGATTCACTGATTTTATTTCTATTAAGTTAAAATATTTTGTCCTGACAGATATTTGAGATAACTGCACTCCATGGTGTAAGAACTGGGCTGTCACTTATTTCTATGGACTTCCTAGTATCCATAATAGCTCCTGCAGAATTTATAACAGTCTTTTATTCTATAATTTGGGGGAAACAACAGTATATGGAAATCTGTTTTTGAAAGGTCATAACTGTCTATTAAACTGGACAACACCACCAGAGAAAATTAATTTCAACTTTCCTTCATACACCCCTTGTGAATTAATTTATTGTATAAATGTATATTGATTTTCATCAAATAAACAGCCTTTAATTAACAGAAATATTACAAAGTATGCTGGGACACAATAAGCAGATTTTTCCTACATACATTTTCTTTTAGGTTTTCATGGCACTTTTCCTCAGCAGTTCTCAAGGTGCTTCATCCCAGAGGTAACCACTGCTCCTTTTACAGCAATGAATCTGAAGGCATTTTTTTCATCAAAATATTGGAGATGTCCTCTCAACAGTAATGCTCAGCTCTTCAGCTTTTTTTTTTTTTGAGTTATTAATGTTATTATGATGTAATTTCCTGCTTGTGTGAATGTCCAAGCAAGCAGCCAAGGACAGATGGAGGGAAGAACATCTCAGCTTGTCTCACCATCAAACATGGAACGCAATTACAAGCTGTAGTACATGCAGGTTACCCTGTCTTCTGACTTCAATGAGGCAAACAGGAGAAGACATGAAGCTGTGACTTGAAGCACTGAACTAAATGTTGTGACAGCAGAAGCTGGGCCGTTTTCTGTTTCAGTCTGTATGGTAAAGGTGTCACCTTGCCTGCTGACAGCGTGCAGGTGAAATGGCAGAGAAGGATCAGTGTGAGCATATGCTGTTTATTACAGCCCCTCCAGATGTGTGTTCTTAGAAGCCGTGTTTTCTCCCATGTGATCAGAAGTCAGGAATCCCCTCAAATGCCAGCACTGGGAACCAGCGCTGGCAGCTGGCACTGTTGAAGCAAGTCTTGATGGAATCTATGGAGACTGAGATACAGCTGGAAAGACATTGCTGGAGATTCAGGGATTGCCCCCACTGAGATGTTTTGGAGTCATCCTCAAGGAGAATTTCACCTCCTAGTCTTCTATAGGTTGTCATAGTCAGGTAACACCTGGCCTGAAAGGAAATAATTTTAGTTCCAAGGGCAGTTTCTGTCAATAAAAGTCTTGACTTTGCAGAAGTTGAGCCTACTAGTTTCATCCATGTCCCATACTGTACACTCATTACTCTTTGGGGCATGCCACAAAGTCTTTCATATCTTTTGTAGGTATTTAGCAAGTCTGCAAGTTTGTAAGAGAGCGAGTTGAAGATTACAGGGGACTTTGCTGATTTTTTATGATGTGCTATTGCCAGACCTCCTTCAGGAGTCTGTGAGAATCTGTTAACAGGAAAATTCATAATAGGCAATTTAATGAATAAGGGGTTTTACTGGGAAATACTACATTTTCTAATTGAGTATTAAGTTTTAGAGGATTCCAAGAAGTCTGGAGAGTTACCAGGAAATAAAATAAAATGGAATTAAATAAATAATTCTAATCAGTAAGAGATGAAGGTACAAAATGAGGTCAAGTCTGAATTGAAATGTTTAACATTGTTTAAAGGACTCCATCCCTAACTCTTCCATTGACAGGCTTATTCCTATTGCAAATATTTTTTAAAATATTTCTTTCCATGTGGCATTGCCATATGTTTTATATTGCTTAGTTTTCCATAAACAGAGCATATACACACATTTTACAGACTATTGATCTTTTTCCTGTTCTGAACGCTGTTGATATGAGTTTTTTTCCTGACTTTTATGGGAAAGTTTTTGGTTTTTTTATTTTTGGTTTGCTGGTTTTTGGGGTTTTTTTTTAAAGACTGAACTATATCATGTGCTGTTAGGGAGGTTGGTACTTTTCTAAGCTACACCTTACAGTGACTAAGTAGTGTCTAATAGACTTTCTTGTTTGGAAGAAGTACTTTTGTCAGTCAGCTATCCCAAATGCTCATTTCAGTAAATGAGTTCTACCCAGAGCTCTGCTACAGTCACTGAAGACAGCTGGGACACCTCACCTTTCCTTGGCTAGTACACATCAAGGCCTTTCTCATCACGTCTTCATGCACTGAGACCACCAGTTTGAACATTTCCATTTTTACCATGAGACATATAAAGGAGGAAAATTACATCTCCTAAGGCATGCAGTTAAGCAAGGTGATCACAGCCCTGAATGTATCTCTGAGCAGTTCTAATGCTGTTGTCAGACACACTTAGCCAATTAACCATTGGATTTTGTTTGCTGTAATGTCACCTTCCCTTAAGTAGAGAAGAGCTGAGGGAAGAGATCACAGAAGTATGTCAGGAGGTTAAGGCTGTACTATGAGGTCCATATGCCACTCCTGCTGCTGCAGAAGTCTCTGCCTTCTTAGCTGCTAGCTGATCCTCTCCAGACTGGTGTCACCTTGCAGACAGAGCCACCACAAGTGCTTATGTGCTGTGCCGTGAGCTGGGATCAGGAAACTGATACAGCTCAGAGACAGCCCTTGTCTGTCTCCATGTGTTTCAGATGGATCAGCTCCCTTATCTGCTTTTAGTCTCTGTTTCACAAGTGCTGCTTCTGGCAGGCTGCTGGTCAGCACAGTGGAGGGAATGGGAATGTGAGGTGTGCATGGGAATGGCTGTGATTTCGGCAGCGCTGCCAGTTTACAGGCGCCTAATCCTGCAGCCTAAGATTGTCAATAAATTATGAGGCTTCATGACACAAGGGTTCCATGGATTCTTTTGTCTTATAAATTAGACATGACTGAAAAATTCTGTATACTACTGGTACAGAACTTATAAATAAACTAGTAATGGAAACACACAGGCAATGCAGAGTTAGCAATAATTTACCAGAGCTGCATTTTTCTCCTTACTGTGTCTGTTCACAGCATTAAGTCATTCAGTTAAGCCCTCTCTTTATTAAAGTAATCTCTTCTTAGTTGTACAGGATGGCCTTTTCTTATGACCTGTTTTAATGATAGAAAAAATGCACAATAAAGATCATATATGGATGCAGGATCTCCTTTGTCAAGATTATCCCAGATAATGTAGAGGTGAGCAATCAATATATCTGTTCAACAGAGAAGATTTTCATCATGTATATTTCTACTAATTCACAAAAATCGTCATGGTAGGGAAGCACTAGAAAGAGAAAATTGATGCATATTGTCATATTCTGAAAGGATTGTGTGCAATTAGTAGAACAGTAATGAGAAAGTTAACATTTATATTCCTGTATCTTTCTCCACACAGACTATCTAGCTGATTATAATTGGAGGATTGTTACCAGAGGAACATTTTTACAAATGCCTTATTTCCCATGACCTGTCCAGGAAAGACCAGTAAAGTTCATTTGTCCTTAAGGAAAGGGAAAAGAACAGAATTTTCCATTACAATAGCATCCTGAACCTTCTGTTTAGGACTACGTCTTTCACAGTGATACACCATGATGATACACACTACAGAACCCCCTCTTCATAATTATTCTTCTAGCACATGGTAACCACTGGAACACAAACAAACAAACAAACAACCCAACCAAACAGAGAGCAACACCACACACGGTTGCAAAAGCTTATGTGAATCATTTGAATAGCATTTGTCTCTAGCAGATATCACTGCAATGAAAGGAAAAAATGGTGCCAACTCATACAACTGATTTTAACCTCTGTTCCCAGTGGGTCAAATGTTGATATGGCCAGGGAGATGTCAGAGCTGGTAGGGCTAGAGCAGTGCAGTCCGCTGGGGTGTGAACAGCTTCCACCATCTAAACAAATCCCAATTTCATGTTGACTCAGCTGCTCTTGAATCCTCAGTTTGTTTTGCCTTGGTGAGGTTTAAGTTTTAGGACCTTGCCTAGAGCAATGCTCTGTTTACACGTGATTTTTAAGTGTTGGCTACTAATTGTATTGTACTTGAAGAGACTTGAACTCAAAGGGTCTTGAACAAAATTTTATGTCTCTTTTCGTCTTGCCAAGCAACAGTAATGTCACTAAAAAAATTTAAAGAAAGAGTCCTGTTGCTTGTCATGGTTGATAAAATAAATGTTTTTCAATCCATTACTGATATAGTGCTTTCAACAGAGGAGTGAATAATACCAGGTGTTCTGTGGGATAGAGACATTGTACTCACATTTCGTTTCATAGGAAACCATGGAATAAAGCCATGTTTGCACTCTATAGCTGGAAACAAAGAAGTGTATACTCTTGAACCGACTGCCTTCAGTGTGAAATGTGGAATGAGAAAGGCTTTGTTTACTGTGAGGAATGTCACTACCAAGTTTCTTAATCCTTTGTCAACAGGGAGCTAATTCAGCTTTCATAAAGACAGGGTAGGGCAATGAGTAAATGGATCAGTTACATTCTTCTACTATTGCACTACATTAACATTAGAGTTTACAGGTTGCTCTGCTGAAAGGGCTGTCTAAAATTTATGTTTCACAGGGATTTTTTTTCCCTAAATCGTTGGCAGACTATGCTTTAGGAATACAAACAAGCAACAGAAGATGTCTGTGAAACAAACATGATGATTTTGCAGTGATCTCAGCTGTGCAGTAATAGCAATTAAAAGCTAAAATACCTCAATGGTCACTACAATTAATGCCATTAAAGCAATTAGGCCCAGCAGCTGTAGGGTCAAATAAAGACAGCTCTGTAAATGACAATATGGCAAATGAAAATTACTGACATTTTCATCTAAATTATATTCCCTAAATTATCATCTTAACACTAAATAAATAAAGCCATGATAATTCAAAGACAGATTACAGATGGAAACTAGCGTAACTACTTACTCCAGAGTTGGTTAGTGTTAAAATTTAAATGTAATTAATAGCTTTTACTCACTGTCTCTGGTTATACATGGTGTTTCTCATTTACATTCCTTTGCAAGATGCTGACAGCACTAAACATCTGAGAAGAAAGATCTCATCCACCGGAGGAAAATGGTTCTTCATGTTATAGTGCTGATAATGGACATGGTTGCTGCACTGTTCTAATAATAATGACCAGGAAAAGGAATGTGGGAGAGGGAGGCTCTATGCTGTTTTCTTTTCAGTTTTGTGTTCCAAGCCTTTCCTGGAGTCAACGTGAAATGTAATTGCTCTTTTGACCTCTATCTTCTCTCTCCCCAGGTCTGAGGAAGAGCTACACTGGTTGATTATTGCAGGAATGAAAGGCACTCTGACCTTGCCGACCGAACGCCTTGCTGCTTTCAATGTTGCCCATTATGCTGAAGGCAGGCAACTCCTGGAGAGAGGCTGAAATCTACAGGAGCGCTGCTGGCCGGGCAGGCTGCCAGCAAGGGCTCCAGCACACACGGGAAGCCAGCTGGGGGAGGGAGAGGGGGGAGACTATATCAAAACATTGTTAGCACAGGGTATAAAGAGCTCTCAGAGGCTGATCACAGATTGCTTCTTCATTAATAAGACTTTACATCGTCCACCTGAAATGAAAAGGAGCAGAGACGTAAGGGAGAAAGAGGAGTACAGTGATAATGTTTTTGCAGCGGAATGTGGCAGTCATTAAATTTAAAAAAATAAATAAAAAGCCAACAAACCAAACAAAAAAACCTGAGCCTAAACCCACAATTTTCACAAGAGTAGACAGATTGTTGCTGTATAAGGATCCATTGAAAATACTCCTCCAAGGAAAACGGGTCAAATATTCAGTTGCTATAACTATGCTAAATTGGAAAACATTCACCATAAAATCTTCCATAGAATATTTCTGGAGCTGCAAAAGGCTGGAAAACATACCAAATGCTATGTTTGACAGATTCTCTTTTCATGTGTGCATGTTTTTGTATTTACATATATTTCAGAAAACCAAAACCTCAGAATTCACAGCAGTAATAAGATATTATTTGAAATTATTTCCTATTACTCTGACTGCAACTTTCATTGCCCTAAACCAGCCACAATGACTGGCTGAATGAGGTTTGTAATTTGACCCAAACATAATAGGAGACCCAGGTGGAGCTCTTGAAGGCACTGATAGTTTGAAGACAGCCCATTTTAAATGAAACTGCCCAAAAATATGTTTAAATAACATGGGCATTTCATTTAGAAGCTGAGTTTATCTCAGCAGGGTCACCAGTATTTCAATGTCACCGTGACTTGAAGACAAGTGTGTCTCATGCGTCTCTAGTGACTCATACAGAATGAATTGGTGCTCTTTTTGTTTGGTGGGTTTTGCTTCCTTTTTTTCTCTCAGTCATTTATCCCTACCACAGAAAAACTCAACCAAAATACAGGCAAGAAACACACACGTTTCCTCCCCAGGCTGATGCAAGGACTGGGTGATTGCTAGACCACTCTAATGGTCTAAGCTAATGCTGCTCTCTGACCTTGGAGCCTTTGCCTTGGGATGACAAACACAGCACACATCATGGGTCCAGCGGCCACGCCGCACATCCCCCAGCCCTGCCAGCTCTCCGTGTGTCCTGCCAGGCTGCGGACAGAGGGGATGGCTGCTCTTTGTGGCAGCAGGGCCAGAATATGCCAGCAATCCCTGCACTGCCCCTTGCCATTCCCCATCTCTATTCTAGAAAGCAAGGCACATACTGTGTCTTCACAGGCACTTTCTGCCTTGAGAAGGTGGTTTTATCAGGTCACTGCTGCTCAGAAAGCAAAGCTCTGCACCACACTGATGCTGTGCTGCTGACCAAGAAGCCTAGAGGAAGAAAGTCAAATAAACTGGTTGTAACTCATGACCAGAACTCAAAATATATTCTCCTCGTTGCTTGGGCCAGAGTGTTAGGACCAGCAATGGAGACTCTATCAAATGTCTTTGCATATGGTAAAAATAGTTAATGACCTTTCTTTTTAGAAGGAATGCTGCCCATCAAGATGGCCCTGAGGTGATCTGAGTTTGTCTAAGTTTATCACCAATACATTCTATGCAGTTGTATCTCTGATGGAGCTCCATATAATCAAATTCCTGATTTGTTATTGGAATTTGTGACTATGACCTCTCATTCAACGCTCTCATTCAACTTCTCTGTGATAAATAAAACTGACTGCACACCCCAAAACTTTCACAATGAGGCTTGTTCCCCAGTCTTTCAACTTTTCTTCTAATTCTTTCTGCATTTTCTCTGGAATATCAACAGCTTACTTGAACAGAGTGCTCCTATATGAACTATCCTACTAAAAATATTTTGAACCTTATTTGAGAATCACCCAGCCTTGTTATTCAGTAGACTATTCCCCATAGGCCTCCACTCATTTTCAGAGCTGCTGAAGTCCTCTACCCTGAAATACTGGCTTCTATTATTTGTTCCAAGCTGAATTGCTATATGGTAGGTCTGGTTCTTTTCTCCTTCCTTTTGTTGGAAAAAGAATAGCCATAGTGTTGTGTGAAAATGAAATAAGCCATGCCTTAAAATACTATGTGTAAAGAACCTGATTGAGCAAATACAGGGGATCCTTTCATGCAGTTACCATACTTTCAATAGCTTTTCCCATTGAATAAATACAGATGATATTCTGTATTTATATTGTTATATTAACACTTTACCTTATAGAAAAAGGGCATTCATATTGAATACTATTTTTGCTATTATTTTTATTAATGCCCTGTACATTTCAAGAAGCAGTTGCCAGGATTAGTGAGAGAAATGGGTGCATATTGTACAGGCAGAATTGACATAGTAACAACAATGAAGCCAGGTGACCAGGAGTCTAACACACAAATGAAAGTAAATATATTTTCTTCAACACACTAAGGAGCTAAGTGACTTTTTTCCCATTCTTTACAGAGTTCAAATCCCTGGCAAACAGCTTGCTGCAGCTCAAGTTATTTTGTTTGGAGAAATCTAAAAAGGTTAAGCCAACTAACACCATGAAACAAATGGATCAGAGGTATTTGAGCTCAGGAAAGTCAAAGTATTAAATAAATTGTAAGTTCATACTGTGCCAGTTCTTCATTTTAATTTGAAAGATGAAGAAAAATACAACCACATTAGGAAAAAACATAAAAAAATAAAAAGGTATGAGTAATGTGACATGACATATATAAAATAGTAAATAATTGTTTTCACTCAGTTTACATAGAACCTCAGCAGATCAGCTTATTTTTCCTGAAAGCAGTTCAAAGAACGCAAGCTGCCATTTGTACCCTGTGGTTTTTGCATCTTCCATGCTTGCTACCTAAATACTTTGTACTGTAGACACAAAATAGGAGTTTTGACTGTGCACCTGACAACATATCCCATGGATTTCATCTGTCTCAATGGGTGCAGCTCTCCACAATACAAGTATCTGCTTAACACAAATGGCTTACGAACATAAAGGCCTGCATGTATTTTCAAAACCGAATATTTGGTTTGCAATGCTTCCCACACATTGGCTTGAGGTACAGATCCTTGTTTTGCCTGCAAATCAGGCATAGTAGGTACTCAGCCTAGAAATACGAGCTCTCCTGCCCACCTGGACCTTCACCCTATGAAAAAATAATAGTAGCTCTCATTTTTCTAAAATATGGTGGCATGTTCACCACAAAATCACTGGTAGACTAAAAAAAAAAAAAAAAGAAATTTATAAATTACCTAGTATAGCTCTAAAAACAACTTAGGCAAGACTTCATCTTGGTCCCAAAATAAAAACTGAATAATAGTAAAATTGAAAAGGTACAAGTAATTTTCCAGTGTGTGCATGCATTTTGGTCTCTAGTCTATTTGGAATTACCGTTAAACTTTTGGGGAGTTTTTTCTTATTGTTTTGATTGCCACTTTTCTTATACGTATGACACTTTCTACACTTAAAGCTCAAAAGCAGGGGTGTTAGTGAACTTCATAAAGATGACAAGAGTGAAATCCCTGAAAAATACATAAAAGTGTTGGTCCCTGTCCTATCTGTCAGACCCTGCAAGATGCCAGAGTTTTACTGTTGTCATTGATCTGATCTGGGAGAGGAGATAAACCCCTGGAAAAATTATGCACCACTGAGGCCCAAGTTTGATTCTGTGGGTTCAGCAACTGGGCTTGATGCAAACAAGCAATCTAATTCTTGCTCTTTGCTTTATTTTAAAGGTTGGAATGTGGCATTTCAAAGACATAATGTCAGATAAGAAAAAGGGTGAATGTTAAGGGTTTACTGAATATCAGATTTCATCCAAGGAGATGAGAAAGACATAATTTCCACAATATTTGCTAGATTATGGTTTTTATTTTCGTAGGAAGGGTGGCTGGCAGCTCCTTGTCAGCAGACGGGTAGGAGTACAAGAAGCTTCCTTGTGTTCAGTATCAGCAACTCCTGTTTAATTTGCATTTGAGGGAGTTTTTCCATAGAGTATTCATTTGCCAGCGAGTTAATATGTCCCTGCATAATCAGATAAGAATGGAATAGAATTACTAATGATAAGAGGAGGTGGAATAAGGGCATGCCAGTAGAGCAGCCTTTCCTTCACCCACTTAATCTGGGTAGGTCATAATTTCAACTATCTCAAGCTTAGGTTGATGTTATTTCTTTTCCCAAGGTAGGAAAGTTTGTTGTTTGGTGTTTGTTTTTATGGGTTTTTTCCCCCTCAAAGGTGATTTTAGCAAATTAAATGCTGTGGGTTGGCTATGACAGCTACTACTTCATTCTGAAAGGTGGAGAATACAGAAGTTATACTTGCAGCTAGAAAAATACACCATTTACCTCCCAAACCAAGTAGAAGAGCAAACTAATTAAAGCAGAGTAAAAAATATTCTCTGTGAAGCATGAAGGGGAAGTGAAAAAACCCCAGAAAAACGTTCATCCCAGCGCAACATAATCTTAATATATGCAAGTCAATAGCCATACTTGCGTTGGAGTAAATGCAAATGTCATAAGCCTTTAGGGTTGTAATGTGCCATTCATGGGGCAGCCTGCACAGCGAAGGAAGGAGGACTTCCAAACAGCTTTGTCAGCTGCTATTGTGCCCCTGGGGCTCAGCAGCTACGCTGTGAGCAGCAGTGCGTGGTGAGCTGCCCTGCCAGACCCCTCGGTGCTCAAGAGGTGGTGCCTTGACCTCAGCCGGGAGGTCACGGCTGCACTGCAGGGGTTTGTGTCGCAGCCAAGGACAATCCTCCAGGCTGCTTAGCAATGCACTTGTGGGCCCTTTGGAAAGGGGCGCAGTGACCAGCAAAAGGCTGCAAAGCGAAGCTGCAGCGTGTTACAACACCCTGCAAAACCCCGCGAATTTAACACTGCTAAAATTCATCCCTACTAGTGTGTCTTGGACAAAGCAGCAGTACAAACACCCTGGAGTTTTATGTTGCATTATTACTTCCAAACTTCTGTAACTCTACATAGATTATCCCTTCTAGCTGAAATACTTTGTCATGTAGATGAAGCTACTTTTGAATCAAAGAGAGACAGGTGTTAATGGCCAAGATGCAGGCGGCCCAATTTTAAACTCATGTATGATGTAATTTCATTTGGATTAACTCAAGCCCTAGTTTGCTTTTCTGTGGAAATTCTCAGCGAACTTAGTGAGCTACACCATTTAAACACAATAGCTAATGCAGAAAGTGGATACGTCGTTTATTCACCAATTCTGCTTTTCAAATTTCATTGTGATTTTAACACAAAACTGTGAGTATATAAGTCACGATATATTGACAAGTGTCATGAATATCCATAGTAGCATATAAGCAGTTTGAAATAAAAGAAGGGGGGAAAGAAGGGGGAGAAAAAGAAAATGGAAAAAAAAAAAAAAAAAAGAAGTGCAGGGGAAAGGGAGGGGATGGAAGGGAAGGCAAGGCAAGGCAAAGGAAACAGTCTCTAAACATGTATTATGTGCCAAACCTTAAACAGTTTCTACAGCCTAAAGCATTCCCATGGATTTTGCTTGGGCCCCTTAAAATTCTTAGACATTTCCTATTTGAATATCATCTGCTCAGCAGGACAGATAAGCCAACTATAAACTATTCTGCCTAAGTGACATAAACTACATGACCTTGCACTGGCCTTTGCAAATGATTTGGACCAATGATGTGTTTAATTCGGAATTTAATGAGCGAAATAGATGTTCCTGTGCTTTTCCAATTCACAATTATGTTCTTCTGCTTTTAATTCCAGATAACTATACTGACTTTGAGGAAGTTACAGTTAGAACACAATTTAAAAAAATAAAAAGGCAGAGAAATAGGCCCATGAGAACTTTGCTGCTGAAAAAAAAAATAATCAGGATTTACACCACCATGGAGGAAGCAAATCCAGATGTAAAACAAGGTAAGTAACTATGGTGTCTGCTGAAACAGCCTCCCCAAAAGGAGTACCAGATTACTGTGAGATGTTGCAGCCACTGACATGAAAACTAAACTTTGAAATTGCAAAGTCTATTGAGCATTGAAGAATGCTTGATCCCATCATCGAAATCACCAGCATCTCCCTCAACAAATACATCCCAAGAATCACCTTAAAATTACAATACTATAGTCCAGTCTGAAGAAAGTCTACACTTGATGCTACCAAGTTCAGCATTTCTAGTCACTTTTAAGAAATCTTTTTTAGTAGCTTAATTGAGAAAAATTTATATCTATCTCAGCTGAATGGTGTTTTTTGCACTGTAGGGCTTGAACATTTAGCACTGTCTTGAGAAATATAGCACAGACTTATGGGGTTACTCATTCATATAGAAATATGCTTCAGAAATCACACTCAGAATTCAGATTATATTTAAAAATTCTAGCTATTTGACTTTGATTTCAAAGTCACCTTATCATTAGCAAACTACAGAGGAGACACAATATGCAAGACAGGGGATCCAATACCGAACACAGAGCAAGAGGGCTCATCTCAGACATTATTTAATGGAGAAGTGCTAAGCTAAGGACATCTAAGGTAGATACTCATAGCAGATGAACAATCCAAGCAGGATCCTTATTCTAAAGTCAAAAATGTTAGAATAGAAGTCATTGACCAAGGTATGGACAATGTGTTCAGATCACAGGGACATCAGGAGGAAAAGGTTCTGCTTCAAGTACAGCGTGCTGTGAACATATTTTACTTTTTCACTGGCTTCTCGTGGAGCCACTGAATTTCATTTAAAAAAAAAAGCATTCTGGCTGTGCCCACACTAGTATGACAATGATTTATTGCTAATTCTTCATTCCCTCATGGAGTTTATTTATGGTAGGCAACTGATAAAGTGACAAGAACTACATGCCTCTGATTTTCAAATATAATTTTGTTCCCTTTGTACTGAAGATTCTTTTCAAGCATAATACATCATTTAGTGAATCAGTAAATTTATAAGAACCTCGGGTCCACACAAAATTTTCCAAAAACAGGTGAAACTAGCTTTTGTACTTCAACCTTCCCTCAATCCACTAAGGGACTGGTGCTGCCCTTCAGGTACACAGACATTGTCTGGGAATGTCTGTGATCTTTAGAATATAAAATTCCAACTCCACCGTATTTGTATGAAAGCCAATTCTGCATTTTTCCCCAAGCCACAGAAAATGTCAAAAGCCGTAAGGCATAATGACAGAGTTAGAGTCCCTGCTGTATTATTTATACACATTAAGATATGTCACAGCAATTGTCGTACATAAGGAAGCCCAAGTAGCTTGTATTTTAAAGGTCTTCAAGTGGATATTGACATGATAATGCCTGTGAAGACCCAGTAGGTGTGTTCTGCTAGGAAAACCTCTGTGAGTCACTTTCTGCAACTGGCAAGAGGTTGTTACAAAGCATTGTAGGAATGTCTACAGAGTTTTTGTCAGGTAGCCAGGAAAAAAAAAATCTGCATTTTAAGAAGGATTTATTCATTCACATAACTCGACTTTACAGCTGTAAGTGGCTGTATGCTTCCACTGGTCCCAAAACCGCTGCATGTACTTATTGAATTGGCCCATTACAGTTTTTAGTGCTGGTCAGACCTGTCTAGTTTCGGTGCAAAGTGGAACAATAAATTTTTTTACACAAACTACTACGATCCCAAGTTCATGCAAGCAAAGGTCTGTGTTTGGGATCTATATTATCTTGAAGACTCTGTGTCTCATTGCCTTTATGTTGTTGATGAAGTTTAGGGAAGATAAACTCCATCAACAACATAAAGGCAATGAGACACAGAGTCTTCAAGAAAATTATGCTGAAGCCTCTGAAACATAAGGATTTTGATTCAGTAAGGAAGATGAACATCCTGCCTATTCATAAACCACCAGAAGGTTTCTGAAACAGTGAACTTGCTTGTAGAAAAACCACAGACTAACAAACTGGATCCTCTGTGGAAACAGGATAATCTCAAATAATTGGGCTATGGTTTCTGTGACTTGCACAGTGAGGTGGAAAGATCAGACTTGCTGTATGTGGTCAACTCTCTATTGCTGTGTATCTGATTGTAGCTGCCCAGGCAGCTTCAGGGACCTGCAGGGCTGCTGAACAGCATTGCAGAGATTGTACAATAGGTCCAACATTCCTGGGGCTGAGCTTTGTGCACTGTCTGTTGGAAATCCTAAGAATGGAGACCTGCAACTCCACACTCTCAGGTGATTGTGCATAGCAGCAGCAAAGAGTGAGGAGCACTCAGAAACAAGATTAATTACCCTTTTGTTTTGGTCAGTTCTTACTGAGTTGTGAGAAACAGGCAAAGTGATCACCTTTCTGCTTTTGAAATGTATATGGTGATGAAAGACGTACACAAATTCTGCCAGCAAAGTTAATTTCCCTTTTTCTGCTTTAGTGTGTCACGGTGACCTACAAAAATGTCCAATGGGCAACGGGGAAAACACTGCAAAGAAGAGGAGATGATGTTAGCAATCAGGTGTTCATATATGTGTTCTTTTTTTTCTCTCCTGGTTTTTCTCAATCAACTGCAACTCAGAATTAAAGTGTTTTATTGTAAAGTCTTGTGCATCGTTCTGTATTGCTCATCCTATTGTATTCCTTCAGCAGGGCACAACAGACATCAGTTACTATTTGAGCGTTTGGAGATGTATATATTTATGACATCTTTCCTGAAAGACTTGAGAATAAAAGCATTTTTATTTAGCTTATTAACATTATGCAAATGACAACATAACTAGTCTTGATTTGCTACCACTACCTTGGAAATATTGAAATATTATTATTACTGAGCTCAAGCTTTCAGTTTTATCTTGGAAATTTATGCTTTTAGGCTCAATTTATGCTTGTCAACAAATAATGATCATAGATGTGAGCTGGTTCATAATCCAGAGGTACTAGGTTACAATGTGTTGCCATGGAAACTGTGTTTTATTGCATTTTCTCTACTTGATTTAAGACATTTGACAATCATAGCAACTGTTTGCCTGTCTTCCCATATCATAAAATATTCAAAAACACAAACAACCAATAGGAGACATTCACACAGTTCTTAGACCTCACCATAAAAATTAAGAAAAAAAGGAATTACAATCTTATATTTAATAAGGACCTTTTCTGAATAGTTTATCTCACAAAATGTCAAAGAGTGTTGGAAAATTCAATCAGAGGTTAGTCATCGAATGGACCTGTCTTGCCTGTGGTTCATTTTTTTTATTGCATCATATATCTTTTATGATCACTGGGACTTTAGCCTGAAACAGCATTTTCTTTAACAAGAGCCATGTTTCCTCTAACGTTGTTTATTGCATCTGAAACATTACTCTTTGAAACCACAGTACATTTTCAATTGAGCAAAGGTCTGTAACAGAATACAGCATGTCTGTGTTTATTCAGGATCGTGAGTAAAAAATATCCCAGTTCATGTAACATTAATCACTTTGCCAGTGTTCAGTTGAGGTCATTGCCACATTCCTAGCAGTATTAAGCCAAGTCAAGATTAATCACGTACATTAAACCCTGCAAGGAAAGCATGTGCAGCGGATCTGAAATTAGACATTTGGTGAAGGACTAAGAGAGCACTGTAACAAAATATGTTAGCAGTATTGTAGCAGGCTTTCAGAACAATTTGAGATTTTTACCTCCTATGCTCTTGTCAGCTCATCTATATTTAAGGCCTTGTTGCTGTCTCCTTCATTTAACCCATTTTTAAGAAATTCTAAATAAAACCAATAAAATCCTTTCTAGATTGTAGGAATTATTTCCTCCTTTTTTACTCATTCATATATTTTTAAAATGCATTAATGTATTCTTTTGTGACTGAAATTTGGCTTCTGAGATTCTTAATAAACAGGTAGTAAAATGATGTATTTTCAGATAGAAAGTTAATAATCAAATAGTATTTCATATCAATTGTCCTTTATACTTTCACTTCTTTTTGTATGTGCACATACATCAGTACCATAAATCTTCACATTTTGCGCTGATGTTGCTGGAAGTGTAAAAGATGCATTTTACACTATGCCTTTATGTTCTACATGGTAGACAGTTAGAATTCATTTGTCCATTCTTGTAAACTTCCATTAAACATTTGTTTGATTTTTTATGTCACACAATCATAAAAGGATAATTGAAGGACAAATAATTTCCACTCAAAACCCCAAGGAGAAAACCTTGTTGTGACATGAAGTTTACAGTCAGTTATTTCTGTCTTGAGACTATATTGACATGTCAAAAAGACTAGATTCATGTTTCAAAAAAAAATTAGGAAACTTAGCAATTCAGCAACATAAATGGGAACTAAACTGCCGAACTATAAAATCAAAGAAAGCAGATTAACATTATTTTGTGATTTTGCAATGGCTTAGCGATGGCCTTCAATACCAAATGCTTTTTTTTTCCAAAGATAACAGAAAGGTTTTTCATACAGCAGCATCCAAAATCTGGGCTTGCCATAACTGTAACTATGTATGGTTGCGTCCTTATACAGCAGTACAGGGTCACAGAAGTATATAAAACATGATCTCACACCACCGGCTCATCCAAACACACAAAACACTCCCAGCTGGGGATGGATGGACCATGCATTGAAGGCAATCCTTCTCTGCTTGGAAAGTTCTGTACTGCCTGCCTGACTTCTGTGACCAGCAGGAGCAATATCCCCACCTCAGGGTCCTCAAGAAAAAGGCTGTATTCTAGTGGAAAGGTAAGTGGCATTTTATCTTGACAAAATCTCTCTGAAAAAGGTTGCCTAGCACCAGTTTCTGCAAGGGTTCAGACATGATAGCATTTTTTAATCTCCTTCTTTATGAACCTTCACTCAGCAAGAGTGGGCTTCTTGTATTAGACCAGCAGAGAAAGCAGTGAGAAAGTTTAATGCTTCCCTGCACTCAGAGAACAGCCTTCCTCTTGTGGATCATGAGAGGCAATGGTCACAGCTGAAGGCAGGAGATGCTTCTAGTAGCAACGACATTTATGAGACATCTGTGTCATGTCTGTTTGCCACAACTTTATGCTAAACTCATGTCTGGAAACAATTCTCAGATCTAATTGGCATATATTCTTGATGTTCTTCCATAGAACTAATCTTTTCCCTGTGGTTGTGTGTAAGGTTCCTCTCTGCTGCAAAGGTTTACAATATAGGATAAAAAGTCTGCTGCCCTCCTTGGACTTACTATAGCCGTGTCTTTTCACGTTTTTATATAGGTCTCATATTTGCTGTAGGACTTGGGAATGAATTGCGTCGCCTTTGACGTTTCAGTAGTATGTAGAATATATATTCTGTGAACCTCCTCTAAAATACTTATTGCAAGGTTTTCTACAATGACAGGGATTGGGATTTCTTTCACAGTGTCCTCTCCAAACCCATACTCTACAGATTCAATGATTTTGACTGTTTTGCCACAGAGGTGATGCATGACATTTGATCTTGTTCTTCTCCATAGTTCCTGTCTATCTAGCAGTTTGTCTACTAGGTTTCTGTCTTCTGCTTCATATTCTAAAAGAGTATTTTTGAAGAAATAAACACACCTTCTCAGATTATTTTTACCTCTTTGTAGAAAATAAAAGTTAAGATAACTTAAAAAAAAAAATCCAAAAGACAACATAAAAGAGAAGCACTCATCTCTCTCTTTTTGTCTTTTGCTCCAAAAAACTTTATTATTGCAAGTTAAAAGTAAACTGAAAGGACTTTGCATATCTGCTGTTTATCAAACTGCATATGTTTTCCCTGGAAATCAGTTTACCACTGGCTTTATTCAAGACCAAATTCATAGATTCACAGAATATGCTGAGTTAGAAGAAAGCCACAAGAATCATTGCATTTAGCTCCTGGTCTTATGCAGGACACCCCAAGAGTCACAGCATGCACCTCAGATCATTGTCCGAACGCTTCTTGATCTCTGTCAGGCTGTGACCACTTTCCTAGTGAGACTGTTCCAGGGCCCAACCAACCTCTGAGTGAAGAATATTCCTGACATCCAGCCTAAATCTCCCCTAACACAACTTCAGCCCATTCCCTCAGGTCCTGTCAGTGCCACCACATAGAAGAGCTCAGTGCCTGCCCCTGCTCTTCCCCTCACAAGAAGTTGTACCTGCAGTGAGCTCTGCCCTCCGTCTCCTCTCCTCCAGCCTGAGCAGACCAGGTCACCTCAGCCACCCCCACACGGCTTCACCCCAGGCCCTTCCCCATCCTCGTGGCTCCTTTGGACACTCTCTGGCAGCTCAATGTCTTTTTGTGTTGTGGCACCCAGAACTGCCCCCAGCCCTCGAGGTGAGGCTGCCCCAGAGCAGAGCAGAGCAGGACAATCCCCTCCCCTGCCCGGCTGTGATGCTGTGCCTGATGCCCCCAGGGCACGGGGCCCTCCTGGCTGCCAGGGCACTGCGGGCTCCTGTTCACCTTGTCATCAACCCCAGGACCCCCATTTGTACCAGTACCTGTGCCATTGGCCTTAGTTGATCCCATAATATTATGCTAGATTGAAATAATTAACACAGTTAAAGTCTCACCACCGTAACAACTTGACAATGTTTTTCTGAGTCTTTTTTTTGTTTTGTTTTGTTTTGTGGTTTTGGGTTTGGTTTTTTTTTTTGGTAGCTATTTTTTGGGAGGGAGGTTGTTTTTGTTGTTGGTTTTGGCTTGTTGTTTTTTACTGCTGCTGCTGTTTTTGTTGTTGGTTTTTTTGTGGTTCGGTTAGTTGGTTTTGTTTGTTTGTTTGTTGATTGATTGATTGATGATTGATTGACAGATTGAATAAATTCCTGATACCCTGATTCGGAATGAATAGAAAATCTATGCCAGTCATAAAAAAGGGGATGCCTCTTAGAGGTAATTATCTGTGCTCAACTTTACAGCTAAAGAGACAAAATGAATGTTTCAACAATGCCACTAAATGGTCCTATGTAGTTAAAATAATCACAGCAAAGATATAAGACTGTTGAAATATTTTGTGGAAAAAATATGAAACTGTGGCTTCATGTGCATGCAGTAAATGCTTCCCAGACAGATGCACTGAATGCCAAGGGACGTACCACACAAAATACTCCTCATGGGTAAGTCTGATTAACAGATAAATAGCCTGACCAAAAGACATGGAAAAATCCAGTGGGTATAGCATAACAAGAAATCAGGTCACTTTGCATTAAGCCCATGTACCTGAAAGAAGTCACGCAATATTTACTTTGAATTTCTAAGATTTCTTACAAATTTGGAAGATTATTTTGTAGTTAACAGCATGAATATTCTCTCTGACTTTTCCAAATCATTTGTCTTCCAAACCATTTACTGCCTTCAGCTCAGCTCATCATCTATTGCATACATTGATCTCACAGCCAAATCTCCTTAGTCTGCTATGAAAGCAAGTTTATTTCTTCCCTTCATTTGCTTAGGATTTCCCATGTGTCTCTGTGAGTTCCACCTCGATTTTTTTGATATATTCTTTTCACTGAGAAAGTTACTGCAAAGTATACAGTTGTGAATTTATAACACAGTCATTCTTCTGCACTAAATCCCTCACAATGCTGATGCTCTAAGGACAGAGGCAGATCTTTTCTTTTTACTGCAGCTGTGCCAGAAGAAGGGATTTCTATCCCTAGGTACCAAAACTTTTTAGCTATTCCTCTGAATGAGTTGCTTTCATGAGTATGTCTTAGCCTGTTCTTGGAAGATGAATGGGAGTGGGTTATGTCTAAAACGTGGTTGTTTTGTGGCTTTTTTTTGCAATTCAACCCACAGATCTGGTGATGGTAGGTATCTGTCCTTATGGTGCAGTTGTATTAAGTGGTATAACCCAATTTCACGGTTTACTGCAATTAAAAGGGGTTGTCTTGAGCTGTTCAGGCCTCAGTTTCCTCACCCTCACTCCACCTAAACTGTATGCTACCACTGAGCTCCTTAAGAGGTGACACATCTGGTCCTCTCTGACTGCAGAGTGCACTCATTCAGTTCACTGAGCCAGCAGCAAACTAACCCCACAAAACAGTCAACAGTTTTTGTTGGCTTAACAAACTCCACCGACTGACTTAGGGGTCAAATGACTGCCACATCTGTGCAATGGAGAGGATGAGACCACACAACTTGAAGGGCTGGAGAAAAAGTGGGAAACCCGGCCCTTAGAGAAAGGAACTTCCTCTCTTGGCAGCAGCAAGCTGTTAGAGCAGCTGAAGTGTCTGTCTGAACTGCACCCTCACCGTGCACAAAGGATGCCCATACGAGAAAGAGTGCAGTAGTGTGCTGTTAAGTCACATCACACCCCTGCATACTTTGCAGTAACTTCACTTGAGCCGTAACTCTTTTGTTCTGTGTTTGTTCTCCAAATTCCCTCCCTGCAGGTAGGTATGGGAAGTAGCTTCAGCTAATCCCCTTAGCATACCTATTGTCTGTCTAAAGTACAGTCATTATGTTCAACAAGCCTCCATTGTAACGAGTCTAGGAGAGAGAAGACACAATCCACGTGACGTGGATACCCATTTGCCAGGGCATTCAGAAACACAGAAACCCTGCAAGCTCACCACACCAACCAGAAATCCTAAATCTTACCCGTTCACCCCATCGCTGCATTATGTCAGAGTTCAAATTACTAGACATTGATTAGGTGGGAGAAAGGTTTGCCAGAAAACTTTTCTGGCCGAATGCACATACATTGCACAGCAGAACATGTCGGGCCCCTCATCTAATTAATTCTGTAATTAACAGACATTGCCCTATTTTGGAGAGATCAGCCTTTTTGTGAACGCAAGTAAGGCCAGTGACTGGGACAGAAAATGTGGGTTTGAATTAAATTTTCAGTGACCAGTTTTAACCTATTCCCTTCAGTAATTAGCAAGAATATTCTACAAGAATCAATGGCTTAACAACAATAGAGGCAGATCCAGGATATGACTACTGGGCTGTAAACAACCATTGCAGATGAAATAGAGTTATTTTCTAAGTCTATTGTGACTTGTTTATCACTGTACTCCCATGTCTCTTCCCAGAAGTAACTAAATAGCATCTCTTCCAGGAAGAGCCCCCTCTAAATCACTTCTGGCGAAATGGGTTCGACTACTTAAGCAGTGGGGAAAATAGTTTTGCTAATTTGCCTCATTTTGGTTGAAATGATCTGGAGAGTGCTCAGGTGGAGGGAATATGATGTACTGTCTCCAGGCAGATGATGAGCTGTACGTCTTCACTGGCACAGCTATTTGCGGAGTACATTGTTTATCTCTACTGCTGCAGCCTCCCAGGGAGACAACCAGGGAGTTGAGTAAGAAATTTCAGAGTAAGAAACTTTTAAGATATACATTGGATAAGCCATTAAAACATTATTTTATTTTAATTATTTGTATCTGCAAGAGGGCATAAATTAGTAATGATTTATCAAACTTTACAGTTAAAAGTTATTTTAAAAGACTTCTGAATAGTAGGTGTTAAAAACCCACATATATATATATGTATATACATATAGTCTCACACTTATATTACTACAGAAAGAGCTAAAACAAACTATATTTTTGTCTCTCACATAAGAAATGGTTCACACATGTTGTCTGGTTTGAAAGTTTCCAAGAGAGCTGATTGCCAGCAATTATTTTGTTTTATGATGTATTCTTTCACTCCATATTTGGTTTTGCCCATATGGAGAGCTCAGTGCAATACAAAGGTTTGTATAGGTTTGGAATTCCTAGATTTCTCCTCAAATCTTGCTACTATTAACAAAGATTGCTTAAAAAAACTTTTCCATAGCCACTGGCTGCTCCTGAAATGTATAACAAGATTTCAAGGAAAAAACTCAACCCATAAAGAGAAAAAATAATGAGAGGACACTAATTTTCCTCATTCTGAGTAGGAGGTATAATGTCTTTATAAAGTAATAATTAAAACAAAAATACAAAACAATGACTGGTGCCTTATCTGGACCTTCCAGCTGTACTTCCCCCTTTTGCATTAGCAGTGTGTGTTCTAAGGTTATGAAAAACCATGAAAATTGCATCTTAAGAGGAGTTTTATTCTTTTTCCTAGGATTTGATTGAAACAGACAGCTACATTTTGTGTATATATAATTAGGCAGTAAAATAGGCTTTGAAGGCAGATTTCTGTTTAGTATGTAAGTCACACGCACAACAGTCTTTCATTCAGCAACGAAAGACTGATCTTTTTAATGCCTCAACTCGCTCAACATGTTTTCTGAATGCTACATCTTGCAGGAAAGAAAAAAAAGGAGAGAGGGAAAAAAAAAAAAAGACAACCCAAGCAGCTTTAAAGCCATATTTCTCTCTTTCTTTCTGTTTTTTCTTTTTCCTTGTTTCCCCAAATGAAAAACAATCTGAAAAGCCAATCTTGCTAGTCTGTAGTGATTTAACCTTATGACAAAATGATTTTTATCGTCTTTCTTTCCAGATTGTTGTCCGGGGCAGCACTGAATGCTGCACCAGCTCTAGGCGTATCTAATCCCTCTCATAAAAGGCCATTGTGGTAGTAAAACTGAGACCAATGGCTTTTTCATTCTCCACATCTCAGCTCTCCAAAGTAATGGCAATGGGGTCTCCTCTTCATGTTTTTCTTTTCAGATGCATAATTTCTCCTTTTAATAAGGCTAAAATAGAGAGAAATAAAAGGAACACAATCACATTTTCCTCAAAGCTCTTTCTATAAATACCTTCTGGATAACTGAACTTAGGAACAATTATCTTTATTCTGAATTGTTGGGACACTGTGTGAATACAGCAAGCTATTCATGAAAGTTTCTGATCACTATGAAGGATGTGAACATATTCAAATTTTGGGCACTATGACTTAGGGCTTCATATTTTCTGCTTAAGGTCACACTGGCATTCTTCATCGTTCTTAAGCCTAAGGATGTAATAAAGGCAGTGCTCAACACCAGGACAGTTCTCGTACTTATTCCTTGCAAAGTAATCATGTAAAAGCAATTACCCACTTATTTTGTGCATTTGCAATGCATTCCTCTCAACAATATTTTCCCTAAACCATAATCCATGTATTTTTACAAAGAACAACTAAGAAGGCTAGACAGCAAATATTCTCTGTGAGAAAAAAAGAGTGTATTTTCCTTTTTTTTACCCCTCCCCCAAAAGCCTTGATTTCGGTGCTAAATGTTTTCAGTAACAATATGTTAACAGATTATATTTCAGAACTAGTCCACCATTTTGAACAGCAGTATGAGAGAGTTGGCCTGCATTTGATTACAAATTTTTATTTGACCTCAGAGGAATGCTTTTAACCAGCAAAATACAAAGTGCTAGATAAAAAGATTTAGAGCCAGAAACTGTTCACATAAACTCACTTCTCCAAATAAAAAAACACTGCACTTTAATGCACCTGATTAATATTGATATACTTGCAGATATCTTTTTATGTTACCATTAAAGTTAAAACTGAACAAATCTGTTTAAATAATATAGAACTTTGATTTGGGATTTTTTTTTTTTTTTTAATTTGAGAGCATTACATTTGTGCCCTTAAAATGATAGAAGTGTAAAATGGAAAAGTAAAATTTTATAATAAGAAATATAATTTATTCCTAAATTTCAAATCTGGAGACAAAAGGAAAGAGAAGTATTTAGTCTGCAAAATAATATTCGATGGGCCAGAGCATGAAACAATTCATAAGTATCCATGTCATTTAAATGCAAGAAATATTCTGTGCATTCTTGATGAATATGGTCTGTAGAAGCAGTGACCCTCACAGGATTTCTTCCAGGTTCTTTTAGAGTACATCTGTGGGAACATAGTCGAAACAGCACTTCTGGCTCCAGGACACCACAGCTTAGGGTCCAGAACAATTCCTAAACATCTCCTAAGGACTCAAGACTTCTTTCACAACAATTACAAAAAGTACATCAGGATTTTCTTTTTTCCACATCCCTAGTGGAAGTTCAGAGAACAGGGCAAAAAGTCTCCTTCCATCCCAGCTTAAGGGTTTGAAAGCACAGAGGATCTTTACATAAGGCAGATAAAACTGAGACCCCTGTGTGATTCTTGGGACTTCTTTTCTCTGGTCCCAAAGGAGAGAGCAGTTGCAGTCACTGGAAAGTCTGCTTTAATAGCAGCTATTTGCAATACAGGTCTAAATCTAATGCAGATGTCCTTAATTACATTACACTTGATCTCAATATGCTTAACAAACACAGTCCTCAGGGCACCCTGTAAGGTAAGTAATCACTGTTACTGAAATTACAAGTGAGGAAACAGAAGCTTTGTGATGAGAAGACCTGCAGGTTTCAAAGTCCAGATTGTGCAGAGGCTCACCAGCTAAACAGACCACCTCTCCCCTCTTGTCTGACACAAACAGTGCTAAGTTTAGCTCACACCACTGCTCTAAAGCAGATAGATGTGAGGAGCTCCGTATAGCTGCAATCACAACTTGCTTCCATTAATACAAAGAATGATTAAGCAGACATGCTTATGTTACTTTCTTGTACCACAGCTGTGTTGTGCAACACCAGCTATGTTTCATGGCCCCTGCTCAAAGTTGTGCATTAAAAGGTGAATAACAAGTCTATTGGAGTGTTATACATATACCACATATTATCAGAGTAAGAACTCTAATAACTTTGGGTGTTATATAATATATTCTAGATTCCGAGGTGTCTTACTCCCTTTGGTGGGAAATTCCCATGGCAAGTTTTTTTTTGTTTTTTGTTTTTTTTTCTTTTTTACTTGATATTCCTTACTTCTGCCTTAGTGCATTCCCTGGACTTTTGATTTGGTTTGTTGTTAGTTTGTTCTTTGGGGTTTTTTTTTTCGGTTTTGGGGGTTTGTTTTTGGTTTTGTTTGGTTTGGTTTGTTGTTGTTTTGTTTTTTCATTTTCTCTTTTATTTACCAGGTTTCTTTTTAAATTAAATGTTTGCAATCATACTGCTGAAGAAAATGTCTAAAATTCTCCTCAAATGTTAATAGTGCAGTTCAGCAATGTTTCAGGTAGCTCCACCTGGGAGCTGGAGGATGTAAGCCTTGAAATGAGTTATGTCTCACCTGATGGTGTTTTATCATCGACTAAAAAACATAGCTGTGTTACTTTTGGCTAAAGGAATCATTGATGTTTTCTACATTCACTTGTTGCTTTAGTTACTATTTCAAAGCAGGATGGCCAAATCACAGAAGCTGTCACATAATGATTGTGAGACAGCTGAGACCAGACTGCCCCAGTTCCCCATCTTCTGTATCAATCTTCCCTTTTTGTATTTACGTTGTCGCTTTTACTGTCTCCCTCTCTTGGTCTCATCACCCCCTCTCCTTCTCTCCTACTGTCTCACTCCTGTTTCCTCATGCTGCTTTTAGAGCAGGTCCCTTCTTGTGTAGCTGAGGGTACAAAGCTTTCTTTGTGTTTCTCTCCTGCCCCAATACAGCAAAGAAAACAACAAAAGAGCAACAAGGACAGTCAGGAAAGCAAGAGGTCACAGTTGCTTGCTCTGGTACACATGGAGACGTTCTTAGGGTTATTCTCTTCACTTGCAGCTCTAGCAGCTAACATATTTGGTATGTTTAAATGCTTCTCATTCTGATTATCAAAATCTTTGGTATTTGTCTTGTCCCAGAGCATAGGTTTTCTCCTTCCACAACTCTGCAGTTTTTAAAACTACTGGGTTCAAACCTACACACAAACAGACTCTTATTCTTCTCTGGTGGGTTTTCAAGGGTCATTCATCTTCAAGCTCCTTTCTGTCAAAAATGTAGCAGCAAGTTTTCCTCACTCTTCCCACGAGGATGATATACCCAACCTTGGCTCTGAAAACTTTTGGATTCCTTACTTTACCAGACAGTGCACATTCTGACTGTTAGTCACCTTTATCTTATTCCTGGTATATGCCATCTGATCTTATATCTGGCCTAATCCTTCTGCTTATTCAACATCATGCTTCTTGCTCTCCTTGCACATTGGGAAAGTCCCTCTCAAACCTGCTTCTGCTGCAGACTCCTTACACCTAACTGGCTACTCCTCTGCAAATTCCATTTCAAGACTCATCTTTCCTCTCCCTGGCCTATGACTCCTAGCCTTTCCTCTAAAAAAGCAATCCAATCCTATTCACTAAGCCTCGGTTTCATTTCCCCATGCTCATTTGTTCTCTCTGAAAATGTGAAGTACTCTACCGAGGCACTGGCCTCTTATGCATTTTTCACCTTAGCAAGACTACAACATGGACACGCTGTCCTACTAAAATACTGAAACCACATCTATCGTTTCTATTACAAATTATAATGGACTATGAAACATTAAGCTTAGGCTATGACAAGACTGTAACAGATTTCAACATGTATTGCTTGTTTCTCAGAACACACTCTTTATCATGAAAGAAAAAAGTGTTTTTAACATTATCTGAATGTTTACACAAAGCACTACATAAAAAAATATGCTGTTTAAATTACTTGAATAATTGACTATCTCTACAATGAACTGAAGGCTATACTCATGTCTAGGTAAAAGGTTTGTAATTCAAATTACAGCAGAACCTTGGAGAGCTGTTAATTTACAAAATAGAAAAGACTTACTGGGTCATTCAGTCCACTCTAATGCCAACATGGAGTAACTACCCATATTATTTATTTTTAGTGCTTTTACCAGCCTAATTTTCAAATTCTATGCTAAGGGGCTAAGGGACTTAGGAACTTCCTTCTCATTTACTCCTTCTGTATTTATTGCACTGATTAACACATTACACTGGTAGGATTTTTATTTATTTATTATCAACTGTTGCTTTTCTCTTTTCCTCTTTTATTTTTTTATTTTCCTTTCCTTTTTTTTTTTTTCTCATTTACATTATCTACATTTCCCCCCACTTTTTTCTGTTTGGTTCTCTTTTGTTCCCTTCTTTTTTTTTCGCTGTGCTCTCAGAAGGATAGTTTTTATCCTGTTTACTTTTTACACTCTCTCTGTACTCCCAAATTAATACACATATGCACATAGAGGCTCTTTCATAAATCATTCCATCTAGTTGTCAGGTCATCTTTGTTGCTCTTCAATAAACAACACAGCAGCACTTTGCTTCCATATAGAAACTATATTTGTATGCTGAAACATCAGAGACACTGACCTCTAGATTAGGTATCAAACTGAGACTCTTTGTGAATATGCAGATAAATGCAAAAGAGTCTATGGACTGTTCTAAAGAAGAAGGAAACATTGTCAGCATTGCCTCTGGAAGAAAAAAAAACCACCAAAAAACTGGTATCTAACAGAAGTATCTGCCAAGTGTATAATGACTCTTCTGTAGTTTGTATCATCAGTTCCCACACTCTGGTCTATGGATCACTGGCAGTCAGCAATGCTATAATAAATTACCCACAACTAATCTGCAGAGCCAGTAGTTTGTGCGCATCAATTGAAAGTTTTTCCATAATACTGTGGGGTATTCTGAGGGCTCTAAGGATGCGCTAACCCAAAATTTTCTGATCAATACAATTTCCAGTGCACTGCTTTCAAATCTTGTTATGAGAAAACTTTTATTTATATAGCGCAAAACATTGTACAGGAGAGAAACGCCACTCATTGTTTACGTAATTAGTCTGACAATTAAGTCCTGATGAGAAATGGATTTTTTGCCCTATCTTTGGTGCAAGCTGAGGAGAAAGAGAACGATGGGTTTATCTTGGAAGACATGCTGTCTGTAATGCCGAGATCGGAGGTACAAGCCCGTGCTCCTGCAACACGGAACAAAGGGAGAAGTGGAGAGAGACTGAATGAGGGGAGGCAATTAAGGCTTTGCTGCTAATGACGATAGGCCTAGGTGGCATTACTGCAGTTCAGCCCGGCAAGTTTAACCCCGGGGCTGCCAGCGGCGCAGGGCCCGCCCCGCTCCCCTCAGGCGCGGCGCCGCCTCTCCCCCGGCAGCTCCCCCGGGGCCCGCGCGCGGGGCCCCCGCCCCGCCCCTCCATCCGCCGACCAATGGCGAGCCGCGAAAGCGATTTCTGGCGCGCTGATTGGGCGCCGCCCGCTCAGCGCTGGGGGAGCGGGCAGCTGGCGGGGCCCGCGGCCGCGGGAGGGGCGGGAAGGAGCCTCTCCTCACGGCACCCGCGGACTGCGGCCCGCCCGGGCAGCGAGAGCGGCGTCGCGGGCCCTCCGCCGAACAAAGAGACCTTCGACGGTGATTTTCGTAGTGTGTGCGATGCATATGTCTGGCAAGGTTAAAGAAAAACAACCACAACCAAAATCGACAAAAACCAGACAACCCTCCCAACAAAACAAAAAAATCGGACAGGGACCAGGATGGGTGAATGGTGATCTCTTGGTATTATTAGTGGTCTGCAGCTGCACCAATTAAGTACGGATTTCCTACTTTAGACAAACATCACTAATTTATTGGCCTTTTGTCTGTCTTGTAAAATGCACAGGAATACTAAGTTGTAATCTAATTTGGAGAACAGGTAGAAATTAAGGCGAAAAAGCTGCTAAATCACACAGCGGGCCTTGGCCGCTTTTTGAAATACCGACATTCCCAACCTGACAAGACAATGTGAGTTCAGTGGTCCTTTTGCATCCATTCATGGGAATCGGCTGTTGCAGATGCACCCACGGGCCGGCGAACAGTCTTGCTCTGATTTCTGCCACAGAAATGGACAAATAAAACCCTTCTTCGGCAACCATGTGATTCGCTGGGCAGGCTCCTTCCCTGTAGACTCACGCCGGGAGGGAATGGGGCGAGAGGGGAGGCTCCCCTCCGAAATTTGTGATCTAAGGAGGTTTTTAAGGATACTTTACCCATCAGTTGGCCTCTGTAGTTAGTAACCCTCTGTGGCTGGCTCTTCCCGTGACCGTTGCTTTCAAAAATTAAAATGATGGTGTAAGGCAGATAAAGCAGAGGCATTTTTGTAATCTCTCCCAGTGACTGTTCCTTGGCTAGTTAACAGACCATCTATTCAGAAGCAATTTTCTTTGGGCTGAAATTATGTGCTGACCGTAGCAGATCACTTCCCATAATACCCCTTCCCCCACCCAAAGCTAAATACAAACCGTCTCCTACTCACTGTATAATAATGTGAAAATGACTGTAATTTTGCAGACGAGAAGCAGCCCAAAGTGAAACGTGTCTAAACAGAGGTCGATACTGAAAAATTCAGGGCCATTACCTAAATCTGAAAAATACATACTGTAAGGAAACAGGAATAGTGATCCACGACTAAGTAGACGAAAAGCTTGGTGTTGCTGATCTTAAAATTTTGCTAACCAGTGAGTGACATCACTCATGACCTACCCCGGGGAAACTGTGATTTTCGGTACCTTGTAACATTATGCTGCCCACTCCTCCGCCAATTGCACATGCTGGGCGTAAGTGTCCCCTCCCTGGGGGGAGAGTGGCAGTGTCTCCAACCGTGTCCGCTGCCACACCGGCTGGGAAGTGGCTGCTCACAAGTCCTCCTTGAGATTGTCCCAACACCCGGGCGGGAGGGCAGGGTTGTGTTCACTGTTCACACCTCAGCATTTCTTGTTTGCGATGCACACATGCCATGAGGTGGGTTTTTTTTGTTTGTTGGTTTTTTTTTTGGCTTCCTTCCCCCCCTTTGTAATGGCTTAAACATTTAATGTGATCAAGGGCCTCCTTGACAATGAACATATCCCTGAAAATAAACCCTTCATTATCAGCCCTTGAAGGGTAGGTATTTTTTACACGGGAGAAACGGAGCAGTCTCAGACCGGGCAGCCTCAAGGCCTGTCAAGGTAGCGTGCGTCGGTGACCCCAGTGTCGGCAGCGTGAGGGGCTCACAGGACCTGGAGGGCAGCCTTTTCTCCCTGCACCCCTGGTCACGGTGACCTGGTGGCCATAGCGAGGTCGAGTGCCACGCCACGGGCGGATTTTACCCCCACTAGTCTTGTTTCACCTTCCGCACAGCCCCCGCAGCAAAACCGGCTCTGGGGAGGCTTGCTCCTCTGGTACCTCTCCACTAATCGCCCCTTTCATTGGGAAGCCTGCAACGCGGGGACGCTGACGCGCGTGATTTGCTCAGCTGGACAAAATCCAAAGAGGTATTTTGTCACCCTGTCATGGGTGTGCAGGACATCGTAAATGCCACGCTTTGACTTCTTGCCGGAAATCTTGACTTGGGCGATGCGTACGTTTGGCAAGAAAAACATCCCGTATCGATTTTCACAGGGAGATCAGTCCCAGCGAGATCAAGGGGAAAAGGAAGGGGGGAAAAAAGTCAAAGAGAGGAAAAGGGAAAAAAAAGGAAAAAAAAATAGTAGATCGTGCTTAAGGATATTAAAAGGAACAGGGTGTCTGCGGGGCTAGTGCCCCCCACCTCCCGACCCTCCCGTGCCCGCGGGCGGCGGTCGCCGCCGCCGCCCCCATTCCACCCCCGCCGTCCGCGAAGGGTTAAACGCAATTTAACGCAGTGGTGTAGCATAATGGCTCCCAACGTAAACAAAAGGAATGATTAAGGGGGATATTTTCGAGCTACACAAAGCCCGATAGGGAAGATTTGTGTTACTAATTCCTGTGAAAGGATGTTCACGTGGTAGTTATAGGGTCGCTGGCATTCACACTTCAGTGCGTGCGGCAGTAAATCAGCAGTCTGGAAACAAAAGGGTTATTTTCTGCTCCCCTTCCTTCCGAAAAAGAGGAAGGGGAAAAAAAAATAGGGAAGAAAGAAAGAATAAAACCCGACCTGTCTAACTTAAGCCATATTGTAAAAATGAACATGTAATAAAATACATGAGGAGCTGAAAAAGTGAATGCAAGAAAGAGGGCTGATCGGAGAGCGGAGCAGCGCCTCGGTGACCCCCAGGCAGAGGTGGGGGTGCTGCCCTACCCTGAACCTCCCCTCAGCCCCTTCCTCCAGACACTGTTTGCTTTTCTCCTCCACTAAGCACGAAAATAATCGCACATGTGTATCAGCAACCCTCTCTCGCTGGCTTCAAGCTGTTATAATTTTGAATGAGGGGGCATTTAAAAATTATGACTGAGATTCTAAATTGCCTCTTTGAAACCGGCACAGAAAAATCATTCATCATGGCTTCGAAAACTGCCCTGAAATTAAATTAAAACGAAATGAGGGAGTCTTCCTCCCGACGTGTGAGTCTTGGCAGAGCTACACTCCACCTTGGTTTTCTATTTTTTCTTTCCCCTCCTCCCTCTCTCTTTTCTTTTTTTTTTTCCTCCCCTCATTTCTTTTCCTCTCCCTCAGCTTTAAATGTTATGTAGGATAATTGAAATGGGAAACACGATTTTGTATCTGGCTACAGCAAGGAGGCTCGATGTAGGCTGCGGGCTGCTGAGCGAGTGCCTGCGTGCGTGTGCGTGAGTGCAGGACGTGTGAGTGTACAATGCGTGGGGGGCGGTGGGGGTGGTGCGAGCGTACCGGGCGTGTGTGCGGCGCTGAGGGTACCGGGCGGGGGTGCAGCGTGTGCGGGTGTCGGGCGGGGTGCGGGGGTGCAGCGAGTGCGGGGCTGCAAGGCGCGAGTGCGAGCGGGTGCCGGGGGTGTGAGCGAGCGGGTGCGTGTTTGTGTCTCTCGCCCTCGCCGGCAGGCAGGAGGAGCGGCGGGCCAATGGCAAGGCCCGGTTTCATAAAAGCTGGGTGCTGATTGGCCGGCAGGGAAAGGGCATCGCGAACAAAGAAAAGTCCCTCTCAGGTACCGCGCGGAGCGAGGCTCCCACTCCCCCGCCTCGGCCGCTGCTGTGGGGGCAGCGCCCCTGTCCCCTGTGCCTGTGTGTCAGCCTGTGAGGGGACAGACACACATGCCGGGTTTGCCTTCTCTGCCCAGTTTTTATTTTATTTTGGTTTCATTTTTTTTTTTTAATTTTTGGTCGTTGTTTTAATTTTGTTTCTAGAAAGAAAGGAAGGTTCATTATATCTGGTGCTCTCTTCCTCCAAACACAATAAATCTGTTGAAGACATTAGATTTTTTTTTCCTAAAATAAAAAGCGGCTGCAACAAAAACACACTCAATGCAGTTAGAAGGAAAAGGTCAACTCGATCCAATACAGACCGTAAGTACGGTTGCGTGGTGTGTCTATAGCACTTAGAGGGGATTTTTTTTTTTTCTGCAAACGGGAGTGTTAAAGAGTTTTGGGAGTTGAAATAACTAGGGTTCTTGGGGATTTTTAAAGGAGGAAGAAAACCCCAAAACAATCCCACAAACAGGGTGAGTTATTTGAGGGAAGTAAGAGGGTGAAAGCACTGTAGCCACACAAATCATACTTGACGGTGCACTTGGGGGGCGTTAAAGCGTAGTGCCTTTTTTGGGTTTTAACTAACCCAGGGTGGGGGAAGGGGGGGAATAAAAGTGACACCATTACAGCCAAGTCTGCATTGCTTCCCCGCCCCCCCGGGCACCGAGAGCACTGCGCTCGTTAGCAGGAGCGATGGGGCACCGACAGACCGGGAGGCACCTCGCATGTCACACCGAGACACCAGAAACGCGAGGCTGGAGCCGGGGGGTGGGGGTGGGATCGTCCCTCGGCGGCTGCCCGCTTCCATCGCCGTCTCGGTTCTGCCGGCCCTGAGGCGCAGGGAAGGGAAAGCCCTGAGGTAAACGGCCCCCACCCCCACCCGGGGAGGTGGCGGGGGGCTCGGCGAGGCGTTCCTGGGGGGCACTCCGGGACTCCAGCAGAGGCGGCGGGGCCGGCGGCGCGGCGCGGGGCCGGGGCAGGGCGCGGCCCGCCCCGCCGGGTGTGTGAGGGGCGGCCCCGGCCCCGCTCGGCGGCGGCCAATGGAGCCCGGCGGCGTCACGTGACGCGAGCGGCGGGACCCGCCGCGCCTCCCCCTCCCCCGCCCTCCCGCCACCGGCAATTCATTACGGCTTTTAGCTTCCCATCGCCGGCTAATTAAAAATACTAAGCTAAAGCTCCGAGACCGTCTGACTTGGGGAGGGGGGAGGGAGGCATAGGGAAGAGGGTGATAACGGTAGACTGCGAGGTTTGCTGAGACAATAAGGTGGGAGCGATCTGTCCTGACAAAAAGGTCGTCTGCTTTATCTCCTCGGACTCTAATTACTGAATTACTTACCGCATGACTGACTAGCCCGAGCTCACGGGTTTTTCGTTGTTATTATTTTTTTTCCCCCCGAGACAGCCATTCGAAACTGATACGTGCCTATGCTGGTTTTTTGGTTGTTTTTTTTTTTTTCTTTTTTTCCCTAATTCCTATTTTTAAAAAGCGCTGATCTAAGGCTGGTGGGGGAGGGACAGACAGACGAACGGACGGGAACAGGCACCCCCCTCCCCGAAATCTTACCCCTGGGAAAATTTAGTTCGTTTGAGAGCACGCAGTCCTGCCTCCACTCCCACAAAATGTTTTGATAACCGGTTTATCAGATCAGTGATTCCCCCCTCCCGCTCCTCCTCCTCTTCCTCGCCCCCCCTCTTCCCCCTCCCCCCGCCTCCCCCGCCCGTTTCCCCTCAAGTTACTTCAAGAAATCAGATCTGTCAGGACGGGCGAAAAAAATGCCACTTCCCAACTAACAGGCGGAATCCAGCCCAGATTTTCAGTCCTTTCTTCTTTTTTTTCCTTCCTCCCTTTCACTAATTTATCCCGATGTTAGCACATTCTGTCTTGTAACACCCGGGCGCCTGTAGGTTTGTTTCGTGGGATCATTACTTACTGATCGGGATGGCTCCCAGGTCCGGGGCTGAAGACGGAGTGTGAAGTTGGGGAAACATTTTTTTTTTTCTTTCTCTCTTTTTTTTGCTTCTTTTTTTTCTTCTTTTTTTCCCCCCTTTTTAATTTTTTTTTCCTTTTTAATATCACTGTGGTGATTATTACCTCTCGGTGCTTATTCAGGAAAAGCAAACAAACAAAAATCTGGTCCTTGATGCTTCACTTCTGAATGTGAAATATTACCTCCCAGCTCGTAAAGTTGTGAGGCACAGCATTTTTTTGCTTTTTTGGCTTCTTTTTCTTTAAGCAAGGACGAAAAAAACCTAGACAAACAAACAAAAAAAAAAAAAAAAAAGGACTTCTGATCCGTGTGCCAAAGTAGGGGGAGATATGTTATTGACCGATTTATACTGGCTGAGATGATACTTGCTTTCTACTTCTTGATCACTTGCTCTTTAAGTAAAATGAGGCACAGAGTTGTTGCTGAGACGAGTGGGAACAGCATTTTGATTTGCTGGTTTAATTAAAAATGATAAAGGATTAAAGGTAAGCATTATGCGTATATATGTATAAATATTTCGGCAGTCGACTGTAAAAGGGAGAGATCCCTTTAAAAATCGTTTTAACTAAGCTTTGTCAAACACACACTCATTTGCGGTCACTGAGGCCACCTTGGTGCAGATCACTTAAAGTGTATGTCTTAATCAGTTTCCTGTACAGTCAGTAATACTATATTTAACAGACCTAACAATTGTGTGACCTAGGAGTACATTAGAGCTGCTTTTAGAACTGTTATCTTAAGGATATTTTTTTTTAAGAAATGAGAATTTTTATTTCTTCTCACTTTTTTTTTTTAAATTTTAACCTATGGGTTTTAATATTTTCCAGTCAACGTTTGAATTTGTTGGTTGTTGTTTTTAACAGAAGGTGTATTGTGGCAGGGAAAATGAGGTTTCCCACTTCCCTTAGCACTCTCCTCCCCCACCCCCCCCCAAGAGATTAAGTGGAGGGGGGGGGAAGGGGGGGTAAAAGATAATACAGGAGAGTCACAAAACTTCAAGGGTCTTGTTTAAAGCCACAAAATCCATGGAATGCACGGAAGAGTGAATCCGTGTCCTTCCTTTTCTCTTTTTCGTGCCTAGGTGGTGGTCCAAGGGGTTAGATTACAACATGTGCTCCAGCAGCTAGGCACCACTTCTCTGACTGTATTTCCTGAACTTTGTGGATTTAAATAATGTAGATAATTTTTTTTCTTCCTTTTTCTTCTTCTTTTTTTTTTTTTTCTTCTTCTTTTTTATGGACATGGCTCTTAAAGAGAGGTTGTGGGTGTTGGTATACAAGTAGATTAAAAGTGCTCATTATAAAAACACCACAGCCACTGTCTCTGGCTTAACAAACTTAAGAACGTGGCAATGCTGAATGTTTTTGCTCCCCCCTACCTTGCCCCCTCTTTACTGAGTGACGTTATATTGTGGTAACACCCAGACAAGAAATACTTGACTATTTTCCTCCTCACAGGACAACGTGGATGTGGACTGCAGGTTGTGAGCCTAGACACACCTAAGGGAGGAAGACAAGGAGAGTTGAACTTAAGAGAGAGCCCAACGGAGATAAACGAATGTCCCCACATCTCCAAAGAAAAGTTCATCGGATTTTTACTCTAGAGATCTTATCTTCAGGATGTCATTGAACACTTCCACTGCAGGAAAAGGTGTGGATCCAAACGCAGTTGACACTTATGACAGTGGCGATGATTGGGAAATTGGTGTTGGGAATTTAATAATCGATTTGGACGCCGACTTAGAGAAGGACAGACAGAAATTTGAGATGAATAATTCTAATACCACCAGCAGCAGCAACACCAGCTCCAAGGATTGCGGGGGTCTGGCTTCCAGTGGGGTTAATGCTACCTCAGCCTTAGCTGATGGCCTAAAATTCGCTTCTGTTCAGCCCTCTGCTCCCCAGGGGAATTCCTCTCACAAAGAGACTAGCAAATCAAAAGTGAAAAGGAGTAAAACTTCTAAGGATGCTAATAAATCTCTGCCTTCTGCTGCCTTGTATGGGATTCCTGAGATCAGCAGTGCTGGCAAAAGGCAGGAAGTCCAAGGGCGCCCTGGAGAGGCAACTGGCATGAATTCAGCACTGGGTCAAAGTGTGAGCAGTAACCCAAACGGCAATAATAGCAACACCAGCAACACCACCACCGTTGCCTCTTGTGGGAAAAACAAAGAGGAGAAACCAGGTAAAGCCCCAGGCAGCAGAGGCTCCAAGCGGGATAAGGATGCAGGAAAATCCAGGAAGGACAAGCAGCATGACCTGCAGCAGGGCCACCCCAATGGCAGTGGGGGTGGCAATAGCCAAATTCCCTCTGGGCACCTCTATGGCTTCGGGGCCAAGGGAGGCAGTGGTGGAAGCAGCAGCCCCTTCCACTGTGCCTCCTCTGCTGTGGGGGAGGTGAGCAAAAGTACCCCGGATTCAGGGTTAATGGGGAACTCTGTTTTGGTAAAGAAGGAAGAGGAGGAGGAGGAGAGCCACAGGCGAATCAAGAAATTGAAAACAGAAAAGGTAGGACAAAGCTCCTCTCCACCTCTTCTGTGTTTCCCCATGTCTATAATAAGTGTTCCATGAGTGTCCCATGACTGTACGTCTGGCTCCTCTGTCCTCTCTGCTGTGTATTTGTGACATGCATATGTCCTTCCTCCTTCCCTTAAAAAAAAGCGAACCAACAAAACCAACCCAGAGACCTCTTCCCTGCTTGGAAGATACCATGTTTCCAGTGTGCTGCGCTTCCTTGTGATTTCCTCTCCTGTCTTCAGACCTGGAGAATGTTTCTGTTTTGTCTGTTTGTTTTAATTGTACTTGCCCAGAAGGAGAAACTCAGAGATGACCCTGACTGAGCTGTCCCCAGTTTTAGCAGAGAGCAGCAGTACCAGTGGGATG
The DNA here is from genome assembly GCF_963513975.1 of Fringilla coelebs. Lineage (NCBI taxonomy): Eukaryota > Metazoa > Chordata > Aves > Passeriformes > Fringillidae > Fringilla > Fringilla coelebs. Next base: position 54,741,946 of record NC_140031.1, on the reverse strand, counting down.
GCATGTGTTCGCAGGCTGGGGCTGCATAGCTCGGGCTCCAGGCGCAGCAGGTCTTGTATGTGCTGACTCTTCCACAACATCAGCAGGCATTCGTGGCCATTCCTCTCCCAAAACCTAAAGGAACCCCTCTCCCTTTCTCTGACCCTCTGCCTAGAGCTGAGATTGTGCTTGGGGAGGAAACAGGAGCTGTTGGCAGAGGCCGGGGCTCCGCCGTTGTGCTTTGTGGAGATGCAGGATGCTTATTGTGCTGGGGGCTTCCGTGGCACTGTAGCCCAGAGGCCCCAAAAGCTGGTGTAGCGACTGGGAGGAAGGAGCCAGCAGACAGGCAGTGCCTCTTGTCTTCCTGAAAGGAGGATGCTGGGAGGAGGGAAATGCACCTTGTGCTGAGAATTGTGTATGCAAAACAGCTTTTGGAACAGAGTGGAGCAGTTTGTCTCCTGTCTGGAGGAGTTCTCCTCTCTGTGCTGTGCTGGCTCTTGGATTTGAAGTGCTTGTTTGTTGAGCGGTTGCAATGGTGTGAAAGAAATCAGATGGGAATGTGTGGTTTTATTCCTTTCTATTTCGGATGCTTTCTGTATGAATAGATGGCCGCTACTCTATTATTTGGGAAAGGTGGAGTGAGACGTTGTCTTTGTCGACTGCTGGTTCAAGGATGTTCTGGTGTTGGTGGGAGTTCAGTCCCTAGGGCAGAAGCCATCTTCTGGGGTTCCAGAGGGTGAGTGTTGGCCCAGGATTACAAGTATGGTAAATTCTACAGGTTGTTAAACAAAGAGAACCTGCTCTGCCGGAAAAATAAAGCAAACCAGCACCCTCCAAATGAACAATCTCAGGGTGTTAATATTGTGACTGTATTGTCAGCTGTTCGTCCTAAATTACCTGCTTTTACAACTTCCACGAGTGAACATTGCAATGGGGAGACTTTTGGGATGGTGTTAACTGTATGGTCTGCAAGTGTCTGGGAGGGCTGAAGGTCTCAGGGAGTGGGAAGTTATGTCTTATGACTGGCTACCAGCTTTTTTATTTCAGTAATGAAGTTTTTGTAATACTAAATCGACTGGAGGATTAGATTTGGGTGTTTGTGATAGCAGATATTTGTTAGTACTGGAAGATAATTCCAAGGGATTCTGTTCAAGGCAAGGAACAAATTAAACTTTATATTGTATGCATATTATTGCTTTTAAGATAGCCTATCTTTGGATGAATTTGAATGAGCCTTATGACCTTGTCTAAATGCAGATGAGAAAACCAGATTGCTATGTAATTCATGTGTATATGTTTGCATTTTGATTTATGAAAAGTGCTGTTCACGGCAGAAAGGTGTCCAAAAATCTCATGGTCTCTTTATTATCTTAGTACAGTAGGCATTTACTTCTGTTGCCAATAGTCTTCAAATTGCAGTTCTCTAATCTGTTTTAACTATCTAGATAAATTGCCCTAATCCGGTCTTCACAATGGCTGTGGTTAAAGAGTCAGAGCCATTTGATTGGATTCAGTGGCTGCCTGGAATGTGGGAGGTACTGCCCTTTTGCAACCCCCTTAGCCTTTTAATCTCTCAGCCAAATGTTCACATTCAACAATTTTGTTTAGCTGGCAATCTGAACATTTCAGTATCTCAAAGGCTGCTGCCATGGCAACGGAGATTAGAGGGTGGTGTGGTTTCTCCCGTTTTTGTGTTCTTTCAACTCTCTAGTCACACAGGAAATTGTATGAAGAATCTATATACGTGCGAGTAATCTTATGGGTAATGTAAATGGGACGGCATGCAAATTCAGAGCAAACACGTATGGAGGAGTTCAGCGTCAGTGGCACACTCTGTGTGTTGTAGATGTCGCTCCAGGAGGAGGTCTGGAGCCTGCATTTCCAGCACCAGCCGCTGCTGTTGGCACACACCGACTTTAATACAGGCTCTGCACACCAGAGTCTTGCAGCCTTGGCCATTGTCTGGCACAATGGTGCGCTTGCTTGCTATCTTAAGTCCCTTAGCGTTTTTCTTAGCCAAGAATGTTCCCTTTTATAATAATAATAGTAGTAATAATAATGTAGCTTGTTGCTGATAATGGTTGATATTTTAAGTCCAGCCAGTGGCAACATTAGTAACATTCAAGTGTTTTATGTTGTTCTGCCTTTTTTTTTCCCCCAAATGATTAATCGTCATTGGGAAGAATTCTTTAAAGGTTTTAGATCGTTGAAGTGTTTTGGTTTGACTGTTTATATGCTAGAACGTATATGCCATACTTGCACGAAGCAACTTGCATCTGTAGATAAATGCATAATTTTCAGCCTGCATGTTGAAATCAATGTTCAGTTATCTTACTGTTGTGCAAGACATGCCTCATGGATTTGGAAGTTTCCTTTTAGAATCGGATGAGTTCATGACTGCTGATTAAAAATCTACATGTTTTTATATGTGGTGTAGAATATAATACTGCATTTGTTTACTATTTGTGAAAAGCTTGGAGCAGATTCCCAGGAGTTGTAGTCACTGTTTAGCTTTCACAGCATGCTTCAATTCTATTTTTAGTCTATTTATAATGTTTCCTTGCTGCAGAAAGTCATGTAAAACATGATAAATTGGATCTTACGAAGCCTAATTAAATCAATGACTGTGTTCTGCTGGCTCTTTTATGCAGAAACCGCAAGTATGTTGTAAAAGTCGCCACTCCCCTAATATGTGGATAAAGTCAAAGTGTGCTGTAATTCTAAGATGTTTGAGCTATATTTGTGCAGTCCATTTTGTGGCTAAGCCAACAGTGACATGTCTGAATAAGTAGCTTTGACAGGTAGGCTAACCACTCCTAAGATTTTTGGTGTTAAAACCTGTCTCCATTTTCCATTTCTTATCCATACTGCTTTTAGCACATTTACTGACTGTTTGTCAGCATGAGCTCTTCATCTGTTCCAGCTAAGTTTTTTGGGTTTTTAACAGCTGTTCCATTGAAAAGTGTTCAGAATAGCTACAAAATTTGCTTTGTATGCATTGTGAGGAGATTTTGGAATTCATTCAGTCATAATTTACTCTGAGATATGGGAAAACTTCATTTGGCACGTGAAAAACAATATGTTTACATGAAATTAATGCAGAAGATACAAAGCTGTAATCAGAAGGGTTTAGTTACAGTTCTAAATGTATCAGTCTAGTGATACTCCAGGATGGAATTTTTCTCTTTTTTTAGCTTAGTGCTTCTCATTAAGACTGATTTCACATTTGAAAGTTGTCTTTAGCAAATTAGCATGTTGGCTAGTATTATTTATTTTATCTTCACTTTCCTTATTGTGTTTTAGCATTAGGATTTGATAGTGTTTTTTATGCCATCAGGAATCTCTGGGTGAATTTTACCTATTGATGCAAATCATTTAAGTACATGCTTTGATTAATGATGTTATGGAGATATGCTCTTCATGTACTTTTCTTGCTGGCCTTGTGTGTAGTTTATTCACTGTGAAATAAAAGGGCAGGGAGGTCACTTGCTGTAATTAAAGAACAAACTCTATTGTTGTTTGACAGCAAACTGTTTTGAAAGCTACATAAGGGATTTAGCTGTTAAAAACATTGATAAGTATGGGTGTCTAACAATAAGCACAGCTCAAGGTTCTTAAAGTTCTGTAGTGCTGTCTAGTAGTGTGACAGCGCTTTTTGAGCTGGGTGAAGAGGTGTTGCCCTTTGGCCGACAAAAGCTTTCCGTGTGAACCTGCTGACCTCTGCCAATATGTATGACTAGATCTTCTATTGAATTCCTGTGCAAAGCAAGAGTTAGTGTAGCACAATGGAGGCTGGTCTAGAGCATCTATCAAACAAAGTAGGGAAGCTGATAACCATATTCGGAGCTACAGGAAAAATATTTCACTTTGGGCATTAGTAATTTTACAATTTTAATAACTTCATAAATACCCAGTAAAGAGGAAAGGATTGATTGTCCAGATGTCATGAGGTTAACCATGTTCTCCATGTTAAAGGGCTTTCCTGCAAGACTGTTTTAATTATAGCTATATAAAGACTTGTTTTTCCAAAGTAGCATTTTATAGTCCAATAAATGAAATGTATGTTAAAAGTGCTAAGCAAAATCTCCCGTAACCATAGAGGTGTTCAATAACCAGATTCAAGTAACATGGAAAGTACCATCTGTTTCTAGTTTCCAGCATGAGCCCAGGAATAGAAAAGCTGAGATTTGCTAGTATTTTTCCTACTCTTTTTCTTTTTTTAATTATTATTATCATTATTTAAAAAAGTTCACCTGGCACTTTATAGAAGCTTTCTGAAATGCAATAATGCAGGAGAGACTGTGAAAACACATGTTCGTACATACAGTTAACCAGTTCCACTTTCATTTAAAGAGATTTCCAGAAGCTCAGTCATTGAAGAATTTATAATAGTGAATCACCTCCTGCAGGCAAACACAATAAGGGTCAGTTCTTCAAAGGTCTTGCTATTGAGGTAGAACCTGATTTACTCTGTCTTTCCTTACGAAGTAAAACGAAGGGGAAAAAAATCCACAACCCCCCCAACAACAACAACCAAAAAAACCCCACCCCAGCTTCTCTAAAGGATAACTTTAGCAAGCTCTTATCAGGCACCTAATTGCATATGATAAAACCATCGACTAAAATTTTCCATGCAGACTTTACTGCTCTTCAGAGAAGTGTTCTAGAATTCTTGATAGGGAGAAAATCACTCTTTTAAAGATAACTTGTCCTAAACTGTTAGGCAATGAGATTCTTGGCTGCAGCCTATGAGCCCTGGATAAAACGCCATCCGGCCTTTGTTTGAGGTCTTTTACTGAAGCTAATGACTGGTCTTGTGCCGCCCTGAGATAAATGACATTATCTCTGAGTGGTCTGACAGGAAACAGACATGTTAATGGTGAAGCTGCGGGGAGGATCTGCTGTAGTTCTGACAAAAGAGTAAAGCTTGGACCCCTGGTTGTGATCATTAACACAGAATGCATTCCTTCATAATTGGAAAGCTATTTTATCGACAACAACGTAAATCACAAATCTGAAATCTGAAGGGTTTTTTGCGTGCTCAAACTAGTGCCTTTTTTTCTCCACCGTATAAGAAATGGGTTATCTCCATAGTACTGACATTAGTGGGAGGGCCCGGGATCTGCTTTCTGTTAAATGGACACATCCTTTGCACGCTGAATGCAGGTTCCCCTTTATGTGCCCTGTGTTATCCATGCTATTTGCATTTCTAAAAGAATTTTAAAAACCCTCTATTTCTTCACATCTTACACTCTTAATGATACATGTGATATTGAGCATGTTTCACAAGCATCATCAAGAATATTGTTGCAGAAGTAATAAAATTTCAGCTATCCTTCACCTTTACTTCCATTTTGGGTAAGGATATACTTATATTTTGGATTTCTGCCACCCATCCTTGGAAAAGGTTGGATTTCTTCTGCAGCAGTTCAGGCCACTTTGTGTTACTGCCACATGGTCTGTATTCCACAAATGCAGAATTCACTTTTTGAGTGGCATTTTCCAGATTTGTTGCATGGTATACAGTTGGAATTGCTGAACATAACCAGTCTACTGTGGTCTGAAGTAAGGTACTTTGTACACATGATCCAACAACCAAGTTATTATTTTTACAGTATTCTTCACATTGTGCCTTATCTGATGTTCTAATTCACATGGTGATATATTGCTATGTTCCCTGAATGGCTGGAGATTTTCTGACTTCTTAAGTGTGCTTCATTTTTTACAACAGAAATACATCTTGCCCTGAGTCCTCATATAGGCTCACAACTGTGAATCTGTGGATTGGCTTCAACTGAAGGCTGGCCATAGTTTTTGCCAAAAAGTAGCATTGGTTTTAGTGTGCGTACATATCAAGGAGTTCTTTTTATTTCTTAACAATCACAGAATATATATGGATTTTTAAAAGAAAAAACAAACATGGTCTGTACATAATATTTCCTGCTGGGTGAAAGATGGCAAAGGAGTCTTTCATTAAAATTTCTGATGATGTCATAATTGCAAAAAGGAAATACCTTTTTAAAAAATCAGAAAAGTTCAATATATATATATATATATTCTGTTTCATAAACCTCTTTGTTTTTCTCTTTTTGTAGCACTATTTTTGCCTATTGCAGCTTTCTTCAGCACAGCCTTTCATCAGAGTGAACAGTATCACAATATTATTTTTTAATTTGCTTAAAATATGTTTGAAATGTGATAATTTTAATAAATATAATTACCAGTTTTTATAGCAGGATTTGAAGGATTTTCTGAGATGAGATTTTAAATCATGATTTAAAAAAATTATTATTACATTCTTGATTTAATACCACAATTTACTGAAGGCAATGAGTAGCCATTTGGACAAAGAGGAAGGTCAGAGAATGACTTTTGGTTGTGTGGTAGGATTTCAGTAAGCACCCTCTGTTGCACTTTCTCTTTTAACTCTTACAAAATGGTCTTGGCAATTGGAACAAAGCCTTTACATTTGAATGAAAGGTTGTAAAACTATTCAGAGCAACTTGACTGACAAGCAGGTTCGTTGTAATTTTTTTTTTCTTTTTTTAAAAAGCTGAGAGAAACATCAAGGAGTGGAATAGGTAGCGTGCTCTGACACCCGCCCCATGTACATGTATGCTTCCATAATATATATATGCTTATATATGTGCAACACTACTTGATTGAACCGTTCAATTGAGTGTTCAGGGCAAGTTGCATGCAATGAAGTAGGAAATCATGCCTGTATAGACAGGCTTTCCAGCTCTAGGGCTACTATGGTGTTGATTAAATTTTCTGAAATCTTAAGCCAACACTGCAAGTAAGAAAGCTGCATTTTGTGACAGAGATTTATAATGTGTTTGCTTTTATGGTAAGTTGACAAATACTGATAAATCTCAAGGTGAAAGGATCAACTTCTCTAGCTTCTGCCTCTAATATCTATTTAGGAATTAAATGTGAAGCTCTTTGTTTCACTAATTTTGAAGTGAAATTGTGCTACATTCGGTTGTATGTCCTTTATGATAAATCTTCGTCAGCCAGTCTTCAGAAAAAATACCAAACTTTTGGTTCCTTCATCTTCTCACAGCTTCTGAGTCTTCCTAGCCTAAATCTCACTTTTGTGCACAAACACAGCTTGAGGTGTTTGTCTCCAGAGAAACTCCACCAAATAACACTGGAAGGGAAATACCTCAGGAGGATGTTTGAAGCATATGCCAATAGTGGCATGTGAATGCAGTATTTGCAGTCAAAAGAGCAAACTAAAATCTATTGATTGTGGTAACTTGTTTTCAAAACACTAGCATTCTAGTTGTTGAGTTGTCTTGTCATGTTAACCCAGGAGCAGATGGCATAACACCACAGAAGTGTACTTTTACTTAAAGTAACTTTAGAGGTTTTGATGTGTTTTCTTTTCCTCTTATTTCCCCGATGGCTTCTTTTTATTGAAGAGTAACATGAGGAGACCTGGTAGCAATTTTATTGCTTTCCCATAACAGTTTGAAATAATAGGTTGGTCTTTGGTTGCCAGTCAAATTTCTACCAGTCAGCTTGATTCTGTTTTTTATCATGTGGCACTGGAATATAAAAAGTATATGTTTGTAGTTTGCCCTCAGAAACTAGCTTTTTTTTCCATGCTTCAATTAGCAACAGAAGACTAAGCTTCAATTGGTCACACTTTGGTAAACTCTGAGAGCTTGCTTTCTTCATTCTGATAAAAGAAAGCGCCAAGTTTAGGCTGTGTTTCCCAGGAAATTTTGAGGCACATCTGGCCTCTTTAACTGTGTTCACTAGACAGTTTGATTTTGCACACATTTAGTCATTTGCATTATCCATTGAATTAATTCAGGGGTTTTGTTAAGCCCATCCCCCCTGCAACACAAGTTCATGCTATTCAAGTGCCACCTTTATTGATGAATTTCAGTGATGCTGAGCTGAACTCTGGTAGAAAGAGGTCTGTGGGTACCATCGTTGCTTGTTGCGTAAGCATAGCCTTCATAGTTTTCACCACTTCCCTCAACCAGTAAGAAGAGTGAAAAGCAAACTGTAATCTCCTTTCTCAGAGTGCACAGGGCCAAACCAAATTATTTTTGGATTTCCTGTCACCTCCTTGGCTGATTTCTGTGGATGGCTTATGTTAAAAGCAACAATAATGTTTGAATTGGAAGGGTTTGGTCTTTGGGTTTTCATTCTTCATGGAGAACTGTTTATTTGAGTGTGGTTCGCCACACTACACGGATAGTACTATCAAATCTGTGCTTTATTATAGGCTTGTAGCAGTGAAGTAATGGCAGTATTTTCATGTTTCAGGGTTTCATGTTCTTGCCAATTCTTTCTTTTTGAAGGAGGGAAATGAAACTAGATCTGTATCTCTTCAACAAAAGGTAATAGTTAGAAGCAAATACAATTAGAAATGGACCTCGTTACTTCATTGAACTTTGTTTTGCTGGTAGGAGTTTCAAATCTGATTTAGTAAACGTTGAGGCATTTGTTTAGTTAGCTTGCCCTGACTACAAGGATCTAATATTCCAGGAGTATTTATGGATATAATGAACATATTTGACATAAAGTTTTGATAGTTAATTTTTCCTCTGGGTTTAATGTCTGCATGTTGTATTGCACTGGAGCTCTGGAATTTGAAGGAAAAATACTGCTGCATTTTGAGAACAATGAAGGTGGTTGTTCCACACCCAGTTTTACTGAAAACATAAATTGATGTTCTTGTCTACATCAGCCAGTAGTAAGGTGCAATATTATGTAATAGTGTTACTAGTTGTTGTTTAAGGAGAGGTTTATGCAAATGCATGCATGCATACATATATATCAATATAGATATTCACTGGAGGTGTGTGTGTGTATATACATACACACACATATAGATATGCTGGAGGTGTGTGTGTGTGTATATACATACACACATGCACATACATGTATGTACATACACAAGAAAAAAGAGCTGCTACTGTTTTATAAATACAGCAACTGAGTTTTGGCTAATAGTTTTATTTACATTTCATGTCCAGATCTTTTAACAGTCTTTCCTGTGACGCTGCAACGGATGCCAAGCACTGAAAGAGAAAGCCAGCAGCTGTTTCCATTACAGCATTGGTACATTAGCCTCTGCACTTTATTTTCATTTTATGATCTCCTCCAACCTTTCCTAATCACCCCCTAAAAAGGCTTTTCCCCTTCTGCCTCTGATTTATCTGTCTGCAGGGTTCTGTGTTTTTCGTAGCTTTAAAAATGTAAAATCTGTGTGTGGTTTTTTTTTTTCCCCTAAGAGCTTAATGCTTTGACTCTTACTCACACTGAGCAAGGGCTTACTGTCCTTTTTCAACTCAAGTAAGTAGTTCCTTGTGTTATGTCTCTGTAATCCCTTACTTGAGATGAGTCCAGGTTGCAGAACAGGACCTACTATGACCAATTATATTATTCTTGTAACAACTTGAGCCACTGCATAATTTATAGGTTTTTTTGCACGCCACCTGAGTAGTGTTTTGTTCATTCTTGCTCTTTCCTTCACCATCTCTCTGAAAATAATTGTCTCATGGCTGTATGCTCTTATTGCTGAGATATGACTGAAAACTGCATGCAGTACAGTGAAGCACATTCATTTTCATCTAGTACCCGTTTATTGCCTTGAGCACTGTAAATCTGTCAGCTCTTCACGATGCTTTCACCTCTTTCTTCATTTGCTCCAGCTTCTAGTTTGACAATGTTCCCCTGAGGCAGAATTCTAATCTGCTTCCAATTAGTTGCAAAATGTGACTCAAATTTCCACATTATGGCTGCTGTTTTACTTGCACGCACAAATCTAGAAACAAATTAATGCTCTTGAATATTTATTTTTGAGCCTTCAGATTTACTCTAGGTGGAAAAATTGTCGACTACATTCAAACTACATCGAAAATTTGTATTTTTTCTCAAAGAGAAATATTTCTTAAAGGTTTCACATGCCTCTTATTTCTTAATTTTCACCATTTTCAACTGGTTAGTAATTATTGAAGGTACATTGAACTGGGATAAATTAAACAAGTTAACAATACACATAATTAACATTTAAATATGGATGTGATTGCTGTGTCTGTTCAGGATAAGAGGCAGGGTCTTTTCTGCAGGGTTAGCACTTTTTTTTTTTAACCTTTAAGTAGTTTTTCAGGATGAGCATGCATACCTGACACCTGTCTGGCTGCCACCTCTTATCTGCAACTTCAGAAGTTGTCATTTGGTTGGGGGGGATGGAAGGGAGACTCATTTGATCTCTGGGGAGTGTTAATAGGTACAGATCATTAAAATCTTTTTGTGTGTCCTTTTGTATGGACGTGTGCTTGTGAATGCATCCAATACCTTAAATTAAGAGGGTTTTCCTGGAGTGTTCATTCTCCTATGAGTAGCTACAGTAGGAATATTCAGTGGGGAAGAAGTGAGATTTTGAGCGGAAAGTGTGGAAATCAGGACTAAGGCCCTGAGGAGAGGACTGGAATCTAAGGGGAGTTGGAACTACATTCCTTATTCAGACAACACTAGCATTAGGTGCTCTGTGTCAATTCTGCCCTATTGCCCATCGACCTCTAATGCCTTATGTCTGTAGTTGCCTATATAGAGAAACACCGAGTATTTAATTTAAATATACTAGTGGTTAAACTTGTAGGTGAAAATCTTTAGTGGAGATTAGCACTCTAAAGCCTGGCAGATTGATGTCAGCAGCCGTAATAGACTTTAAATAGGCTTGCAGAATTTCATTGGAAGTATATTGCTGAAATTGAAATGGCTAAGTACCTGTCATTTCTAAATGAGATTTACACCTGTAAATTTATCTATCCACTTACAGTACTTTACTTATTTAACGTATTAAGTATTAAAAACATACAGATATGTTTTTAAAAAAATATTTGTCTTTACTGTCATGCGTTGAGGCAGTAGCCTGCTAATCCTGTGTTGTATATAGAAACATCCCCATGAAGGCAAACATATATTTGATGTCTTCTGGTTTTAATCCCTGAGAATGTGTTTTCCAGAAAGAACAAGAACTTAAAAATAGAGATAAAGGAAACTTATCTTGATGTTATTTTCTCTTGAGTCATCAGTGACTTTTAACTGCAAACATGAAAAAGCTAACATGTTACTTACTTCTCTGAAGGTTTCACTTACTCTAGTAGACGCCTGTGATTCACAACATCATTCTATAAAGAAACTATATTTTCAAACATTGTGAAATGCCGCAATGGCATTTTTTTTCTCATAGAACATCAAAGTTGAGGTTCAGCTTTGTAGCCATGGTGAATCACAGTTCCTGTGATTGTAAGTTGTTGATAAAAAAGTACACAGTCAATTAAAATTCGAGTGAAATATACGTATTTGTAGCTTACAATAACTGACTTTTTAAAGACATGCCAAGGGAATTACCAGGCCAGTACATAAAAAAACACCTCCACACATCATCCTCACGTATGTGTACACACATATAAACATGCAACCACACATTATTAATTTTTCAGGAAAAAAAAATCACAGTGCTTCAGAGAAGCATTAAATGCTTTTGTTGATAGCTTATAGTTTTATAAACTCTGAATGAGCTTATTGCCTTTTAACCAGCACTAAATAATAGAAGAACCTATAAGCCTCCACATTGGACAGCAGCCAAGCAGTCAAAGAAAGAGAAGGAAAAAAAAAAAAAGAAGTGAATGGCTTAATTGTAGAGCAAATCATTTGTTTACAGATTAAGACCTATTTGCTAGCTAAATCCTATGGACAAGGAGGTGAAAGAATGAGGCACTAAGGTACAGGAAATGAGCTTTATATTTTGTGCCTAAGTCTTGCTATTTTTGCCTCCTCCTGAAGCAGAGGAGGCAAGTAAAAAAATGAATTGTTTAACGGCAAAGACTGCTGAACAAACCACACGTATTTAGTAGGAACAAAAGAGTGGGAGAAGGGAAGTGTTGGTGCACTTACGTGCTGACAGGAACCTGACAACTGGAGCTGCTTCCAGCTAAGGGGCACCAGTCTGTGGCAAGAGAGCTGCCCTATTTTGTTTTCCTTTTGAATGGTGTGGGGGAGAAATGCTTCTGTTAATTTGAGCAAACATAATACATTTTCTTGAACCTCTTTCCCCAGTATGCCGTTTGGTTTGCTCACTAGAACTGCCTACCCCCCCTTTTTTTCTGTCTTGCTTTTTCTCCTCTCTCTTTTTTAAGAGCAAGTTTTTGAAATAGGCCTTTGTTTCAGTATCATAATTAATTAGTTGACAGTTCAAATGGTTAAGAAGTGGTTGTGGTTCCTGCTTTATTGTTGTACAACATTTTTTTAAAGACCCGCTTACTGGTGGCCTGTAAATTTGAAGATATCATTTTCATGAGTCATTGGTTTAAAGATCAAAGCCAAGAAAGCATTATAGCAGAAATGGAGTAACCTCTGCAGTAAATGTTGTTTAAGCTTCTTCAGTTAAAACTCACTTTTTCAGTAATTTATAGCCTTTCAAAATTCTTACCTTCTGAGTTGAATTTTCTATGACTTCTTCTCTTCATCACTGCTGTGAAAATAAATTTACAGAGTTAAAATAAGGAAACAGGTCCATAGGTCATGGAAAATAAAACATTTTAATTTACAGAATATCCCTGCTGTAGGTATCTTGGTCGGCAAAGCCTTCTGAGAATACAAGGTCATGATTATTTGTGTGGAAATAGGCTTTCATTTGATCAGATTACAAACCATCTGAAGAACATATTTGGCCTATGTAAAACAACTATTCCATTTTTTGCCTTCAGTGGCTGAAGTAATTTGCATGGGACAAAGAGTGTATATAGCTGAGTTTGGTGACTTGTGTCTGGTCATCTCTAGTAATAAAATACATTTTTAGTTTGACTTAAAAAAAAATGGACTTTTTTTTTTTCCTTTGGACATTTTTCCTTTCCTTTTTTTTCCTTGCTAGTGGCAAGTTTGAGTAAAGATAAAAATCAAAAGATGTATGAAACACATAATCTTTTCAGTTCTTATTTGGAATCCAGTATAAAAATGGGAGAGATTTTAGTGTGCAATTATACTGTTTAATTTTTGTAAGGGGACAAGGAAAAAGGTAATGAACTTCAGGCGTGACCTTTTAAGTGCTTGGCAATGCTGTGCCTTGTTTCTTTACATGTTGCTTGATTGAAATTCACTGATGTGGTATAAAATGTTGTACTCTGCCTACGTATGAACAAATTCAGAGTGTGTTGCCAGTAGTTGTTCTATTAAGCATATATCTCCCTCAAACTAGAGTTTACTAAGTAGCAATCTCCCGGAAAGTATACTTAATAGCGTTTCTTGTTTCAGATTCAATTTCTGTTGCATTTCCTGATCACAAGAAGGAGAGATAGTGCTCGGAAAAGTGCTCCGAGCTGCATTCCCTACTAACAGGCCACTCCACCCATCCCTTTTTTAGGCATAGAAGCCGATTGCTTTAAAATGAGCAGCAACATGAGCATTGACATTTCTGCAAGAAGAATGCTTCTGTGGAGGTTATGTAAGAATTGTGTCTTTTATATGCAATATATTAATTATAAGCATATTTGTGTATGTTTACACCCCTTTGGGTACTCCCTAGGCTCTGAAATGACTGTGTCTGTGGGAACATTAAACCAGGCTGTTATCTGATATCCGTTTGGTGGAATGAGCATTGACATATTTGAAGTGATTGAAAGCAGTGTTCTTAGTGACTATTAAAGAACTTTACATTATGTGCACGGTACTGTGATTTTGTTCACACTGTACTTTAAAACCTGTATAATGTGACTGGCAGAACTATAAAACCAGTTTGTAATTAGAAATTTTCTGTACGAAAATTTAAGACAAAATGATAATAATTTTTGCATCTACTTACACATATGTAATTTCCTTGTTATTATTGCTTCTAATAGATACAGTTGGTCTTCAGACTTCAAGTTAAAAATTATAACATTGAGATAGCAAGTGAAGTTTCATAAATTTTCAAAACAAAATTACTCTTTTTTTTTTTTGTGTGTGTGTGTGTGTAAGGCTTAACTACCAATAGACAAATTCACTCCAGGGTAAGTCTTTAATTTTTGATCAATGTAGTGAAGTAGGACCATATTTTTCTTTATCAGCAGTACCTTGCCAACTGCTTGATAGACTTAATAAACTTGTTTGTATCCTAGGCAGGGTAAAGGAAATGATTAGGCAATGTTGCCCTGAATGTGAGTCTCAGTAAATTCAAAAGGAAATTTGCATTCTAAATGAACAATTAGACAAAGAAATAATTTAATCTTAGGATTTGGAGAAATCTGATAGAAATTTGTTTGAATTTTTCTGTTATTGTTGTTCTTGTACTGGAAGCCAAGGGGCTGGTAAAAAGGAATTGCTGACACTTTAGCTCATTAGGATAACAATAGCTCTGGATAATATTTATGGTGTCATAAGAGCTCATCTTCCTTATAATTATGTTTATCAACTTTTAATTCTTTCCGGAAGAGCCATGCTAATACAAAATTACTTTTAAAATTGAATAGGCAGTGAGTGGTGTAATTTGGACTATCAGATTTCCCTATTTTGTAGGGAACAAGCCTTTGCTAAGTTTTAAGTGTAGAGGTCAGAGCAGTTTTCTCTGTCCTGTTTGGCTTGCCATTGTTGCATAATAAGTCACTGTGTTTGCTTTTGTGACTAAAGACCAGCTCCTCAGATGATGAGTGAGACACTTTTGTTGTTCATTCCTCTATTTTCAGTATTTTCAGTGTTTTGACTTAGAGAAGGTCAGTTGATGTGGAAGCTTCAAGTCAGTATAACAGGTTTGTCAAGTAATTAGGCTAATTTCTTTTAGTTGTTACTAAATTTGTAAAGCTTTTGCTAACAGACCAGGCTATCAGCAGAGAGGAAATATCACTTAGAGGTCAAATTAATCTCCTTTTAAATTGTGGCTTTATTTAAAGTCAAGCTTGTATCCCACTTTGGAGTTGAATTACTGCATTTGTTGGTTTGGAGTGAGAACAAAGCATCGTTATATGTCTTTAGAATAGGAAAACATATTTCCTTTGGTTTGGTCTAAGTTAGGCTGCACTTAGAGGGACAGTATATCCAAGACTAACTCCTCTTACATTACAGAAATTCTTCAGTCTGTGGAAGTGGGTTATGGTAAATCTTGTTTTCTTCACTTCTGGACACAAAAAGTTGTGGTTTTGCTCAGTTCTCCCGCAAAAGGTTTTGCACAGTGCTCATGTAAGAGTGTCTGCACTGGTCTTGGCTGTACCTTAGTCTTTGCATCTGGCTAAGCAGTGAAGCTGTATCTGTGTCATGGGTAGAAATGTAGCAGTGCTAGGACAAAACTGGAAGCTGATGCTCAGAGCATGCCTCAGCCTGCAGGTATCAGTGGAACAGTTTTGTTAGGTTTCTGAAAATGAAACTTGAGCTGTAATCCCATGTGGGGTTCTAAGAGCATTTTCCAGAATACTACCCATACATATCACTGAGGAGTATTTCTACAAGGTGGGACAATCCCTAGCCTGCTTCAAGGAAAGGTTCAGGTGGTCCACAATAGTGTGCTTTTTCTAATGTCCACGTAGACTGGGGTGAAAGGGGAGGGTACACAGACAATGTGAAGGGAAAGGCAGTGATCTACAGAATAAGTGTGGTGGAGCTGGTGATGAGTACCTAGCTTTGATACCCTCACTACTAGTTTTGTTTTACCTCAGCTGTTCAAGAATATGTGACTGCAACCTAAATCTATTGAGTTTATTTGGGCATTTAGACTGAGGTTTGGAATCTCCTGGATAAACAGAGAAATTTACTAAAAAATAAGCATTACATTGCATGCTTTCTTCATGAAAGGCATCACTACTTTATGTGTAATTCTTTTTCCTCTTTCCCACAAGATGAATGATTATTTGGACTGTTTCTTGAATTTGTGAGATACTTTTGTTCCTTGCACATTGTAGTGCCTTTTAATATTTTTCCCATCTTATTCTACATTCAGTGTTAGTAGAAGGGGTGGCATGTAAGGAGAAAAGTTTTTTCAAGACTCCCCTGTTCATTTGACAGGTTGTACATGAAGGCAAGTTTCTGGTTCCATGTTGTACTCTGTCTGTCTCCCGTGTTGTTTCTGTAAACTTATCAGCTGGTTACTGAGAAAAGAAAAGTATTTCCAAATTAATAGGAAAATGGGTTGTGAAACCACAGAAATGTACAGAAGTCTCAAGGGTAAGCTGTGTATCTGGAACACTTTGTCAGGGTTTCCTTTTTTAAAAGCTTTCATTAACCTGCAGGGACAAAGCTTGTAGAAACCTAATTGCTGAAATCTCCGACTCTGTTTGCTGTCCTGCTTTGGAAGTCTCCATTTCTTTAGCATCATCTCTTTAGCAACATTTGAAATTCTTATCTGGATGTCTGATGGCTAGGTGCTCTGGATGTAACTAGGAAGAATATCACAAGATAAGGACAGATTTTTTGGTCATAATGGTTGGAGCTAAAACTGTCACTTGATATAAATGAAGCACTTAGATAAAAATTCACACTTAAGTTCTTTAGGGGAAGCTTTTTATTTTGACGGGGGGAGATTGAACATCCGGTTCAATGAGGAGTTTGGGATTTGTTTGGTTGTTGTTCGTTTTTTGTTGTTGTTGTTTTGGTTTTTGTTGTTGTGGTTTTATTCGGTTTTTGTTTTCTGGCCACTGTTTTCATACCCCCAGACTCTGGAAAACATTTGCTGTAGCTGGCACGAGGTAGGAACAGCCTCATCTTTATGTTTTACAGTCTGTTGCTCCTTCATTGGTCTGTCGATTGTCTTGTGTACCCAACGAATTAATTTATGATAACCTATGGAAATAGGTAAGTACAGAGTTACCAGCACAAGGAACTGCAGACATTCTTTTCCTCTGCATTTGGTACATGTTGGGTAGCTTTCCATAAGGTATTCAGTGATGAGGAAATTAAAAATCACCTCTTTGTAAAGGAATAGGAAGCAAGTGAGACTGTCTTTCCCTTCCCTTTGGCAAAGGAAAGACAGCCTCTCCACTGACTGTGTTGCCCAGCTTGTAGCACAAAAGTGACTTTTGCCTTATTTCTCTCTGTGGCCTAGGCCAGGTACTATTGATGATGCTGTGTTTAATGCTAAAATGAAGCTTCTCAGTAATGATTATAAATCAACAAATATTTGTAAGTTCCTTCCTGTTAGATGTGTTTTCACAGTGCAGAAAAGGCTATGGCACTAATTGCTGAAAAGTTAGTTTTTTTCTTCAGTATGCCAGCATTTCCATATAGATGGAAATGTGTGTAGTTACTTGGATTTCAAGCTACTTTCATCAAGACAAGCCTAGGAAACAGAAGAGATGTTGAGGGCTGAAATCGAAACATTATCTTTCTTTCCTGGTTACAGTTAACCTCTGGTTGAACTCTTAACTACTCAAACTGGCACCAGCCTCATTTCTTCCAGAGCTTCCTCATCCAAATTTGTACATACAGATATGTGGGAATTACGAAGATGATGACAGATGCCATTTACAGGGCAGTGGAGGGGTAGCTTGACTGACCTGATCTGAGAAATAGGCTTTAAGTAGCTGTAGAGACAAAGGTATTTAATGCGTGAGGCAAGCAAGTCTAGTAATGACAGTAGCTTCCAGACGGTTCTCCTTTGTCTAAGCTAATTAAAGATCCAGAGAGTTGTTTTAGACGCCATATATTGTGCTGAGAGCCGCAGTTACTTCCATAAAACTAAGCTTGAAGTAGAGTGCATAATTGCAGGAAAGATTCTCGTGGGATGGGTGTGGCAGCGAATCTTGAGCATAGAGAAAGGCAGGCTGTCTCTGGTTTGCCTGCAAAATCTGTGATTAATCTAGGGGATAATAATATAGCCTTTGATTATCAGTTTCAAAGTATGGTGACATACTGTTTGTTCCCAAGCTGTTAACTTTCTGAAAAGTCACTGCATCTCAGTTAATTAATGATGTTTATAGGATCAGCATGTTGTTCAATAAGCAAATCCTTCACATTAATTAAAATGTGAGTGTTATAATCTTAAAATGCAGTTATCTGACCTTTTGAAAGAACGGCTTGTGTGCTACTCTGTGCCACTCTTATATTGAATTAGAAATCAAAATCTAATAATGAGTATGTTTTCTCTGTAGTGAAACTAAACGTGTGCCACTGCTTTTACAGTCAAGGGTGTTATCAGTATTAAAATTTAAATACCACCTCCTCTTCAGTGTGATGACCCACCCTTAAGGGGAAGGTGGGTCATCGCATTCACGCATCACCGCTGAATAAAGTTGGTTTTGATCGTAACTTTACAGATTAGCAGTTCCTTAGTTCCCATATTGCTCTCCAAAGCAGAGGGGTAGCCTAAAATGGCTGCAGATTATGATGTATGACTGCTCTTGTGAAGCTGCAGCTGTGAATCTCAAAGAGGATGTAACCATGCAGAATCGCTCTTTTAGATGGTCATTAGCGCTGCATAAGTACAAGCCTCTTTTTCAGACAGCATTTATTCTTCACGGTTCTTCTACTAGTATGTGATGGCAATGTCATTTGCCAAGCATTGAATAACAATGAATGTTTTATTGAAGTACAGTATTCTGAACCAGTGCTTTTTTTAAGCTGTTTAAGTGCTTAATTTTCGTTTGACTGCTCCTTTTCATGCAAATGTGAGTGTAGCAGAAAAATCCAATACATCCTTCTCTCTTGTGCTTGTGTGATGTATTGGACTAAGCTGAAGGCTTGTGTGAGGCAAAAGGAAACACAGCATAATTTATCAGTTATCCAGTGGCATCCTATCCTATTCCGGTTTTAGTTGTCTTTATTTTGTTTAGAACAAACACGTGCAAAAGACCAAGCCAAACAAAAAACACCTGAAATTTTCTGTGTGATACTAAGGGGAAAAAAAAGTCAAGAAACAGTCTCTTCCTTGCTCCTAAAATTGCTCTCAAACACAGGGAAATTAAGCACGAAATTCTTTTTTTTTTTGGAATGAAAAGTGGAATTTGGTCAAAATATTTCAATGCGTGGTGGTTTCACTCGTCTTCCAAGGACCAAATTGCATTTGGAAACATTATGACTTCATTTATGAAGGGCAGGTTTTTAATGTGGTTAACACCTACAACTTCGGCAAGATTTTTTTTAACAGGCTAGCACCTCCTTTTGTCATTATGAGGATCCGAGGGAAAGCTCATGTACCCAATGTGCTTGGTACTTTCGAACATCTGGTGCCTTGTTTTGATTTGTGAGCTATCTTGAAAATCTGGCAACGGTTCTGGGGTTTAAGTTCTAATTAAATAAAGTACACTGTCTGGCCGTAAGCTTTGCAATACACTGAGGAAAGGAAGAAGGGGGAAAAAAGCTATCTTCATTTTGTAGTCAGTGGAATGGAAATGACGAGATCATAGAGTTATTGTGAATGGTCAATATATTTTGATACTGAATATTTCCTCCAAAAGTGGCTTTTAGTGCCTACATACAGACCAAAACAAATGTGTCTGTGATCTCAGAAGACCACAAAGGTTTTAAGACCACAAAGCAAGTTCTGACATTGTCATGAAAATTAACCTTGCAATACATGATTGTATCCATTCCTGTATCATCAGACTGTTTACTGTGATGTGGGAATATAAAATAACTTTCAGTTTTTTGGGGGCAGAACAGCAGATACTTTGTTTGTCCTATGGAGCAGTAAACAAATACTCCTCGGAATTCAAGTGCTGTGACGCTAATTAAAAAAAAAAATGAATTATCATTTTCTTCTAGTTATAAACAATACTGAAAGCAAGTGGTCAGTCTTCAGGAAATACTCAAATTAATCCAGTCTAGGGTAGCTTAAATATGTATTTCTTTGCTATGTAAGAGAGGAGTATTTTCTATATCATGCCTATTGAAATCAGAGAAGGTTGTGTTTATCCAATTCTTTTTGCTATTTTTTCCTCTATAGAAAAGTTAGGTTGAAATATAAGACTGTGTATGAAGTTCTTTGTTTGTACTCAAAGATCCACTAATTCTACCTCTGCATCTTGGGTTTGTGATTTTTCCAATGTCTGTATGTGTGTGCCTTCTCTCTCTCTCCTCAAACAAGCAATGAATCTTCAGGTATCTTTGATCTAGTCTTTTCTGGTTGGCCATTAGTCATATTGATTCTCCAGTGATAAAGGAAGCTTTGTTCTCAATGTGGGTTTTAACAGTTCAGCATCAAGGTCTGTCACAGAAACACTGTTGACATCAAAGAATTCACAAGAACATGTAATTTTGCAAAAATACAAACTCAGTTAATATGTTGACTTTTGTATTTGAGATAGGGAAAGGAAAACTGAGCAGATTGGATTTAATGTCCAAGAGGAGGGAAATTCCAGAAGCAAATAAAAAACAAAGCAGCTCCCTCAAAACTGAGTAACAAATGTCCTCAATTTCAGTATCTGAAAGTAGTATTTTAATTGCTTTGTTCACAGGTAGGATTTGAACTAAAATGCTGTTTACACACATACTGACAAGTGTTGTCAACCTGCTCACTTTTTATATTCCTGCTTTAATCCATTTAATCCAACCAAGAGTCAGTCCAACCATGAGAAGGAAAAGAAAGGCAGCAGAGGTGTAATAAACACTGATTTAATTTTTACAGCACAGTGCATTATAGAACTATAAAATTGTGTGATTAGCCAACTCATTAACACTATCTTAAAGCAAATAAGTGTTTAGAGCTTGACACAGTTAGTGCTGAAAACCTTTCTAATAGTAAATTTGAAAAGTAACCAGTGTTGCTTGGAATAAAGATTGTGCTTCTGTGCATCATCAGGAGTTTTAGGGCTGTCATCCAATTATTCCATTCCAATGCACTCCCTGTTACAGCATTCCTGTCTATACTGTTTTGACACTTCTTTGAGAGCGGTGCAGTGTAGAACCTGCAGAGCACTTTGTACAGGACTGCCACAAAAATAACTTAATTGATTTAAGTACTGCCCTCCACTTTATAAAAGGGTTTTTTTTTCACTTACTCTTTTGTCCTGCATTTATTAGTAGTGACTTAGGCAGCATAGTTTGAGCCAATATAAGAGTCATTGCGGTCACCTAAAGTCTGGTAGAATTTTTCTGGTAGAATCCCATTGATCCAGATGTTAGTTGTTTATGCTCTTAACATTTTCAGTGATGATTTAAGAGATTTAATGTGAAAATTCCCATATTTTTGTGCAAAGACTGCTCATGAAGCTCTTTCTGAAAATTATGTATTTTAGATGGAAATTTAGAAAGTCTTGGCCCCTTTTGAAAGAGTCTAGAAATAGATAAACGTTGTCTTTTTAATTTGCTGGATATGGGCAGGCCACTCCTGTGAAACTAAACTCATGTCACTGGGTGCATTAATTTCAACATTTGGTAGTGGTTTATTCAAATTTTAAGTTAATTCAAATTTTAAGACAATGTTAGAGAACGCCTGGAAAACAAATTTTCCGGCTTAACAGAAACATGACTTCTTAATAAATTTACCTTCTTTGAATCAGATTTTTTTTTTTTTGGTCATTAGCAGTTATGCAATGGTTGAATCACTTTTTTGTTTTAATGCTGTACTTATAAATTTACTGCTTTGGAAGAGATCTGCCTGATGAGTGATTCCTCAGGTTAACTTTTAACCAATGGAATTGCAAGATCACATTATATAATGACAGAAAGAGGGAACACACTGAAATTAAAATCTTGAGAGGTTTTAGGGTGAAGCTCATACCATGGCGTTCTTTTTGGGGTATATTTCAGTGATAATATTTTAAAACCAATCTACTCCAAAACCACATCTAGAACAAGGTAAAATATAATTCACATAGAAATACAGATAAAATTGTGTCAGCCATTAAGCTACAGGTGATCTATCAGGACCTTAAAGGGCCAGTTGTGTTTAAGACATTTCTTTTGCTATGGGAAAACAAGTATAAACCTGAGTGAACAAGAGGATTTGCACACAATGTATTAAGCTATGTCATTAAGCTCACTGATGCTTAATCAAGTGAGTTTAGGATGTTATATTTCTCTAGCGCAGTTGGCATCTGCATGTGTTCACAGAATGATTGTGGGAGAGAGTTCTGTGCCCTTTGGTGTAAGGCTCACATGGAGGCTGTGGTTCCACCTCTGCAGAAGCTGGTTTCAGACTGAGCTGTCACTGCCACGCTTTCTCATGGACCTTGTGCAATGAACTGACACATCAAGAGGAATACCACCAAAAGTATGAGATGAGTGGTGGAATTTAGGTCAGATTCTATAAAATGCAAGACTCTACCTTTAGTTAAAATTGTAGTTACAGATGTCCCTGGAGCAGTAAAACTGTGGAAGCCAGTATTGCCACAGCTTCCCGAACAAACAGTCTGGGTCTGATACTTCCTTAGTTCAGCTGTTTACCAAAGGAGGAGTTCCACAATATCAATGTGTTGCTTGACATACTTGGTGCCTTTATGTCCTCCCTCCAGTAGTTAAGACCCTCTTAGCTGTGTCAATTTGACTAAGAGTATGCCATCCTGAAGTAGGATATGAGATGTGGGCTACTCCATGTAAGAAATGTGAAGGGAATTATTGTCTGGAAGACCACAGCAACCTGGGAACTTTTAAAACTGGTTCATGTCAGAACAGAAAATATATTCTGGAGCTGTGCCTAAAGCTACTGGCTCTGGGACAGTGAAGAGTCTAAAAGGTTCCTGCTTCTTGCTCCCTCTTTGCTCAGAGGTTAATTACTGGCAGTAACTGAGATAGCTTTTATAAAGGTAGCTCTGGAAAATCCCCACAAATAAATTCTCTCTTCCCTTAAATACACGGTATTGGCAGGATCAGATTCAGGTTGTTTGCAGCCATGCTGTGAAACCTCTCTATATTTAGACCCTTGAGTAGAGTCCAGAGAGGGAGGGCAGTGAAGGGACTAAACCATCCAGCTAAATCTGCTATATTTAAAATGTCAGCAGCAAGTTGTTTGAAGTCCATCTTTATAGGTAAGTTTACTTTTGTACAGAGGAATAACTGTTCCCTTTGGAGTTACATTCTTGGCTTGTTTCCATTCATTTATATGCAAGAAGAGTAAACCTCTAGTCAACCACCCTCCACAGAAGTCAGTAAGAAGAGCATGATTGTGGTTTTTTTCCCCCCACACATTTGAAGGCATACATAAACCTGAAAATGAGTTGGTAGTATTTCTACTTCAGTTTTTCAATATCATTAGCAATACAGAGTAATGCATGTCTTGAAGTCTGGATAATATGTATATAATGGTAAATAGATCTGGTTTTGAGGATGAGAAAAGTCATCAAACACTTCTGTGTATGGATGTTCATTTCCAAATATCTGAAAAATAGTTGCAGGATTGATACATTCAGGAAAGCAACACACAGAACTTGTCGCCTTTGTCCACCAAATAGAGCTTTTCCAGCCTTTCACAACTTCACATATGTTAATGAAAAACATTTTCTGAGAAATTGGCAGCTTCATGCTTTGTAGCTAATGCCAGCTTTTTTCATGGACCAGTTCAAGGCAGAGCAAAGGGAAAAATGCCTTGTTTTAGTGCGTGAATTACTCTGACAAGCTTTCACATTGCCCCTCCTCTTATTAATATTCTTTTTGATGTGAGCTTGTAAAACAGAGGATTGGCTGTTAATCTCTGGGATCTCAAGGGCTTTTGGCAGTGGCCCATAATTGATGTGTTCACATGGCTGTTGTCTGACTACTAATGATTAGACAGCAGTGTTATCTCCCAGCTAAATCAGTGTTGCTTATAAATCACACTTGATAAAGTGCAGTTTCATTTCTTCAAAGGGTCTGTACATGTCTATATAGTTTGATACAACTGCCAGAGCCATTTCATGACTTCGTGACAGCTTAGATTAGGTTTCTTTTTATGAGAAAGATATTTGAATTTCTACCAAGCATTCAAAAATGTTTCTTTCTGTTTGTCTTTGTTTTAAGCTTGTTATGCAGGGGATAGAATAGAAAGGATATGCACAGTTAGGGCAGATCATCCTAGAAGGTGCAAATAACTGGAGAAAATAACACATGAAAAGCGGAATACTTGGGCTGTCAATTTCTTTTGCTTTATTTGAACAGAAAGGGAGCTTTGTTTGTAGTATGTGTTGATCATGCTGGTACACTATAAAGAGTCTATGAGAGTATAAGAAAAGACATAGGCAAACACAAGGGATTTCAACAATGGTGTCTGGGATTTTCTGGATGAAATCGGGTCCTTTGCATGCCTCCCTTCTTTTTCAGCAGGACAAGAATGAAAAATCCTTACTAAAAGTCTTAAAATACAAACTTCTGTCTGTGTTTGCCCTCCTAGAAAGCAAGCTAATGAGGATCTTGAGGTACTAAGGCAAAACCAACAGGTAAAAATGTTGTTGAGATAGGGACATGCAAACAGAAATCTCAAGGTGACCTGAATTCTGAGCCACTGAAAGGACAAGATTTGTCTTTTAGGTGACCTCTAATCAGATAACTTAGGTGCTGATATTGTAGATGCTCTCATGAAAAAGAACTAAGAGAACACTAAATCTTGGTTTCTCTTCTCTGCCCAAACTGAATGGCCTCAGAGTTGAGGTAAGGAGGTAAGCAAATTTTGAATGTAATAATACTCTCTTCTTCTTTAAATAAAATTAGGATACAATATCCTACACTTGGTAGTGTTTGTAACTCATACTATGAATATTTAAGGTCTGAGGAGTACAGAAAAAATCCTTCCTGATATGGCTCCTACTCCATATCAAAAAACATAAGGAGACCTCTGAAGCAATAATAGAAGAATATATTTGTCAGAAACTCACTTGTCTTGTCAAAAAAGCCTAAGGGCTTTTTAAATTAAAAATTTTAGGATCTGTGGACACCAATAAATATGGTGCCATTAAGTCAAATGGTCAATTTTTGGAACATTCTAAAAATGCCATCCATAAGAACGTAGGCAGGCCCATTAAAGCTTTTGGTATACATAGGTCACCAAGGAGCTTCAGTTATTTCGTAGAGGATTACAGAAGGTACTTCATAACCTTTTGGAAGATAAATTATTAATTTAGACAACTTTTCTTAACAAAAAGTTATTGAATTTAGGAAGGAACAGCCTCTGTCATAATGTGTACAACTTCACACTCGTAAAGTGAGTGGTCAGTAAATGGAAAAGGCAACAGTGGCTATTGACATGCAGAAAGTCAAAAAAGTGCAAATAAGCCATTTCTCCTCTGAGTTTTGTGGCCACTTTATTATATATTGTACTGGAGTCCTGGAAAAACTCATAGCATTTTATTAAATGTCTTCTGTTTTCTGGAATGGCTGAAATTGCAGCTCTTCCAACAGACTCTGGTCACATCATCAAGTAAATGAAATAATCAGTGGAGAACTTCTGCTTTGGAGTCATAGGTCATTATTTGTTTGGACATTAAGAATGAAAATTTGCAGTGGAGCAGTTAAATGATGATGCCATCAAGATAAACATTATCTTCTTATATACAACTGAGAATGAGAAAATTTTCCTTGGGCTCTTCTGGTCTTGATTTGCCATAGAGCAACCATGCTTCCTTTCTCAGGTTGAAGTCTTTCATGTATTAGAAATAAACAAAGGAAAACTGAGGATAATATTTATTTATAATGCTATGAGACCTATTAAGCAAATACCATATCTATTTTCAGGCTCTGAACCCTGAAAGATTGAGTGTAGCAGAAACTTCAGAATAAAAAGAAGTGATTGCCATTGTTAAAATGAAAAGCTTCTAAAAGCTCATATAACTTCATAAAGCAGTATCTAACCTTCACCATCAAGTTTTTTGCCTTGTTTTTTGCCTTGTTTTTTACCATATTCAGCTGCATGACACTGACAGATACTGGACATCATCACGCAGTTTCTGTCTAGCCCCAGAAAATAGAGCAATTTCTTCCTTTACTATTCAGAATAAATTCCCTTCTTGACTGTGGCATAGTGTACCTTTCTACACAGGATAGATTTTAGTTCTTGTTCTTTTTTGTATTAAAGCTTAGCATATGCAAAGTTAGTGGCCGACTGAAGAAAATTTGGAAGTACAGACTGACCAGGAGAAATCAAGATTCAATGCAGTAAGGTGTTCTAGAGACAATTATCTCAGCGAATGTGATTTACATAGGCTGAATGAGGAGAAATGTCTCTACGAGAAATTTGCAGGTGGTGATCTGGGCATCCTCCCAGAACTCTGCCAAGCATTAGAGTTGACATAGAATTTTTCACAGACTCAGCCCTGGCAAAAGGCTATCACTGGCAGCTGTCAAATGCTAATCTCTCTCAAGTAAAATGGGTGAATGGCTTGGGAAATCCCACTCATCTGAGCTAGAATAGGAGATCCAAGAGAGGACATGGAAATTTCCTTGCCTGTTGTTCAGCATTGCTGCGTTGCATTAGACCAGAGTCTGCTCAGAACTTTGACTTTTCATCATAGTCTTCATTAATACTATTCTAAAAATAAAATACTAGCACTACCATGTCTGTGGAGGAGCTGCAAATCCATAATGTCACATAGTCACATCAAGTCTGAGGAGGACTGGAGGTCACCATTTAAAAAGAACACGCAACTGTCAAAAGACGAGTTTGCAGAGTTTGTGCTCGTTAATGCAGCTGATGCAAGTGACAGAGAATATCTTTGGGAAAGGGGGAATTTTCTGCTTTGTTCCCTGTATTGAAAGCTTAATAGGAGAGCAAATTTTAAGTCGCTTTTTGTTGGGTTTTTTTTTGTTTGGTTTGGTTTGGTTTTCTGGGTTTTTTCGGGTTTTTGGGGGCTTTTTTTGTTTTTTTTTTTGTTTGGTTGGTTTTTTGCTTAATAGCAACTGTTCAGAATATTGAAATTATTCCAGATGTGAGTGATTTGCTCTTTTACTAGGAAAAAAAGCGACCGTTCTACTAATGTCTTTTTGCACTCTACAACTACTCAGCTGATTGAAATGGAGAAGTTAATTTTAAGAGTGGGAAATACTTGGAAATTGCAAGTAGATACTACTTGTGTTACTCAGTTCAACACAATTATGCATCAGGTTTCTTGCTTGCGGTACAGTATTTGTAAAGCACAAATATTTTCTAAGAAAAAAATCTCAAACAAAGGTTTCAAAGTGTGATATTTGGATGAAATTTAGGCAGCTGAATCACCTTTGTCATTCTTTTATATTTAAGCTCTTGTGATTCTCAACTAAGTTCACCAAAACAAGTAATTTTCTTAGTACCTCTCACCTTCCTGAGCTTTGAATGTAAAGCTATGGCAGAAATTCCTTTCTACATCCATGTTGTACAGTATTTATTTTTTTTTTCTGTGCTGTCCTTTATGGCACTGATCTTTTTTCATCCCCGCAATTTGATGCCGAAAATTTGAAGAAAACAAAATATCAGTTCTGTTAAGCATGATGTCACAATGCTTCTGAGTTGGCCTCTGATATGATTTACAGGCAAGAAATACTGAACTGAGATGCAAATGAGATCATTCAGACAAAATGGAGATTCCTGTTACATGGTAGAATATGAAGGAATAGCTTTCGGTTTTGAATATGTAAATTCTCTGGGGCAAGGTCTGTAGCATGAGGAGAGTTATCTGGAAGTGCAGACATACTTCTGAGCACACAGACATTTTTCTCATGTCACATTCTCCCATATTTGTTCTCTTCCAAAGCGGTTAGGTTAATTTCATTAAAATTTCTTCTGATTTGTGAAGCTGTGTATGAGATTACAATGAGGTCTTCCGGAATCACTGTTGCCTTAAAAATTAAGAAAGAGACAAGTACACTTTATGTATAAAGAAGCTTGTCTCCTTTTCACCTTAAAATCTAAAGAAAGCAATTTGTAGCATTCAAAACTTCCAGATAAGGCTGAATTCCTTTATTTCCTGTTTTCCTTTCCAGACGTAGTGATTCTATGATGTATTAATTCATAACTCTAAAGAACTTGTCAATGTAATTTTCAAGGCTGTAAGTTTCTTAGTCCTATCTGTCTTTATGTTGCTTTCTTCTAGAAGGAGGATTCGGGTTTGCAGAGGGCCAGGCTTGGTTTTGTAGTTAGATCCTATAATAGGATTCAGATCTTCCTTTCATATTCTTTCTATTAGGGCAGACATTCCCACTGGGAATGCTTACAGTAGATTTTTCTTTTTTTCACCATTTAAGGAGTGGTGCTTTCTGGGAAGAGCTTGTACTTAGCCTGAAACCTGCTTCTCTGCCTTTCTCCTGGCTCTGTTGGTAGATGGATTAAATGGCTTTTTTGGCATGCACATTTCAAAATCAGCTGGTGGATGACAATGAGTAGTGTATAACCCACACTGGTCTTAGAGAGGTAGACTATGTTATCATTGAGATAGATCTTCAAAGACACACCTTCATTAAATCAAGAAGGTGAGTTTTGATACACAGAACTTGAGTCCAGCATGTAAAGTGCCTGAGTAACTGAATGGCAACCTTGCTTTTTAGAAAGTCTTGCCTACTTCTTGTCAATACAATATTTCCTTTCTCTTCCATGTGTGCTTCCTCCTACAGATCTACTGATGGATGTTATGCAGCCACCAAAACAGACTTTTCTTTTCTTTTCCTTTTTTTTTTTTTTTTTTTTTTTTGGTAAATATTCAGATAAAGGATTGCTCCAAGGAGCAGTGACTACATTGCTTGGCCGGCAGTCTTAATTTTCTGTGAGCTTTCTGCTACTAAGCATCATAGCTCCCTGATACGATCAAACACTTGGCAGTGGAAAACTACCATGAATAACACTGCAGCTTTGTAGCCTTTGCCACCAATCAGGTCTCAAAAGCTCTTGGAATTAGGTGAAGAAAATATTGCTTGAATATTTCTGTCTT
The DNA here is from genome assembly GCF_963513975.1 of Fringilla coelebs. Classification (NCBI taxonomy): domain Eukaryota; kingdom Metazoa; phylum Chordata; class Aves; order Passeriformes; family Fringillidae; genus Fringilla; species Fringilla coelebs. The sequence continues at coordinate 54,713,237 of NC_140031.1, read as the reverse complement.
TTTGTACTCCTTTGATTGTGTGTCTAAAGAGAGCATCTATGTAAATAGCCTTCTTCAGATTCAGATTTTCAATCTCATATTGGAATCTCCCGTGCGATAAACAGCAAGGCTACTGCTCAGTATGCGCCAACACCTGGGAATAATAACGAAAAAATAACAGTGAGAAACTGCAGAGCATCTGTTCTTGACATTAACTTTCCTCAGTTTGACAGACTGCCACCACCAGATGTTAGTCTTATGTGCCTTTTTTTCCACTGGAGATGGCGGCCTTCCTGCCTCTCTTTGCCTCTAATAGCTTACATCAGTGCCCTTTGGAGAATTCATGAAAACAATTGTGTCACCACAATGATCTCTAAGAACCACCACTTTGCAATGCTGTTATGATTATCAAACAAGATGGGATAATTTTAAAACATGGGAATCTGGAGCAATGTTTAAGCTTATTGTTTTTTTTCTTGTGGCTAAGGTCATACTTTTGCAATGAACCGGTATCTCAGAGACAGTAAGTGTCCACTTATTTCTCAGCCAAAGGTTTAGTGTTTTAATTTACAGAGAAACAGTCCCATTTAGTGCAGGCGCCCCTGTTTGGCCTTGTCCTGAGTTAATGTTTCTAGTAGAAAACATGAACATTTATTAGCAGGTCTAAATAAACCAGAACCGAGCACAAATATTTGTAACAAAGAACTTAATAGGATACACTGTCAGATCCATGCTTTCGTTAGCTCCCCCTCACTGTTTATAATAGTCAAAAAAACGGAAAACACATCTGTCAATTTAGCCTACATTCACTTAAAACATTGGCTAGTTTAGTATGACCACAGAAAACACTTAGGAATTTTCTTCCTCTGGTTTTGTGATGACTCTATTTTATGGAAGAATAATGTTGCATGTGTGGTAGTAGGTTTTGCACAGCTTTACAGAACACCATGTAAACTATCAAACAGGCTATTCATCAGCATTTTTTGGGTTTATAATGGGATGTGGTTTAGCTTTTCCTAAGTGCTAGGCTCCATTTACCTGCCAGTTACTGAGCCCGGTTCTCTTCTGGTTTGAAGTAAGGTATGTTAAGAACTCCTAAATGATGCGGGGGTGCATGCTGACCCGGATTCACTGACAGAGCACCATTGCACAGCCAGTGCCAGAGAGCAGGGCTCCATGCCATCCAAACCTGTGCCTCCACTTGGCAGCAGGAGCTGCAGAGCGCAGGATCAGTGTCTCCTCACACACAGCACCCACAGTTATGTTTTTGTGTGATGTGCGCTATTAGGAACTGCAAGTAACAGCTGCTGCTGGGGTCAGTTGATATTTGACTTTCCTGTGTGCATTCAAGTCTGCTCTGCGAAGCTTTCTGTCTGTGCTTTAACTTTGCAACTCTCTTGGCATAGAGGGAAGAATGAAGATATCATTGCTTGAGTGCATTGTTCTATGCACAGGAACTCTGCTTTAACCAGTAGAATTTTGATAGTATTAGTAGAATTTTACTCCTTAGGGATGCTTTCAGTATTTATGTTTTGCGTTGGTTTTGGTGTTGTGCGTTTTTGCGGTTGTTTGTTTGTGGTTTTGAAGTTTGTTTGTTTTGTTGTTTTGTTTGTTTGTTCTGGTTTTTGTTTGGTTTATTGGGTTTGTTTGTTTGGTTTTTTTTACTTACCTCTAATCTGAAGATTTCATTTTCAATAAAAAGAATCACCTCTAAATGAGGAATACTTTGGAGAAGACTGTGGTTATAGGTCCTTCTCCTCTCCTGCTTAATTCTAATGTAATTGAGATCAGAATCTAGGCTGGTTGTACAAAGATCATGGAAAACATTTTTACAAAGTTATTGAAAATTACGTAGCATATATAAGGCTTGCACACATGATTAAAAGCCTTGGTGCTTAGTTTGCTTCTATGAATAATGGTAAAAACCCCAGAATTGTTAAAGGCTAATGGTAACAATTGTTACAATTTTTAAAAAGTTCTTCCTAATTTGTTATTTTATGTTCTCCTTAAGAAAAGTGTCCATCTGATGAAGTGGGCTGATGATATATGTGTAATACCTTTTCATCTGTCCTTTTCTTTGTATCCCCATTTTGCTTTACAAGAAGTAAAATTAACTTTAATCTGTGTTAATATACATTTGAGCAAAACCTAGATGATGTACAATGAGTCATTATGTCTTTCCAGTTGGGTCTTCCTGTGAGGTCCAAAATTAAAACCAGCATAATCATGAAGACATTTGATCCTCTATTTCAATGCAGCTAAAAAGCATCTATTTTTAAAAAAATCATTAGGTTGAAGACTGTTTTCTTTGCATGGTATCTGTGATCCAATGGGCCAAATAAATGTGAGTTCCAGGGGTTTAGCTGGTTGACTGGGCACACTCATATCCTTATCTAGCTGTCTTTTATGGAACCAGGGGCCTTAGAGACAGAGTGAAATATTGAAAACCCTCAGCCAAATCTTCATACAGAGAATCTGCTCCTGAGTAGTCATATGGGAGAGATAACTTCTTCAGTTCATATGTTGATATTGTCTCTGTGAATTGTCTTGTGCTCAGACTGATTGTCTGGCAAGATGCATTCTTCTAAATATGCATTTTGGAAACCCTGAGTAATTAGATGGTTTGGCTTGATTCTTAAAAAAGTCCTTTCTGTTATTCTAAGTAGAAAGATCTAAATGTTATCTGTAAGGTATTAGGTGGGTTGTCCTGTCCTAATTTATTTCAAATGATTGGAGGACAAGAGATTGTATTTGCTGCCAAATGGATATTAGAATTGTTCCAACTACTAATTTCTCTATGATACACATGAAAGAATAGCATTTGTGCCTTTGTACCTGTCTTTATAATTTTTTTCTGTAAATAGAAAATGAAGTTCCCAGTTCACAAAATTAATTTCTGTCCACAAATCAGTCTTTGTCAGTGCCAAGAAAAAAGTAAACTTAATCCTTGCTTTAAAAATTTATTATTATTTCATACTAACAGTCTTTGACAACAGGAATAGTCTAGTAGAAACTTAGCAAGCTGCCTTGTTTAGCATGTACGATAGATATTTTTGTACTTAATTTTTCATGTGTGGCATTAGGGCTAATGACAAAAAATTTGAACTCATAAGACTGAAATTACCTGTGATACACCAAATCCCTACATAAAGAAATGCAGTCTTGGCAAACTGGATTTTCTATTAAAAAAAAATTTATGTATTTTATTTTATAATTTTTTATTTTTATTTTTTAAACTCTCACAGCACCATTATAGTAAGTTTGTCTGTTGTTTTCAGGTTGATCCCCTGTTTACAGTGCCTGCACCTCCACCTCCGATTTCCAGCAGTATCACACCTCAGATTCTGCCTTCCTACTTTTCCCCATCTTCATCCAATATTGCAGCACCAGTCGAGCAGCTTTTGGTACGGACGCGTTCAGTGGGTGTAAATACTTGCGAGGTTGGAGTAGTAACAGAACCCGAATGCCTTGGACCCTGTGAGCCTGGGACCAGCGTGAACTTGGAAGGAATTGTGTGGCATGAAACTGAAGAAGGTAAATTGTTTTTTCCATTAGGTTTGTCTCTTGAGACGTGTTGGCAAGGGGGTATGTGCTGTATCTGCCTAGCTAAAGGCTTGCTAATCTGTTGGGACACCATTATATGCTATGACAGTCACAGCTTTACAGTTCAGCTAGTGAGCTTTTATTTTAAAAACAAACGGCAGGTCTTTTTATTATTTAAAGCAGCTGCATTTTCCAAATGACCTACCATGTAACCCCAGCTAATAATAGAATTGTTTCCTCTTGCTATATTAAGAAAAACATATGAAGAAATTGCTAATAGAATAGTGCAAATATCCTGTTTAAATGTACATCATGAGGAGGCATTTATGTGGTGGGAGTGAATATATGAATAGTTTAGATGAAAACTTACCTGAATATTTCAGCTGATAAGAAATGTCATGATTACATAACAATAGAGGCCCCAGAGACCCTGCAAAAATTCAATTTGATGTGATTATTTTTGCTTTTTGGTTATCTAAAATATGCTTTAAGAGGAAAGCTTTCAGCCTTGAAGAAAATGTTCCATGTGGTGAAGAAGTGCTATCAAAACCAGATTGATTTCTTTAATATCTTTTGAAGACATTTGTCCGAGTAAGAGTGCTGGAGAGCTTTGGGGAACACTAAATGTTGATTTGCTATGATTTAGAGCAAAGTAAGTAGGAAGAGGATTATGCTGTGATATGCAGATTTTTCCATTTTTGGATTTCAAAAGCTCATTATTAAAATACCAGCTTTCTCCTGCTAAAAATACTGCATGTGTACACTAAACTTCTGCAATTTTTCATTTAATAATAGCAGATGTTTTCATTTATAGCTGTGTGAAAATCTTTCTTTTGAGAATTATTTAATTTTTAGTGATCTACCTCCCTCAACAGTGAAAACAAGATTATTTACAAAATGATATAATGGCAGAATACAGCGATGCAGCACTTCATGATAAATCCTGACATGCTTCAGACCGTATGCACAATGGCATTTCGTCCTTTGCAGTGATATATAAGACCTCACCAAAGTGCTCTACGCTGTCCTCTCAAAAATCAATAGAGAGAGTCAGATTTACTTGCTTTTATATGCTTTCATCCATCCATCTTTCTCTCTGTGTATGTCTACAGCAGATTCATAAGGTAGATTGATCCTTTTAGATTGTTTTTAAAGCACAGTATAAATTCTGGTTTAAAATATCCCTGCAGAGATGACTGCCCTTAGCAACTCCAATCTTTCTTGACTGGCCTGTATTAAACAGAGGAATGTGTGGGTGTTAACTGTGTTGACATGAAAGAGCGGTAGCTGTTAATAGTGTTATTCTTGCTGAATAAACTAAACTTCTGACCCCCACTGAATTTAAGAGGCCTTCCTTGCGAAAGGTTTGGCACCAGAAATGAAGTATTAAAAAAAGTGCATTCTGGTCAGGGTGACATTCCATTTACCAGTATCTCAGCACTCTAATGGTTTAAAAACTCTTGTTAGTTAATGGAAATGAACTCCCTTAGCCTTTTCCTAGTTTTGTCTAAAACAATTTTCTGAAACAACTCAATTCAGAGATGGCATGTTTGGGTGAAACTGTTATGAGTGTGCCTCTTTTCATAGCTTTACAAACACTCTTTGTGAACACTACAGCTATGAGTGACTACAAATATAGATAAAATGGGATTCTAAAATACTCTCGAAATACAGCTAGAGTGTAGATTAAGACTGAAGATAGTTGATAGGATATCATATTGTGTGGTTTGTACCATGCTCTGTTTGTGTTTCAGACCCTGCTGACTGAAGAAACTAATACAAATTTGACCATTTTATCCTAGAGTCCGCAATAAACACTGTATTAAGAAAAAATAGTTCCTAATGATGATTTTTGCATTTTAATTGAGTCTGGATGTTTGGGGCACACATATACATGTATATTTATGTGTTTTCAAACTTTACGACAACTTCTTGAAAGCAGCTATATAAAAGTTTGCATGAGGCCATTTCTGCCAGATTCTAGGAAACAGCATACAGATGGGTCTTCTTTTTACCTTTAATAGAAAAAAAAATATAATCAGGTACTCATTTTCTCAAGTTCTTATTTTGACTTTAGGGCAGAAAATAATATTTCCTGAACTGGTGTAAATCCACCTTATTTTAACCAAAGTCTTTGTAACTAGGCACATCTAAAACCATCTGGACTTTCAAGATGACATCCAAATATTTTTTTTTGTGATTTTCACGTGTTTGTTTAGTTTTCAGTCCCTTTACTGCTTTCTAAAACTGAATAAAAACACCCATGCAAACTGACATTTCTCTGGCTGTCTATATATCCCATAGCTTCTTAACATTAAAAAATTTGAAGAAGCTAAGGAAGCTATGAACATTTCTAATCCTGGCTTGTGTTTTGAGATATTTCAATTATTTTGTATCTAGTTTAGCCACTCTGTAAAATGAGTTGTGATATGTTAAGGATAGGCTTGTAGGCTGGCTGCATACTCATAGGAACCAAATGTGCTGCCGAGCAGCCTTTGTGTGCTGCAGCAACTAGTTGTGGGAATGCAAATACAGAAAGGATGTGGTGAATCGCAGTTATTACAACAAGAATAGTAGCCTGAGTGGAGAAAGATAAAATCAAATAGTTTATGCAGAACTCATTATTAGCATTAATGTAAAACATACTTCGTAAAAGAGAAGGTATATACTGAGAATTCCAGTTATGAGGCTATCTGAAGTAACCAGTTTTCTTTTATGTATGTTGAGCAAATTGTCACATTCTGTTGCATTTGTTCTTTGAGGTCATAAAAAGGATGATGTTCAGGCTTATGAGTCATATTTTTAAGATAATCACTTCAAGAGTGGGGGGCAAGGGAAGAAAGCAACACTGGATTTCAGACAAAATTCTGAAAGATCAAAAAGGGCGCTGTTATAGCTCTTTTCATTACTTCCACACCACTTTATTTAGTTGACTTGATTTAATAAATCAGACAGACCATTTTTCCCAGAGTGTTTTAATCTTTAGAGGTGTAGAGGGCAGCTGGCATCTGAAGCCTGTGATATTTAATTACAGGGGGTGGAAACTAACCATAGGTGGTTACTCTTAAATTGACTGAGTTATCACATAGTTTTCACATGGGCATTTCTCAGTTGCTCCACTAAGCTGTGCAGTGTTTAATTGCTAGCATGTATGCCATAGGCATTGTCATCTGCATAACAACCTTGTTTGGATATAACTTGGTAGTGTGTCCAGAGTGGTGGTAATGGCTGTGAAACAGAGCTCTAAAGGGACTGTCTGAGGCTATCCTGTGGGAGAGGAAAGAGAAATTATTATGTGGGCAAGTCAATGTGAAACTGGCAGCTGATGTGGATATTTGACACCAGAAACTATCTGCAGTAAAAGTCCTTCACAGAGAGCAGCTTGGTAGTGTATCTGGAGTGTGTGTTTTGGTTTTGTTGGTTATTCTGATGTTCTGGGAAACAGCTGCTAAAAGTCTCTATTGCTATACTGAGAAAAAAGTTTATCTTGAATCAGGTACTTGCTAAATTGTGTGATTATCTTCTGGGAACATAATTTCTAAGTGAGCAATAATTGCTTCTTACTGCCTAGAGGAAATAAAAATGACCCAGAAAAAAAAGAGGAAACCACCAACCAACGTTCTAAATTGCTTAGAGCTCCCGTTTTTGTTCAGCTTTTCACACGCAGTTGCCCTGGGTCACATCCTGGTTTTAGTTCTGCATCTAGTAGTAGAATCTGCCTTTAGGTGGGAACCAGTAGTTCTGATGATGTCCTCTTTTCCTGAAAACTGCGTAGGAGACTGCTCTTGCTGCCTTTGTGTGCAGAACAAGCTGTCTACATGTGGTGACATTCTTCCTCTTTGTGCAGAACAGGTGCAACCTGCTGTTGTACAGTAACAAATAATGGGGAAATGAGTTGTGTGTTTTAATCAGTGTTAGCTTGTTGGTCTTTATAACCTGAGACTGGTTGCCAAATGGACGAAACAGGAATCTGCTGGATCTCAGAAGCCTGATGGGATCATGTCTAGGGTATTCCAAATTTGTCATAGCATCAGTTCTGACACTTTTTGCAGAATTTTTAGAGAAATTTAGTAGAGAGAAGGCGGCTTAGATGACAAAGAGGCATGCTGGTATTTGTTCTGTATACAGTTTTCCAGCCTGCCACTTTTGCAACTAATACACATGGCTTGTTTTGAAAATGTTATCTGTTGCACAGAGCTGATGTGGATTCCTCTCTGCCTTACTATGTGGTCTTAGTTTTGCAAAGACTACGTTAAAACAACAGTCTGTTTTAAATATCTTTGTTTAGATACGTGTTTGTACATGTGTGCGTAAGTAAGGGTGTGTATGTGTCAACAGAAATTGAATAAGAAGAATGAGTAGTCTGGCTGTCTCTTATTCCTGTTAGCAATTTTTGTGGTTTAACAACTTACTTTCACAAATACAGAGGCATGATCAAACAATGAAACTTGTAATGGCGAAAGCCATGTCAAATATGTAAGGAAACAAATGTAGAAATTAGAGATTTTTATCAAAGAACATTACAACAAATCATAGAAATTTAGAGAAACATGCTAAATCACACTTTTGTCTTGAACTCAAGCAAGGTTTATTGAGAGAGGCAATATGCTTTATTAAACCAAGTGATACAGTTGTAAAGAACAGGCTTGCTTTTATACTGGGTGCATTTACATTTCTGCGTGATGTAGACCATTGACTTGCTGGGTACAGGGGTTGGGTATTGTTAATCACCATATTTAATTCAGAATTGTCTATTTATACAACAGAAGCATAAAGATAACTACTGCTCAAAAATCAGGCTTTGTTATGTCCACTTTACAGAGAAGTGATCTGTGGAGATAAGTAGGGTTTTTGGCTAGCTACATTAACAGAACACCTAAAATCCAGTTGTTTTCTCCTGCTGCGTGGGTCGTCTGCTGACTCAGTATGAACATCACCCACTATCAAAATGCCATCTGTCAAGAACAAGCCTTTACATGTATTTATATTTTTACATACTATGTTTAATTTTTGTTCTTTCTACTGTATGTGATGCCAGACTCAGTAAATCGGTGGATTTAAGGAAGCCTTCAATATGTGATTTTTTTATAGACGTCCAGCTGTCTCATTGTATTATCCCAGGCACTTGGGGTCTGACATGCATTATGTGTTATATAGACACTTGTAGCAGAAGAGATATGCTCTGCATCTTACAATGGAAAGCCACAGTCTTGCATAAAAATGTTTGTGGTTTGTGGGAGCTCTACCTACTTTACAGCAGGAATCTGGGATGTACACAGACTGTCTGAAACAAGTTTTAAGAGTTGTAGGATTCAGGATGGGTTTAGCTGTAGTTAAACCAAGATTGGTCATGTCTTAAGGGGCCATTTTGATCATCTCAGCTGTTGGTCTGACCTTATCAGAACAGGCACTTGCTTAAGGACATAAATTCTGGCATTGTCCTCTAACTGGCTTCTATACTCTTTCTTGTGTGTTTCCTTGAAATATAGAGTGCTGGCCAGTGTTTGAGCCAAGGAGTGCCTACTACTTGTAGCCTGTTTTATGCCATTTTCATCGAAAATAAATGAAGCAAATAGTAATTTTAGAGTATCCACAGAAGCCCCACAATTGGTTTTAAACCATTGGGACTTTATGAACCAGGTGCACATGGTTGTGATGTGGCTTCAGTGAGTTGCCCTGAATCAGCTGGGTCACAATAACGAAGCCTTTGCAGGCTCTTTGTTCTCAGCAAACAGTACATAAATCATGTCAGTATAAACATCAGTGAAGCAGAAATTCAAAATAGGTTATGGATGGTCCCTGCTGGCAGAGGAAGGGAGACAGAAGATATTTTTTACTTTGTTGAGTTTTAATTTTGATTCTGTTGCAAAGAACTCCTTTTCCCAAAAATTTCAATTAGTCATTCCTATAAACATAAATTTAAGATTGAAGCTGTTTGATTAGGTGATGTAAAGCATCACAGATTAGTGAAGAGCTGTAAAAAAAAAAAAAAAAAAAAAAAAAGAGGTGAAAACAGAACCTTTGTTAATTTTCAGGCTTTCTAAGTACAGCAGAGAAGTTGAGCTAGCTCATCACCCTTTCCATTTCTTTCCAATACCATTGCTTCAGATTTTTGAAGACTGCAGACCAACACTGGAAGAAAAGCACTTAGGAATTTGTGCTGTTAAATGTTAAATTTGGTATTTAAATGTCAGCATTCCTCCTTGAACATAAACACCCCACAGGGTCTAGCCAGTGCTAGTCCTACAGATTTGTTTAGAGAGGCTGTATGCCTCTGCTGCATGGAGGAATGTGTGATTTCTGTACTGCCTAGTGCTTCTCTTGTTGGTCCACTCTTAATAAACTGATTTAATGATAAGTAAAGTGTAGCCACAATGCAGTCCCAAGAACTGACCAAAAACATCAGAAGCGTCTTATTTACGCGGGGTATTAACAGGCACCTTATCTAAAGGGACCTGCAAATGCCACATTTTCCAGTTGAGTGAGAATCCGGGTGTAATTCTCTTGGTATAACCCAAAGCAGAGAATGAAAAAACAAATTCCAGACAGTGCTTACATAAAACTGCATATTGCCAGACTCCTACAGAGGAAGACTCCCTGCGCTGGTTGTACATACTTAGAAAATTATCCCTTTTACAAACAAGCATATGGGGGCAGGGAGGGTGCCTAGAAAAAGGAAGGAGGATAATTGAGATTGGAAACATTTGCTTGGAGCTATTTGAATGTGAAACTGAGCCTGCTCAAGCAGTGAGGTTATGAGCACTGAAGGAGCTGCTTCAAGAAAAGCAACAGTTTTGAGCATTTGTTGCTCAAAAGCAAAATCTCAGTAGCAGCAGATTGCTTAGAAGTGAGACTGTTCCAGTAAGAAATACTTGGAACATGTGATGTTTGGATTTCTAGATAGCAGGGGGAGAGATGACTGCTAATGAAGTGTGTGTGCATCCAAGTGTTTCCTAACTAAATAAATACCATTGGAGTAGAGAATGAAAGCACAACTGTAATGACATCTTTAGCTGGTGTGCTTCAGGGATTAACCCACTTATTTAAAGATGTTCTCTCGGTCAGCATTAATTTTGTATGTAGTTTAAATAGTTAGGACAAGCTGTTGTATTCCAGTTTTGCTACATTCCTAATCGGGGCCAATCTTGTGCAGTGGTGAATGAGAGGTTCTCTCTGTTGATAAGACTGTATGTTTTTACTAGTACAGATTAATATAAATTTTAAAAATCCATTTTCTCCACTGTTTGAGGCTACGTCATGAAAAGCTGCTTTTGGCATCGGGACTAATTTTCCAGTATCAGGTCAGTGACTGGCCTAACAAACAGCTTTTCATTTTTAAAAGAAAAAGTAGACACTTACATTTTGGTATCCTGAGGCATATTTGTAATTCTTTTTAGTTGCTACTGATGTAGTACTAACTAGCTACTAAACTGGAATTTTTGGTGGCAAGTAGCAATCCAAAAAGCAGAAGGAAAAACTCAAAAATTTTGAACAGTGAAGAGCCCTTTGACCTTCAGGGTTAATAAAAGATTACTGCTTATATTTTTGTTCTAGAAGAGGGAGGCAGGAAACACAGAGGCTGAAAATGTAGAGGGTGAGGGAAAAGAAAAAGAATATATATAAAAATGAAAGGCTCAAGGGAAATAGCTTTCTTGATTTAGTCTGAAAAAGTAGGTCTGGCTTTACAAAAGCTGGTGTTGCAATGGAAAGCACAATTGAAGTTCATCAATTTTATATCCCCAACTGCTATGAAATTTAGGGTAATAAAATCCCCTAGAAACATCTGGGATGAAAAACAAAAGGCCAGTATTAAAGCATTTTGCTTTAATTTGGGTTTTCAGGGTTGGGGTTTTTTTGGTTTTTTTTTTAAGGAGTATCAACTAAAGCAAAACACTTACACATCCACCAAAATTAGCACTGTATACTAGCTGTAAATTTAAATCTTAATAGAACCTAAAGGGGATATAGCTATGGAAATAAAAGACTGTAGAATTAATTTTTAACGGCAGATTTTTTTTTTTACCATCCTTTTTAAAGATTTAATTAGAATAAAGAAGAATATTTAAGAAAAGCCTTAAGAACCTTCTTTTCCCCTGCTTTTTTCTTTTCCCTCTGTTTTAAGATGTCAGTTGAGTTTATTTGGGATGTTTACTAGGTCTTCACTTGGGTCAGTGTTTCGTGTATTTAAGTGATTTTTTTTAATTTGAGTTTTGTTGTTGTTTTTGTTTGAGTGTTAGAGGAAGATCAGGCTATTTGCTATTTCTGTAGTAATTTAGCTAACAGTGTAACAATCTCCATTAATAAAATGGAACTGACATTAGTTGTCAGCAGATGGCAATTCTGTCGCCAGTCCCTAACACTGAGGATAAGTGTTGTGGAAAATCAGTTTCAAGCGGGGATAGTTCCAAATCAATTTTCGATTAATCTAGAGGTGCTTTTTTTTCCCCCCCCATCACTTAAAACTTCTTCATTTAAGTCGGCTGAAGCAAGTAATTATGTTTTACTGCCTGTTTACTTTCCCCTGCAGTGACCGAACCTGTACTTCTTAACCTTGCATTCATATTGAGCTGGCTTTTGTGGATCTTTCAAGCCCTGAGGCTATGTGACCCGCTCTAGCTGGGATTTAGAAACAGTAAGAAGAGTCTCAGGTTTCACTAAAAGAGCTGTTTTCCTTAGGGAAGAGAGAAACTGATGTCAGCTTTTAGCAGAGTATGACTTATAGTGTGTTACAGATTTTAAAAAGGAGCTTACTTTCTAGGTTATACTCTACAATTTTCTAAAAGTCCTGAAAGTTGAGACTTTAGGTTCTGTGGAGGAAGTTTTGCAATAAATTAATATTGAGGTATTTTGTTGAAACGTCACTCTCCCCTTTGACAGTGAAGGCAGTACAAGTTTGCCTGCATCCAGGCCAATTTAATCCAGAAGAATCACTAGCTATTGATAGAATTCATATAGCTTCAGACAAGGAAGAACCACTGGTTACAAGACTGAGCAATTAAAAAAAGTTAAGGGAAAAAAAAAAAAAAGGCTGCTGGGTTCCAGCAATTTCCAGCCAGACACCTTTATTTAGGAGTGGTATAACCAGACGGAATTCCAGTAGATGCTACTAGTGTTCATTCCTTTAATGAAGATCAGATTATTTTTTGCTGAAAGCTGGAGAGAATGGCATTCCCACATAGTTGCACATTTGAAAAAGTCTTTCATTTTTCTGTTATTGTGTGAAAGAAAGAAAGAAAAAATTTCCTTCATATTCTTATAAAAATTTTAAATTCAGCATTTTTAAGCACATGTGACTCTTCAATGGAAAAATAATTTAGTCCATTGACAGTATCTAATTTCGGAGATTCTTCAACTTCATCAATTTTTTGCAAATGCCCTCCTGGGCCCCATTTCTTTCAGGGTGCAGATTACTTAAGATGAGAGTGAAAGATCTGGGGTCTGAAACATAATTACATAGAAGTTTATTTTTCATTAAACTGCATAGTCAAAGTTGGTTAAAAGCAGATTTGTCTGGGAAAATGTCCAAACATACTTCAAGGGTGGGAGAAAAGGCAAAAGGCCGCAGCAGGGTTGGTGGTGGAAGTGTTGCTGGAGATACATACATATATGTATGTATATTTCTGGTGGTGGTGGTTTGTTTTTTTATTTTGGTTGCTGTTTCTTGTTTTTGTTTTTTGGTGGTTTTTTTGTTTGTTTGTTTGTTTTTGGCAGGGGGGTGGGGGGCAAATGTATGTAGGCATCCCAAAAGCTGGACAGACTGTCCCTTGTTCTTTATTCCAGTGCCTAAAGTTCTGTGGGCCTCAGCTGCTGCACTGTTGTGCCAAGGTACTGCCACTTGCTGAGCAGGGAGGCTGTAGGCACCAGCTGACTTGAGATGGATTTTGAATGACCGCACCTCCCCTGCAAACACCTTCCTGTTGACAGTGGGGGTGAAGTTGTATAACATTTTAGTAATTTATTTGATGGTACTCACTGAAGGTTCTTCTGCAAGAACTGACAGTCCGTTTCTCCCTCAGATAAAGATTAAAGGCAGCACAGAGGTCCAGATTTAGTAACTGATGCATTTTCACATGAAATATGAAATATGAATGGATAGGCTAATGCCATTTATTTTTACTTTGATTCTGCCCACACAAGTGCCACATGAAATTAGTATAAATGAAGGGGAAGAGAGACTCTTGAGGGGCAGGAGTAAATCTGTATTTGGTTTTGCTTCACGGCAGTAGGTGGTGATTGTATTACAAATGATTCTGTTGGTCTAGACAAGCAAGTGACAGGAAATAACTTAAAGAAAATGTTTTTGTATCCCCAAAGCGTTATCTTTGAGAAGCACAGTTAGTAATGCTGTTGTGAAAAGAAACCTCCATTTGGACAGACAGCTTGATGCAGGCAAAGCTGCTAATTTGTTTTCAGCTTCAAGGAGCTTTAGAGTCTTTGCATCTTTGGCAGTAACACACAATGTAATTGTCTCCTTTCCCCTTAATCTTCAGTCTAGATGCATTGGCTTAATGTGGCTAGGAGAGGGCTGGAATGTTGACTGAATTAGCTGCACCAGACAGCTTACCCTAACAGGTGAGGAGAAGTTATACCAGCACTCTTGACTTTGTAGAATGAGAGAAGAACGCTGGCTGTTCTTTTCATCATTGCATCTAGTGGCAGAAACCCTTTTAAGCAGAATGGAAAATAAATTGTGGGGTATGAAAAGGAGGTGACAGAACTAATGTTCTTGCACTGGCAACATTACTCAGCTATTAGAGGCTCTCTGTAAATAACAGCTTTGCTTTCATCTATTTTCTGCCTCTTTCTTTCACAGAAGTAATTTTGTAACACTACAATTTTTAAGTACTGCAAAAAAAGCTAACTGTGCACCAGGAGATTTGTTTGCATTCCTGTTATTCAGTTTGGCATTGTTGGTGGGCAGCAGCTGCTTACGCTTTTGGAATATGTGCCATTAATATACCACTGGTTTAAAACTAGCTCAATTCACTAAAACTACAGTCTTCAGTAAAGGGATGTAGCACATCATTGAGCAATTAAATTATTTAGTCAATCCAGTGGTTAAGCTTGGGTCAGCTTTGAAGGGTAAATTTCTTTGCCGGGATACATTCCTGGCTATGAATGAATGCATGAATAATCTGTCTTTGAACCTTAAGATGCACAATAGACACAATAACTCTTGAGTTGAACTCTTGAGAGTGGGTTGATTTATGGGCAGCTGTTGAAAGTGCTCCTAGTCAAATTATTTTTTAATCTGTGAAGTAGAAACCTGTAGTATATTAATTACTGTATACCATTCCAGTGGTAGACAGAAAAAAGCTGTGCAAGTTTTTACGACGGGTTTTTAATTTATAAATTAAAGATTAAAAGGAAAAAGTAATGATTTTGACATGGTACATTGCCATAAAATGAAAATCACTTGTCAGGGCTCCAGCAGACAAATAGCTGAAGGCGTTGTTGACCTCAGCTGCTCAGCCAGTTGATCTGTGTAAGTTGCCTCCCGTTTAGCAGAGGCAGCAGCGGGGACTGTGCGTGCTCCCGGTGCCAGCAAGTTCACAGACCTGCATAAGCCAGTGCTAGTTTCATTTACATTAATGCTGTGATTGCAGGTGACCAAGGAGCTGGCACACATTTATTTCTACCTTTCGCTTTCTTTTACCATTTGACACACATTTATTTCTACCTTCCCTGTTTCAAGGTCCAGAGGCTCAAGCAGAGGGCAGGCGCTGATGTACGGGAGGGTGTAGCATTCCCTCCACCAAGACTTGGCCACTCTCCACACACATTCCTTGAAATACTTTTGGGAAGAGTCAAGAGGTCCCTTTTGTGACCCGAAGTAGTGGCTTGGCATGGCACCTTTTCAGCTCTGGGGAGGACTGAACTCTCCTTGTCTCAGTACCCCTTCCTGAACTATTGTGCCTACATTACACAGTGCTTGCAAGGTCTACTGGCTGTTGTAAGGCGTTCTGAGTTATTAAAATTGTGTCATGGAAGTTGGGTTTTTTTGGGAGTTCTGAGAATTAGTTACAGAAGGAGCAATTTGATTTTATTTTCTTTCAGCTAACAGGCCAAACAGATGGGGAAGCAGACCTGGAGTGGTTTTGCTGGCTGCCTGCCACGATTCTGTAAATTTTGATTTGTATGGATATGTAACAGTTTTATTTTTCCCTTTTTAGAAATGTATGCCTGTAGGACTTTGGGAAATTAATCACTGGCTTCCTGTGAAACGTGCACTTGTAAAACAAATGTTGTAGCAGTGTGCCATGCAGACCCTGTGTTGTGTCAATTAGGAAATGTGACATCAGCAAACTCCACAGACTGTCAAAGGCTAAAGCACTTTTCAAAGCACCGTTCATTCACAGCTCTCCAGAGAAAGAATTAAAAAATGACAGAAATTTGAACTGCAGTTCAGTACAATTTTATTGTTTTTCTTTGCCATTCAAAAGGCACAGGGCTTGTAATTCTGCTCAAATGAGATTTTTAATACCATTTGACCTTGCACTATTTTGTATTTGAAATTAACAAGACATTCATATTTTCAAAATCTGTAGCAATAACCAAGTGTGAGGTGATCAAAACTTGGATATCCTAAATTTAAAGTTGCAAGGGAGAAAAGAAAAACACAACCCAGGATTCACCTTTGTTCTGTCCCTCACCCCTTCATGCTACCCTTGGCACCACCTCACCAGAACAACCTGCAAGCAAAAGTTACTAAAGCTTTTATTAACTGTGGTATTGAGGATAATGAAGCCACTAATTACACACCAAGAGGGCTACATTTAAGAGTAAAAAATGCTAGAAATTTAAGCACATGACTGATAGCCTGGGTCATGGTCCTTTTTTTTTTGTCACTTTTTTCCCTGGAAATTTTGGGAATTGAGTTTTTTACTGCTCACTCAGCATTTGGATATTTGAGATCAAAAGGCCTTTCCTTCAAAGAGTTTCATGTTGTTATTTAAATGGTAATTAGATCTATCCTCAGTTTGGCAGTGAGCATTTTAACTTCAGTAGACTTAGGATTTTCATTATTTTCAGTTCTGTGCTTCTAATGGAGGAGGTGATCTGGGCAATGACAAAGATTAATTGCAAATTTGGAAGCTAGTTGCTAGTGACAAGAATTTAGGAAGTCACATAGACTATTTGAGCAGCATGTGCTCCGTAATGAATGATTTTGCTGCTCTAGTATTTTGTGCCTTCTTAACTGCTGCCTTTTGCTTCTAGAGTAGTTCCTTACTGCCAGATTCATGTTTCTGTACAGTGTGGACTGTGAATTACATATAAATTATGGGATTTCTAAAATCTATTTGTCTGCAAACCTTTGGTTTAATTCAGTACACTCTCAAGAAAATGTCACAGCCATGAAGTGCTGATCTTCAGAGAGGCAGTGGTTGAAGACTAGCAAGCTCTGGTGTATACCTTCTACTATAATCTTCAATACTTTCTGGTGACTAAAAAAATTATTTTTACATCATGTCTTTGGGAGACAGAGCCAACATTTTGCTTTAATCCCTACTCTTCACTGAACTGGACTTCAGTTCCTTTCTTGTGAAGTCTTACCACCTTCAGCTGTCTGTGCGATGAAGCAGCATGAAAATTGCTATCATTGTTATCTAGGAAAGACACTTTCCCAAGGGAGCATATTGCTATATGATATCATCATCGTAAGTAAAATACTGCTGAAGAACATGATGAGACACAACTGTATTTCCTGTGCTTGGTGACTTGGTTTTCATTTTTCTCTGGGGAGACCCCAAAACACCCTCAGGTATAAATACTGTTAGAGTGGCTAAACTGTATTCAGGATTAAAATGTCCTTGTGCTAAACATTACACAAGAACCTGCAGACCTGAGTCAGAGAAGCAGATAGTTGAATGTGACAGTTTTCAAAACACCACAGTACAACTTCCATGTGTAAAGGAAAAACACATCTGCAGAGTCAACAGTGGGGTCTTTGTATTGGTGCTATAGCACCAAGGACTGTGTTAAAAACCTCTGGTGTTCTCTAATAATATTAGATGTACCTTCCCATTGACAAGCTCATTTTCTTTAGACCACCCAACATCACATCTAACCTGCAGCCTTTTTTCCCCAGCAGTCTCCTTCCTACCCTCCCCCAATGTATGGTGCATGTGTATTCATGTTTTTGCTTTCTGCTCACGGAGATATCCAGCTGGGAAAATATAGTGTGTACAATACTTTCTGCCTTCAACTGACATTTCTCATAAATTGCAACAGAAACACTGCTATCAGCAGCTAAATAGCAGGTATAATACAGCTCTACATAGCAAGTCTCAGCAGGACACAGAAACTATGGTTACCAAATTTCCAAAGAGAAAGGGTTGGGAGGCAGAGTTTTTTATATAAGAATAACAGGGGAAGGGGAATGAGAAACATTTAAAATGGGTTCATTGAATGCTGCCTTAAAAAAAAAAAAAAAAGGCTTATAGGGGCTGACTCAGTGGCTTTGCATTCACTTTTTGCTGAATTGTTGTTTTAGAAGACCTCACAAGAGGTTTCTATTATAAGCAATGCAAAACAGTCTTTCCTAGTTGGTCCTTAAAAACACCCCTACCCTCCACACACATTCCTTGAAATACTTTTTGGAAAATACGTAATACTTAACTGCTGTTGTAGTCTAAAGTGTTTATGACAGAATGCCTAGGTCAGCCACAGTGCATTTATGGTTTGGTGGAAATAGACTAGTAAACATCATTATGTTCCTAATCACAGGATTTATTAAGTTTGATCTTGCCCTCAGCTCTATTCAAACTCAAATCTTGACTGGAAAAGGCTAGAATGCAACCTCACAGCATAGGTTAGAAAATATATCATAGTATTTATTGGCATACGACTTTTTTAGGTTTTTTTTCAGGTCTTGGTTTTTTGTTGTTTTGGTGGGTTTTGTTGTTTTGGCAGGTTTTTGAGTTGGCTTGAAGAGGATATGAAGCCAGAGGAGATCTTATTTATCAAAGGTTGGTCTGTTCTTTGTGGCCATGGTAGAAAGGACAGGAAACAATGATCTTAAGTATTGACAAGAGAGATTCAAGTGAGATACAGCAAGGATAATGAGGCTATGGAGTAAGTTGTCTAGCAGTTTGTGGAGTCTTCCATTAAAGAAAAACCTATATGAACATTTTTCAGGGTAGATGCTGATACTGCTTCAGAAGTAGGAGGGGGGTAGACTGGGCAACTCCTGAAGTCCTCTTTACTCTGTAGCCCAATTCTGAGAGCAGGATACTTTTGGGTCTAGTTTTTGTTTTGGCGTTTTGTTTTATTGTATTGGTTTGGTTTGGGGTTTTTTTTTGCTTCTCACATGAAGATTTCCTAGGAAATTAGGACACGGTGTGTCACCTTCCTCCTTTTTTTTTTTTCCCTCTTAGATTAAAAATTAGTTGAACAGCATTAGTGAAATATTTTTAAAAGGCCATAAAAAGGAAATTGTTCTGCCTAAACAAGGACTATATATAAATTATAGCAGACAGCTATTAATCAAGGGCTCGTGGGAACCAAATATGAAACAGAGAACAACTCTCTTATGGACAGCCTAATGAAGACCAACTGTTGAATCCATACAGCTAAAGGAAGAATGAGAGAGTGCAGGTACTCTTTGCTAGGAAGTTACCCTTGTGCTTGGCTTCAGCTTTAATTTTTCATACCAGTACCTAGATAGTAAGTACCTTATCATTTTGAAGGATGCTTCTCCAGTAACCTTTGTGTTTTGCAACATAATCTTTCAAAGCTACCTTAGGAGGAGTGAGGGCAGGCAGTGTTGTAAACATAGTACAGCATATAGAGATACAAGAATGCCATCAAGTCTGAGGGAGGCATGTAAATAACACTAATCTTCCATTGGTTTCAGTTGGGAGAGTAATGAGGAGATACTGCTCTTCTTCAGTTGATCAAACTATTTTCAATGGAATGATTTCCAGCAGTAAAACATTCCATTCTTCATTAGCATTTTTGTTCGTTTCTTTGAGTGGTATTTGTTGTACGCTGAGTTTTGCTTGGAGAGAGCTAAAAAAACAGCTCTTCAAGGTGTCAAAGACATGGCTAGGTCTAATTTATTTATGCTATCCATTAGATAGGTAGCAGACAGCCTTCAAGAGACAGAATTTAACTCTTAGTCTTCCCACTTTTCTCATTCTTCCTACCATTCAATGGTAATAGTATTTAATGTTTTCCTAGTTTTGTGTTGTTATTTGTAGCTGATTTCCCTGTGACAGAAAAAGAGTAATAGTGAGCTTTACAACTGTCTTAATTTGAAAAGACAAGTGTCTGCTCATGAGGGCAAGAGCCTCTCTTGAAATGGAAAAGGTTTGGAAACATTGTTAAAATTATTGTAATTTTGAAATTAAGGGACTCTCAGGCAAAGATATGGGAGTAGGAATAACAGTTCTTTATTAGGAAAAAAATAAAAATGCAGAAATACAAAGCAACACTGATAGAGTCAGAATATGACCTGACACCCTGTGGGTAGGGTGTTGATAGCAGTCCAATTTGATGGTGGCTGCAGTCCTCTTGCAGTGATAGGTGTGGTTCTGTTGGAGCAGTGATCCTGTAGAAGGGTGCAGTTTTCCTCTGCAGGGTCTGGGAATCCAGTGGGAAAAGGCTTCCCCGGTGTTCCAAATCTTTGATTGTATCCAGGTAGGAATGCTTGCCTCCTCCTCATGGGCGGAGCATCTCACAACGGGATGATGTAATTTTATCAGTCATGCAGTGACACTCAGTGTTATCTTAGCAGAAGATATTTCCTGGAGGGAAGATGGGTTGTGGAAGAGATAAAGAAAACTTCCCAATTAACAGAAGATAACCATCCCACCTCTAACAAATGGTAATAGAATACACACCCTTAGCCAGATCTTCCATTGCAGCCTAAGGCAACCACTAATGTTCTCTTTGATTCATCCTTTATTAGGGTTTTTTCCACAGTCTTCCCTTACACTTCTGAACTTTTAGGAAGTCTAAGTATCTCATTAATTTCTCAGTTGGTCAGCCATATAGTTTCATCAAAGAGCAGTCATTATCCATTTCATTATATAACCGTGAATCTCCTTGGCAATGAGCAACTAGTTTACAAATGTCCAACCTTTCTCTCTGTCCAGTCTCTCTAAAAGAAAGAGGATGTATCTCAGAGACATCAAGAGAAAGCCTCATACTTCTCTAATTATGCAGGCAGATTATTTATTAATCTCCCATTGTGAAGACCTTTAAGAAAAAAAAATCTTTAACCAATAAGCATATAACTTTTGCTTGTGCCTGCTATATTCTCTAGGCAGGACAGGTGAAATGTAGAGTCGGAAAAGTAAGTTTAAAGCTGTTTAGAATCTAGACACAATTTCATCCTGTAAGTCTCAATGATCCTTATGATCATTGTGAATCTCTGAAATCCAGATAAATTTGGAAGGTTCTTTATGAAATGACTTTGCTTTCAAACACAAAGACTGAAATTGGCTTAAATCTTACTAGAATTGTTCTTCCTTGACTGTTATGTGATGGTTAAATATTGGAGAGAATAAATTATCTTTTTACTCTCTGAGTGTTTCTGACAGCCTTCAGTAGAATACAGCCCCCTATCCTTGGAGGTCTATGGGCTCATTTTCAGCAATTCCCAAAGATACCCAAGTGGGTATATTAAACCCCTTAAGAAAAGACCTATTTTTTCTCTGATATGTCTATTTTTCTAAAAGACTGGCTGTTGATTTGGGAATTTAAAAGTACTTGAAATAAAGTCAGTGGATGTAATTTTACATGGAATAATTTCTGAACCACCTTAGTCTAGCTACCGAAATAATCACTTTGCAGTCTCTTGGATTAAGGATGCTTTACTTCGAGTTGCCAGTTTTTCAAGTTTACCAGATTTGTCTTTCGTCTTTTTTTGTCTGAAGTGGAGCCAAGTCTTTGGACTAGTCTATAGGTGATTAAAAAAAAAATCAGAAAAAGTACACAAAACTTTTTGAAAGGAATAGTTGTTAAATTGATATTTGTGAAACACTGATTGTTTCATGAGCCTGCTTATATCTTCAGGATCCTATCAATATAAACAATGTACATATAGTCCTTATGAACTCTTTGGTCAAGTTTGCCTTTCTAATGGAACAAATGCAGATTCTGGTGTTATTAGAAATAGTTCTTAGTCACTTGGCAGTTTTGTCGAGGGAAAAAAGGGCCTTTTCAGAGGACAGAAGCTCAAAGTGATGTAACCTTGCAAATCTTACAGGAAAGTTAGAATGCATCTGTTGGGCAACAGAGAATCTTTGCCCTAAAGGTTTTTAGATAGAATTCTGCTGTTTTAAAAACATCTAAATGAAGCGTAAAGGTAGCAGCTTTCTACCAGCCTACCAATCCTCAGCTGGAAAGAGATCTTGATGTGGATTTCTTTTGGTGTAGCTCTTGCGTGTCCTCCAGCCTTCTTCTTTAGAATCTGATTCCATTCACCAAGCAGCCTTTTTATCTGTCTATCCCCAGGAAGTTTCCTACTAAAAAGCAAATGTTTCTGATTGTGCATGGGGCTATGCAAAATGAAATAAGGCGTCTCAAAAATAAGATGCTAACTGGATTTGAGCTGTCTCTAATATGATTGATTGATGAAGGGAAAAAGACAAACCCTCTAAAAATGTATTCCATGAACACATTAAAATCCTAAAATCCTAGCTTTTTGGATGTTTGTTTGTTTTTTAAGTAGTCTGGTAGCCATTTTATGTAGTTTCAGATCTTTGTTAACAAGAATACATCAGTTCCTCTTATTAAATCTGCTGTCTTCAAATCTTCACTAGTGTCCCTTGTTTCAAAGGCAAGTTTCTTCCTTCCTTAGAGTTTTCATAGATAATTGTAATTTTGTTTCACAAAATGACATTTATGGAAAATTTTCAACCAGTACTGGAAAAGTCTTCCAGGAGAAAACATCCCTTTACCAGTGTACACCAGTCCTAATTTTGTTCAGCTCCCAAAAGAGGCAAAAGACATCTATATTCTTGTATCGCTAAAGAGTTCAAACAAATGTGTGGCCTTACATGGATCTCTAGTATTCTTCACTGTCTAGGTCACAGGGGAAAGTCTGTGAGAAGAAATGCAGCCTCTAAGCAATTATTTGAATAAAATACTCAAAGATCATAGAGAGAACCTCTGAACACAGTGCAACTGTGAGGAAAAGGTGCCACAGCCTTGGCTGCCTTCTGGGTGAGGAGAGAGGCTTCTGCCAGAGATTTGAAAAAGGCAGCCAACTGTCATTCCTTTCACACCTTCCTGAAGTGTTACAAACTTCTTGTTGTGGCATCTGTTGTTACTGCATTTGGTTGTCTACTGCTCAGAGAAGTGGTTCATCAAAAGAGAGCTCATGGGTGGAGACATATGGAGGTCTGACTTTTTCCCCCATTGCCACCCTTCCTTTGTCAATGCCGTTTTTTTTTTTACCTGATGAAATGCCCTGAATCTGAGAGATTCTACTTTACTCTTTCTTTTAAGTGCCCTTAATCTGCTGGTGAATATTGCACAGGAATGATAAGAGAACAAAAAGCAAGTATAGTACCAGTTTTTGCTGATTACTTCTGTGGCTTCAGATTGTCATCTTCATAAAATCATAGAATATGCTGAGTTGGAAGGGACCCACAGGGATCATCCAGTCCAACTCCTGGCCTTATGCAGGACACCTCAAGCCTCACACCATATGCCAGAGGGCATGGTCCAAATATTTCTTGAACTCTGTCAGGGTTGGTGCTGTGACCTCCTCCCTAGAGAGCCTGTTCCAGTGCCCAACCACCCTCTGGGTGAATTAACTTTTTTTCTAATACTGAACTTAATCCTCCCCAAAACACCTTCAGGCCGTTCCCGTGTGTCTTGTCAGTGTCACCATTGAGAAGAGCTCAGTGCCTGCCCCTGCTCTTCCCCTCACAAGAAGTTGTACCTGCAGTGAGCTCTGCCCTCCGTCTCCTCTCCTCCAGCCTGAGCAGACCAGGTCACCTCAGCCACCCCCACACGGCTTCACCCCAGGCCCTTCCCCATCCTCGTGGCTCCTTTGGACACTCTCTGGCAGCTCAATGTCTTTTTGTGTTGTGGCACCCAGAGCTGCCCCAGCCCTCGAGGTGAGGCTGCCCCAGAGCAGAGCAGGGCAGGACAATCCCCTCCCTTGCCCGGCTGTGATGCTGTGCCTGATGCCCCCAGGGCACGGGGCCCTCCTGGCTGCCAGGGCACTGCGGGCTCAGGTTCACCTTGTCATCAACCCCAGGACCCCCAAATGCAGGGCCCTTCCTGCACTCATTTCCTCTGTCCAGCCTCTCATTCCCCAGTTTATCTGTACATCCAGGGTTGTCCTGTCCCAGATGCATAATCCAGCACTTTCTCTTGTTAAACTTTTTATGGTGGGTGGTTGCCAATCTCTTCAGGCAACCTTGTCTTCTGAAATGCAAGACTCTTCTTCATCAGGCAGGTAGGTGAGTTTAAAGATCCTGACTTAGTGTGGAGAGCCAAGAGGAGAAGAGCAGTCTTACCATGAAGTTGTCACCCAGCCAGTAGGAGGGAGGGTAAATATCTACCCCATTGAACCCCCACATTCTCCAGGGGTATAAGAAAAAATGCATTGGCTAAATGTACTTATGAAACCGCATTCACAGCTTAGGACTGAGGGAGGTAGATTTTAGAAGGATTTGACACGTCACACTGGCATTGCATTAAAGAGGAGGTCCATTTGAGATATGCAGATTATTCCATGTAGTAAATGATGGCATCATTTCCCTTGCTTCCATCCTGACAGAAACCATTAGCTGTAGTGGATTAACTGCTGTCTGAATGGAAGTTGTTCTGACAAGGACGATCATGTAAGGAGTGAGCTGTAGTTTTATATTAGGAGAGAGATCAGAAAACTAATGCATCAGAGGATTTGAAGAGAAAGAACAAAACACTCCCAGAAGCCTTGCCTTTGTGGCCTGTCAGAAGCAGCTTTCTTCGTGTGGCCAGAAAGAACATAAATGACAATAAAACATGGAGTTAGGAGTCGTACTTAATCTGACTAAATGCTGTACATAAAGTCTTTATCAGTCTTTTCTGCTCCTGTTGCTACAGGCACATATTTTCAGGCATTCAGTTAATTTCCCTCTCTGTCTTGCTACTAGGCAGGGGTTGCAAAAATTGAAATTTGTTGATATTTTCAGTATCATAAATAGAGAGTGAAGGATAAAACTAGTATGACCCTAGTTCAGACGTGATATTTCTTTCCTTCCCCCCCTCCCCCCATCAGTTATGCTGCATTACTAAGCACTCACAGCGTAGTGGTGATCGAGTTTACAAGCCCTGTCATCACAAAGATGGCAAATGAAAATGTTTTTTGCCAAAATTCATGAAGGAGTAGCAGTTGAGGTGTGGAAATCAGAATTAGGACCTTGGGGCTTTTGGTCAGTATGTGCTGTGCTCTCCAGCACAAATCTGCATAACAGAATGAAGGGAAGGATTTTCCTCATTAATTTCTGTGACAAGGAAGTGAAACTAACCATACAGCTTGTACTACAAAGTTTTTATTGCTTTATAAATTTTATTGAGATAGAAATTAACCAGTTTCTTCTGTGTTTTAAACAGAATCAGTTTGTGTTTTTTGACACAGGGGAAGCTCATCTGTGTTTGAGAATAGATTTGTTTTCTGTTAGAAAAGGCTGCACTTCAGAGAATTTTTAAACAGTATTATGTATTAACTTGACACACCATGTTTAAGAATCTGTGGTTTGGGATTTTTAATTTAGCAACAACAGTTTTTTCTACCTGATTGGTTTTATGATAAGCAGTAAAGTATCATGAAAGAGGTACTGAATAAAAAGAAAACCACTCTGAGCAGCAACAGATGTGCCAAGGTAAAAAAATATTTGTCTGCATTTCCAAAAATTTTTCAGCACTGCATCCACATTAGGTCTGTTGCCATGTTTATTGAAGCACTTGAACTATGTTTCCCTCATCATTTAAGGAGGACTGTTGAGCCATGGGCATCTTATGTTGTGGCGAACATATTCAGGATTGTCTTTCACTTAAGCTGTACTGTTCATTAATGGTTTTAAGCTGCCCTAATACATGTAGAACTTACACAGCTTTATTTGGGTGCTTCAATACAGATATGTCCATATTTGAAATGAAGGCTTAATGATCTGTGACTATCTGAAAAATTAAAATGTATAGGCAGAGCCCTTGAAACGTCACCCATCTTTTTTCTCTTATTTTTACAATAATGATTGTACAAGATGGGATTTGCATCTATGAGCAATGAGTTAAATACTTCCAAATCTCCTTGAAATCAATCTTGTGTGTTCGTGCATGCAGATTGAAAACCATGACTTTGAGATTTACGTTCTGTGAATAAAATTTACGTTCCCTGAAAAGCAAAGAAGGCTGTCATTTCATGCTTCCTAACCTTCATTGTCTATTTCACTTCATCAGAAGCCCTGTGCGCCTGCGCACAGTCTTGAGGAACAGCTTTCTGCTCAGTCGATTTTTGTTTTATAAAAGCCCTGTTTTCTTTATTGGTTTACCTATTACATCTGTAAAATTTATTTAAGCTGTGACAAATTTCTCTTTTGGGCCCAGAGTATGAATGAAGAACAGCCGTCAGGCTGTTGGTTAAAGATTTGTTTGCTATGACTGTTCATTAAATGGTAGGGGTCTGTAGGTGAGGCTAGCTGTATAAAGCTGCTCTGAGTAGGTGGGTTATGGGCTGTATTTAGTGAATATACATCATCAGGGAAAGAAATGTGCTTCAGCAGCTTTTTGTTTTGTTCAGCTAAAATGGGTGTTGATTTTGGAAAGCTCAGCAAAATCACTGTCATTTTTCCAAATTAGATATCATTCAGAGTACCCATGAAAAACAGCATTTAGCTTAAATATAGCAGCATTACTTGTTGGCTTTGTAAGTTGACAAGAATAGCATTACATTTATTTCCCTTAAAAAAAACCCACTTGAGCCTAACACAGTGCCTGGGAGTGAGAGCTAATTGACAGCACTGCAAATAGGGGTCCTTGCATACTGCAAGTCCTGTACAGTCCCAGGTGCTGCAGTGCTTACCTTTTCACACAGCTTGGCTGGTTCTTTTCAGTCGCATTTTATGTCCCTGTAGGGATAAGAAATTTATTGCCAGTACCATTTAAAAGAAAGGAAATAAAAGAACATTTGTAAAGATAAAAATTTGAGTTACTAATACTGTGACTATTTGATCCACAGTGTCTACATAAATAAATTGAAAGGCCGGCTCTATTTTTACTTTTTATTGTGCTATTCCAGCACCACCAGTGCTTACTGCTCTGTTTATTCAGATGTCTACCAAAATAACTGTGAAACTTCATTTTCACCACAATCTGAAAACAAGCTATTTGATGAACTGTGAATTATGAGTTCTTCTCTTTCTTCAGGGCGTAAATATGCTTTCAGCTGAAAGCTAGGGAGGGAGTGGAATCCTTCATTTGAAACAAGCTTTTAGTCTGCACTTGATCTCCTCTGGTTTTGTATGAAAAGCCACATTGGACTGAATGACAGCTGAAAAGGCAAGCTGCTGTGTCAGAGGATTTAGCAGAAGGAAACTGCTGTTCTTTCAGCCAGCACCTTCCCAGAAAGCTCTCTGGGTCTTATACCAGTTCAGTGCACTTGTGAAGTTGGAGCACTAAAAATATGTGGAAGAAACAGTTTAATTGAAAATATGTCTCACTGCCTTAGTACTGGTGCTCAGATTTAAGAGAGTAAATAATTCTTTACTTACGGCTACCAGTTCTTGTCTGTAATTTAATACGAGATGATCCTTTCCTAAAAGCTGAAGTTACAATGGCAGAATCATCTAAGGCTACAGCTGAGTTAATTTAAAATGTCCCACCACCATACCACCCCCACGCCAAAAAAAAAACCAAAACCAAAAAAAAAACACCAACCCACAACAAAAAACTCCCCACAAACAGCCCAAAAATAGAAGGAAAACTTGGCCAACTGCAAAATCTAATCATGTTACACAATTGTTGAAATTCTTACAGGAAAAAGGATTTTGTGTATGTGGCGACAGCACCTGTTGGTGGTATTAAGATTTATGCATGCAGCTGAAATCATACAGAGTTGTTTAAAATTAAGAGTAATAATGAAGGACAAATGTTTTCAAAGACAAGTCAGTGTTCTCATGTCGCACATGTAGAAGTCTCATTTAAATGGTCTCAGGCCTCAGAACAACACTAGGGAAAATGATGACATCATGATTAGTTCTGAAAGTGTTTTTCCATTTTGAGCACAATGTGATATTGATCTTGAAATACTATAGGGTGACTAAAGAGTACTATAGTATTTTCATATATGTGAAAGTATACTATAGAGTAAAGAATACCATATAGTATCTTAATATATATATGAAGTACTTAATATATGAAATAGTATAGGGTGACTTGTCTGCAGTCAGCCTAGCACAACTCCACTAGGGATATTTTTAATCAAATCTGTTATGGTCCTTGCTTTTCTAATACACAGGGTATACATGATAATATATGTATGACAGTTCTGTGTGACTGAAAGGTTATTCTCCTTGGTGTGCATAGAATTACCTTCCAAAATCTTTCTTATTAAGTAAAGATGACAATTCTGTCGCTTTCAGTGTTACACCTTTCTTTCACATAAGCCTGAGTCTAAGGACTGATCTTTGTTACCTATGATTATTAGCAATTAGTAATGTGTTGCTTTCAAGAAGAAGGCTTTGGGGCCATTGTTGTACAGCTCAGAGTCAATAAAATCTGAGCTGCTCATAATAGCCCTTCTTTCTCATTGAAGCCTTGGACTTGCTCTAACTTCATCAGAGGAGAGGAAGAAAAGAATAATGTGAACAATAGGAGCCCTGGAGTTTGACTTAGGCCTAATGTGAGGAGGCTGTAAAAGCTGTCAGGGAGCTTGATTGATTGGCTCTTGGGCTGCAGTCCTCAGTGCAAAGCAATAATGTTCCTGCCTCTTGTGAGAGGGCTGGATGTGTCACCTGGGGTCAGAGCTTATCAGCCTCAGGGGCCAGCATTTCAGATGAGGCCAAAGTACAGTCAATAATTTATACAGAAATTTGTGTATAGATTTTGAAGTAAAGCAAGCTTTATCTTGAAATTGTTTGTCTGACCAAAGAAATAATTAAGTTATGTCTGAAAGTCCAGTCCTTCCCCCCACCTCTTAGTGACATGGGAAAAAAATCTCCCAGTATAGAAATATGTGTTTCTGTCATTGTGCTGGTTCTACTTTTGATGAGGGAGAGCATGCCTATGATAATACTTTATGGGATGTTACTATGCCAAAAGAAACATAGAGATTTTTAGCTGATCATATTAGGTTTCCTAGCACCCTAAATTTTTGCCTACATTTTATGCAACACTGGGCTGTCTTCAGTGTCTAAATGGTTTTGTTTCCAAACCTACGAGGGTCAAAGGTTGATCAGCTTCAGTGCATGAAAAAGCCAAGAGAAGCTGTAGTAGAGACATACATCACAGCAGGCCTGAGTAAACTATCCAGGCTGCTATTAATAAGTGGAGAAACTGGGACAGCATGCACAAAGGATACTTACAGGAAAATTGTTGAACCACTTGCTGACAAGAGGAGGAAAGTCTCACAGAAAGTATACTCATCTCTAGTGGGTACTCATTTTGCTGGTAGCTTTGCATTACATCAGTATTGTCAAGCACCTGGAGTAAGCTAGCTGGCTAACTAGATGCTTTACTAGTTTACCCACTTGGAAAATAATTTAAAACATAGGAAAGAAAATCATGGTGAACTTTTCTGCAGAATTTTGACACCACTGAAACAGGGTAGCTGACAAGTAATTCACTTTTGTTCTGTCCCAGCAAAATTACTACTTCACTTCAGTAGATGCTAACAAAAGCCTTTTTACCTTACTTCTGCTCAAGGAGAACACTATTAGTCACAGCTCATTAGGCTTGTTTACAAAACTGAACTGGTATCTTAAGTGTGTAACTGAAACACTTCTGACTGCTGGGGGCATCTTTTCCACCACAAAATTGCAAGAATTTCATAATGGCAAGGATAGCACTGCCTACTATTTTTCAAAGAAAATAGTTTGTGGTATAAGAAGTGCAAAAAAACTATATAATTTTGTGGTTTTCAAATCTAGAAGGTGAAGTTTTAAGCATAGTTTGGTTTATAATCTGTAAGATATAGTAACAAAAGACCTTAAAACTAGGTTACACCAAATCCTAAATCACAGCAATTACGTAGGAAGAGAGCCCCAGATTTGTAAGGTTCTTTATTTGTTCTTTTTTATACAGAGGAAAAATGGGAGTGCTGGGCCTGGCCACACCAAACTGATTCCTTTTTGGTGCATCAGTGGGAAAGGGCTAGGAGAAAGAGAATTCATCATTCGTACTTGCAGTTTTCATAGAACTCCTGTGTACACCTAATGCTTGACTATACGCCACTTTCATCTTTATGTATTTTGCCATGAGGTTTCTTGGTGCCATATTACTGTATTAAGATCTTAACAGAGTTTATATTCCAAAACATAAAGGATGTGTCCCTGTGAGTCCCACAAACTAAATGAAAGAAGAGTTATTTGTCTCCCTGAAGAAAACCTGAGGGAGCTCTGCAGATGAAATCCCAGATGTTTTTATTTCCCTCCCCTTTGTCTTGGATGTGTCTGTTGTAGGTGTTTACTTACCCTTTTCTCAGACTGAAGACAATGAAGTCTTCATGAAATCAGTGAAGCTTAATACAAAGAGAAAGAGAGTGAAAGATGTAAAATGCAGTTCAGTAGATTTCAATGTTTTCAGCCCCTGCTTTAAATTGCTGTTTTAAATTCTAGTGAGTGGAATAATAGAGAAGTTATCATGTCTGCTAACTGCAGTTGGCCTTTGTAAAGAATGGCTTGTTAGGAGGCTTTATGATTTACTGAGGCCCACAGCTGGCTGCCAGCAGAGCTACAGGAGTGTGTTCTCTCTTGGGCCTGGAAGCTAGAGATGAAAAGGATCCAAAGCTGGCACAAAAGCAAATAAATGCTTTGACTTTAAATAAAGCATCATAATTTATAAGGGGCTCTGCTTCTCAGTCCCAGTGAGGTACATGGATCAGCAGCAGCTCTTTGAGGTTGAGCAGAATTGTCTGTCTGGCTCAACTGCAATTCTGGTATCTGCAGTCTACAGATTTGGAAGAATTTTCATGGCTTGGGATTGGAATTGTTTCTTTATTCATGCTGTTTCTTTTCCATAAATTGTCTCTCTTCTGTCTTCCATTTCTTTATGTTTCATTAGCTACTCTACTGTTTGAAAAATAATTGTACCAGTGTTTGCACCTGGCAGCTCTTTATCATGATGTACAGCGCTGGGAAACAAATCACCAAAGACACCTGAAGGTTTATGGGCGCATTTTGGCATCTGTTACTTGCTTGGGATTTACTCATCAATTTCCGACAGTAGCAGAGTTCAGAGCTGGGAGACAAACTTGTATTGAGATGCCCTAATACTTGCCTTAGGAAGAAAAAAAAACAGGTCTGAGCTCCTTAAGAGGTTTTGGGGGTTTTGTCAGATTTTTTTTTTAATAGATACACACACATGCATACACACATAAATTTATACCAGCTTCCCCATTTCTGCAGCTGTTTCTCAACAGTCTGCTGATGAAAACAGTATTTCTGTGGTCTGGTGTCTGAGAAGAAGAATAGGAATGAGGCATATAATTCTAAAAAGGAACTCCTGAATGCTTGTCTGGGTGAGAAAAAATTGTTTTGGTTTTCCCTTTTTTTGGCCCTACTTCTTGTATTGAAACAATAGCTCTTTTCCGCATGCTCCAGACTTGTTTTGCTTTGCTCTTAAGGGAGAAAGAGTTTGGGAGAGAAGTAAGTAGCTGAAGAGTTCCTGTAATTAATATAAAGTGCAGGAAGCAAGTGTGACAGATTAGTTGAAAAGCCCGGTATTCTGTTGCTTATCTCAAGTGACATATGGTCCTGGAGTATGAGCAAAGGCAGTGGATTGTGGGGCTTCTTTTTCTTTTGCTCCACAAGAAGTCAGAAGAGTGTCCATGTGTTCAACAGGCCAGCAACTTAGAAGCTGAAATAACACTCCTTGAGAAGTGAGTGGGAAGCTCAGGGGATTACAGAACAGCATTTCCTTCTTCTAAAATTGAGACTGTGACACTTTTCAGTGTCAGGCTATGTGAATCACAGTTATGATTACTGAAGTAAAAAAGAAAAAAAAAATCTGCTAGAAACTGAAGACTTTATTCTGAAACAGATACAGTTTTCTTCAGAGCACACAGATGTTAAATTATTTTCAAATTGCAATTTTAGTAGCAGCTGAAAGTAAGACTGCAGTTTTATTCTCAAACTGCAGTGAAATACTGAAATTGTTCAGTTACTCTGGCCAAAGAAAAGGTAAGGGCTGCACAAAAACTAGCTCTTTAGTTGTACTCCAGAGGTCAGAAGCCTATGGTTCGTTTATAATAATATTAAGTGCACATTTTCTTGTAAACACTGCAATCATGTGGTCTGACATTCAAGAGGTGTAACAGCAGTTTATCCAAAAGTTTTCCTAATCGTGCCAAATTCTAATCGCTTTGATAAAAATCTGGCAGGAGAAAATTATGTGGGTTGCTGTGGCTTCATAGTTTTCAAAATCACCACTCTAAGTAGCTCATATTTTAGTAGAAGTATTTAGTTGTTGATAAATCAACAAGCCATTTGGGACCCAATCTGATGTAATTTCTGGGGTACTACCCAGTTTTCATTGAGAATTTTATTGGTTTTTTAATGAGTGTGAAATTTAGCCTTATATTTGATTAGGACCATTCATATTTAGTTTGGCTTTCCATTTGTATTTAGATCTTTTTCACTGGATATTTGTTAGGTAGACTAGCTTTAGAAGAAATATATGCACTGAAAAAAAATGTAACAGTTATCATTATAACCAATAAGGGACATGAGCTCATAGATTAGACGCTGGCCTGTCTTCCAGAACCAACCTGCCCCCAGCATTTCAGTCACAGCTTTGTCCAGAGAAACTGTCATTTCAGCTAACCTCAGCTACATGTCTTCCTCACATGCTGGGGTTTTTTTATACTAAAGCTGGAAAAGGGTAATGTTGCTAGGGAGGCAGGAAAAAGAAATGAAACCAGAGCTTCTTTTAGCTGACCGTTCAACTGAATATTGACCAGCTGTCTTCATGAGAAAGAAATAGATGGTGGTGAATAAGCTAGAGTCTAGTTTTCCAAGTTCAATGATTTTCCCAAATCAATACAGCCCATGAGGCTTCAGAACAAAGGATGAGGGAGACATGACAGTGATGGAAGAAGCTTGTGTTCTTTTGTGTATTAAGCACATGGGCTCATGGGGAAACGGGGTTTCTTCAGTTATTGCAGTGTTTATTCTTTTATATGCACTGGGATAAACTTCTAGATTAAGAAAATTTATTACAGTAATTATTAGGTGGTATTAAAAAGTTGTCTGCTTGATGGCCCAACTCCATGTTTCCAGGAGCTACTCCTCACTTTATAATTGCTGCTTCTTTTTTGAATGCAAATGGGAGTATCAGGTCCAGGGAATAGGTTCTATAAAACAGCTATTTTTAAACTAAGATGGTAGTTCCTACTATCAATATTACTTTTATTTTACCAATGACTTCATAATGAAAAGAAAGGGTATGACATTCAAATAAACTATCCATGAAATGTAGGTTATCATTACTCAGAACTTACTGGAAATTACGCAGATGTGATCTTACTCTGTTAGGCTGCTGCAGAAGCCACTGTAGTTTACAGCCCAGCGTTAGCCACCAGCGGGGCAACATTAACTAAAATAGCAGGGTTTAGCCTCTCAGCCCTCTAACCTTTAAACTTGCTATGCTTTTATAAAGTACAGAATGCAGAATTAACACCACAGCTAAGCGCCTCAGCGGTTTATGACTACACCAGCAGTATTTCATTATGCTTCTTTTCCTTGATGCTATCCAATCTTCTCATCTTCATTGCTGTACAGTATTTGTTCAGATAAAGTCCAGTGCCCAGGATGACTAATTGCAGATCTGTGCTCCAGATGGTCTGATTACAGGATGTGGTTAAAGTGACTTTTCAAACATTCTGTGCTGCAACAGGGCTCTTGGAAAAAAAAGAAAAAAAAAAAAAGCCCAAAATCCCACCAGCAAAACCAAAACAAAAAAAGCAAACCCACCAGTCTTGCATTTCCAGGCCACCTGACAATAATTACATTCTCAGGCTGGCTGATGTTGATGCCAGTTACATGTGCACCTGCTGTAGATGTAGTTAGATGTAGTTAAGATCTTGTGCCATGCTAGACAGAGTGTGATTAAAGACATAAATAAACTGTACATCTCCCAGATCAGCATTCAGTATATAAGATGTGGCTTCATACGTAGAGTGTTTACTGATCATTTTAGATTACTTTCTGGATGGAAGCAATCAGGGAGGAATAAGCCATTTGCATTGCAAGTCTAATATAAAAATTGTTCTATGTTTTTTATGCCCGGTTGAATTGCAGGTGTATATGTGGATGTGGGATTGATGATGATGTGGCAGATATGGTGGTTGTGAGGCAAATGAGTTGCACTGCTTTTACTAAGCCAGTGGCAACAAAAAGTCTTGAGATAATCCTAAGAATATAGATTTTCATCTTGCAGCTTTTTACATTTCATATATTTTAGCTATTGTTAGCAAGTGATGTCAAATAGACATGTGTGGGTCCAAAAAAATTGCAGTGCCAGTTGTGGAATAAAACGTGTTTAATCAGTGGGGGTGGTGTACTCACTGACGACAGATATGCCATGGTTTGGTTATCCCAGGCAGGTCTGTATTATTTGTACTTGGCATGGCAGGGACAAGAGGCAAATCAAATTTGACTTGCAAACATATTTGTGGATTCACTAATCATGAAGATACAAGGAATTGATTATGCTGTAGTGTTACAAGTAATACTTGTAACAGTAATCAAGTAATGATTCTATACCAAGGATTGCATCTCAACCTTGAAGAACTACTATCCCACAGAAATTTTCGCTACAAGAATTTATCATATTAACCTTTTAAAGAAGTAATCTTACTAAAATAATTATGGAAAGTGTAGTCCACTTTAGAGATCCCCCTCTGGCATCAGGAAATTTTGTTTTTAAATGATACTTGGGATACCAAAGGTAGTAGGGAGAATTGTTAATTTTGGAATTTTGACCACAGAGGATTCCACTATGTTTAAGGGTAAGTGACTTAAGTGACTTTTAAAATATATGTGACTTTTTAAACATACCTGACTTCTGATGACTGAAAAGTAGACACATCATTGGTCTTTTGGAAGATCATATATATATATATTCTTCAACAAATCAGTTACAGAATTTTACAGATCCTTTGGGCTATATTCTCTACTAAGAGCAGAGAGAGCAGTTCCTTTTGCAAAAATGAAGGCTTGCCCTCACCCTGTCAGATAACTGGACTGCAGAGTTCCCTGGTGAAATAATCAGTTTGCACTAAACTAGGATTTTGTAGCATTTTCTGTGATCTAAACACAAAAGTAGCCTATCCAGTAAAAATTAAGTCAGGCTTTTCAATCTGATTACTTGAGTAGCACCTACTTGTATTGGAATTTAAATATGTGTTTTCCTAAAGCCAGTATTTTTAAAAGCTGCGGCCCGCATATAAGGTAGTGATGTGATAATTTGATTCCTCACCACACGATCTCATTTTCAAAGTTTTGGATACAAACATAAACATTTTTGGCTTATGATCATTGCAGAAAACAGAGTCAAGAAAACAAAGAAATTAGTATATTTTTTTTAGACTAGATACTTCAGGGTATTTTTGTCTTCAAATGAAGGAATATCTGCAAGAGTGTGGATGTGTCTGCTAAACATGCAGTGCCAGAGTAATCCATATGAACAATACCCTTACTTTGTACTGAAAATGCCTTTGATTCTTATGTTTTTATGTCAAAATAGCACATCTGCATTTCTTAGCAACAGGGTTATTTACTTCATTTCCAACTTGTGATGACATATCTCATTCTATGAGATATAGTTAATAGTAAATAGCAAATTT
The DNA here is from genome assembly GCF_963513975.1 of Fringilla coelebs. Lineage (NCBI taxonomy): Eukaryota > Metazoa > Chordata > Aves > Passeriformes > Fringillidae > Fringilla > Fringilla coelebs. The sequence goes on along the minus strand of NC_140031.1, from coordinate 54,677,707 downwards.
TCCTTCTGGCCTTTGTTAAGCAGTCACTGAAAAGGAGCAAGAAGGTACAGGGGAAGAAGAGATACATCATACCCACAGAACTCATAAAAACTGAGGTTTTTGCTGTAGGTTTCTGAAATAACTTTCTAAGGTACTACTTTTGTGACATGTGACCTTTCATTCCATAAGAAAATTCAAGTACAAATTGTCACAGTCATTTCACATGTTATCCATCAGAAGTGCTTATGTAAAATGGCTTTGTGCTCCTACAAGCATGCATTATTTTTTCCTGCCTGAAAATTTTGCCATTAACATTATGGTTATGGTTATGATGAGTAAAAAAAAAGAGCTCATAATGGTACACATACTGTGAGGGAGAAGAGCAAATACAGAATCTTGTCTTGTTCCTAAAAGGCTGACAACATTTGATGTTAAGGGAGGAGCTTCTATTGACAGCGATGGGCACCAGATGACATCCTGGGTGTGCCGTTGTCATACATTATTGCTTTGGCATATGATCCTGCCTTGCCTAATTATGGATTTTGGCAGAAAAACTACAGTAGGTGAACTCTAAAACTTCTAGGTAACATTACCCCATTTTCTTATGTTATAACACCATCTTGTAATTCCCACACATAAAACATTCCGTATTTACTGTGTGTTCTCTTTAATGATAGAGCGTAGGACATACGACACTGAAGACTGCAGAAAGTATTGCTAATTTCAGATATACTGTAACTGTGAATAGTTATATAGTTTGCAAATGGAATGAACAACCAAATTAAACCAAGAAATTTATATCCGTATTTTGGGGAGATAAATTTTTCTCTGTTACATCCAATTCTTGTGAACTGTGCTCTGGTAATTGGTCAAACTCTTTAAGAAGGTACCCCTAGTTGCTCAAAGAACCATTTGTGTGTAGTATATATGCACTGGTTTTTGATCCAACCTCACAAGAACAGAATTAGATATTTAGCTAAGTTTTCTTCTGAATTAGAATCTTAGAAAGTCCAAATATCCTCAGGTACATTTCATTACAAACACCTGATTTTCTTTTTCCCATTCTTCAGTAATGGGTATTTTAAAAAATTTAGCCTCTTGGGCTTTTTATAAGGTGAAAATGTGTCTATTGTTTCAGATAGTATGAAACCTGTGGGTTTCCTCAGACTGTCTTTGCGTTGTTCAGGCAATGTTAAATAGGTTATTGCTACATTATATGTAGTCTGATGTAATAGGAAGTCTCATTACAGAAACTTATGGTTTGGCACAGCCGCCAAGAGGTTTGGTCCTGTGTGTGGTATGTTCCTTCATAAGATGAAGGGGGTACATGGGCACACAGGTACACAGAGAGGAGCTGGAAGGACCCAGAGAAGGGCTAGTGCCTCCCTGAGTGCATGGCCAGTGTACTCAGAGGTGATAGTGGGAGTGACCTGGGCACTGCTCTAGGATTGCCTCTGGGACAGAGCAGGCTCAGCAGAGGTTCTTGGTTGGAGCTTGAATGCTGTGCCAGGACAAACAGTACACCATCATTTAGAAGAATAATCCTTTCTCTTCAGCACTGAATCAAGTACATTGTGTGGATTACCAATTCAGTCATCTCCATTGTCATGTTCTACTGCTTGGGCTTACTAAGCCTCTCCTTAGCACATTTCCTTAGATCAGTCCTACCTCCCATGCTACTTATATTCTCCTCACCCATTTCTGTGACAATCTTAGAAGAGTAAACGAGTTACCTTCCCTGCCAGTTCTGTGGAGTCTTACGTGTGGTTGAGCAATATGCTGTCCATTAGGGAATGGAAATGTATTCCTTGCCACAGCTAACACAGCATGGAGATTAATATCTCTCCTTCTTACACGGTACCTTCACTAAGCCTAACACATTTAATGAGATGCTATATGTAGCAGATCTAAGGGAGGAACTTATTTGTGTTTGCTTTTGAAATACTGACTTTCTTACATGGGAAGGTCATTTAAGTGTCTTCATAGAATTATTGAAATATGTATTGATTTCAGGGGGTTTTATTATTTTCATTATTCTATGCCTTCTATCTTGCCCTCTTCTCTGTCAATAGGTAACAAACTATCCCTAGATCTGGTACATAAATAAATGAATAAAATGCATGTAGAGATAGGCAAGATTACAAATATCAAGGAAGATGGAGGTATAGGTGAGAATAAACCTTTATTAACGCATCCCCCTAAAAAACTCAAAACAAAACAAACAAACCACCCCTCTCCCCCAAAAAAAAGAGAAAATAATCCAAACTCAAAAAATCCCCACAAAGTAACAATTACTTTTTAAAAAAAGGATAAAAGTGAACTTGCTAGGGAAGAATAAGTGACAAAGATAATTCTTCAGTAATACTTCATGGGATGTCAGAGAGCTCTTTTTGCTTGGTACTTTTAGGAGACTGGACAAACGCTGGTAGGTGGGCAGGAGGCATCAACTGTGCTGCTTGCAGATAGATGGGCTGCATGCCATAATACAATTTACCAGTGGAAAATACTCTTGATTTTCACTTGGAGCCTTACAGAGTCACAGATGACAAGCTGTTATAGTGGAAGAAAGGCATCAAGGCTGCCAGAGAAATACCTTTACAATCACTTTTCTCTAGGCTCTGAATGGCAAGTGGGACCATAAGCCTGCTCATTGTAAGAAAGCCCATTTCTACCAAGAGATATTGCCTCTTGGACGTACTGGGTTGTTCTCCTCTTCCTCCTCCTCCTCCTCCTCCTGGACCCCAGCACCTCCTGGCTGCCTTCATGTCTAAGCAAGGGGCAACATAAAGTAGCCTTGGTGTCTTTGCAGGCTGCCTAGTTTGCATAGGTCATAAAAATACAGCATGGCATTTTAACCCTGTCACAGAATCACAGAACCAGTTAGACTGGGAAGGAGGTCTGAGATCATCAAGTCCAACCTATGACCAAAGACCACCCTGTCAAGTAGACCATGGGACTAAGTGCCACATCAAGTCTCTCCTTAAACATCTTCAGCATGGTCACTCTAAGACCTGACTGACACTGGCTGGAAGTGCAGTTAGTCTTTCTTGCTTCATACCAGCTCATTCCAGTGTGCAAAATTTCAGTTGCCTATTTGCAGTGAAAAACCATATGGGGGATGAATTTCAAATCCATTACAGAGAATTTTCAAGGAAATCCCTTCTTCCCTGGTACCTCTGCTAACAACATTTAAAATACTTCCCTGCTGCTGAAAGACCCCTGAGGAAATAAACTGCTGCTTGTGTGTTAATTTCACCTCAGTGCAGCAGAGAGGGATGGCTTTAATGCAAAATTAGAAATTGCACTGGTAAGACAAAGCAAAAAGATGGGCTGGAAATGGTTCTGGCACACTGCCATAACCATTTCTATAACAGAGATGCTGCAGATAGAATAAGGGAAGTGTAGAGGAAAAACAACGCTGTCAGCTGCAAGTTGGTGTCTTCATGCCTCTCATAAATTTGGAACATTTTGTATTGTGCCTTTCTTTGTTAGATAAAATGTATTTCTTATTTCAGTGTGTGTTCTAATGAGAAGAGATGTCTGGTTCAATAATACTACCTTCTGTTTATCTGTGGCAGTTAATGAATTAAAGGGGTCATTATGCTGGCTAGTCCATAAACATGATGATAAATTATGTGAAGAAGCGTTTGAGGGCAACCTGAAAACATTTGAATGACATGCCCCACATTTATTTTCTTGTTACTTACAATAACCTTATCACTCACAAATTTTACAGGGATAATTCAAATAAAATGAAATTAGAATTGTGCTTTAGGCAGGCAAATTTGCATTTAATAAAAGTCGTAAGTGGAAAAGCAATTAAATTACAGTAGGTTTTTTGAAGGATTCCTCTTCCTATATAAATATATATTGCAATTACTCCTGCCTTCACTGCAGTATGGTTGAAGTTTCATATCTAGTCCCTCACTTTCTACAGAAGCAAAAGCAAGGCAAATAATACATTTTTTTGATCTGTATCTGCTGAACAAAACTTGCAGTGCATATGTGTATATGTTTGTGTGTTTGGATATGAGTAATTTCAAGTAAATAGAAGCATCATTATCATATTGTTCAAAGCAAAGCAGATTATTCTTCT